>NC_140212.1:46036659-46209159 GCF_951802725.1 Rutilus rutilus
ACACACACACACACACACCTGAAACGCTCTCACACACACACACACCCCTGAAACGCTCTCACACACACACACACACACAACTGAAACGCTCTCACACACACACACACACACACACACACACAACTGAAACGCTCACACACACACACACACAACAACTGAAACGCACACACACACACACACACACACACACACACACACACACACAACTGAAACGCTCTCACACACACACACACACACAACTGAAACGCTCACACACACACACACACACAACTGAAACGCTCACACACACACACACACACACACACAACTGAAACGCTCACACACACACACAACTGAAACGCTCTCACACACACACAACTGAAACGCTCACACACACAACTGAAACACTCACACACACACACAACTGAAAACGCTCACACACACAACTGAAACGCTCACACACACACACAACTGAAACGCTCTCACACACACACACACACACAACTGAAACGCTCTCACACACACAACTGAAACGCTCACACACACACACACACACACACACACACACACACACAACAACTGAAACGCTCACACACACACACAACTGAATCGCTCACACACACACAACTGAAACGCTTACACACACACAACTGAAACGCTCACACACAACTGAATCGCTCACACACACACACACACAACTGAAACGCTCACACACACACAACTGAAACGCTCACACACACACACACACACACACAACTGAATCGCTCACACACACACAACTGAAACGCTCACACACACACACAACTGAAACGCTTACACACACACAACTGAAACGCTCACAGACACACAACTGAAACGCTCACAGACACACACACACAACTGAATCGCTCACACACACACACACACAACTGAATCGCTCACACACACACACAACTGAAACGCTCACACACACACACACACACACAACTGAATCGCTCACACACACACACACAACTGAAACGCTCACACACACACACACACACACACACAACTGAAACGCTTACACACACACAACTGAAACGCTCACAGACACACAACTGAAACGCTCACAGACACACACACACACACAACTGAATCGCTCACACACACACACACACACACAACTGAAACGCTCACACACACACACACACACACACACACACACACAACTGAAACGCTCACACACACACACAACTGAATCGCTCACACACACACACACACAACTGAAACGCTCACACACACACAACTGAAACGCTCACACACACACACAACTGAAACGCTCACACACACACACAACTGAAACGCTCACACACACACACACAACTGAAACGCTCACACACACACACACACAACTGAAACGCTCACACACACACACACACAACTGAATCGCTCACACACACACACACACACACACACACAACTGAAACGCTCACACACACACAACTGAAACGCTCACACACACAAAACTGAAACGCTCACACACACACACACAACTGAATCGCTCACACACACACACACACACACACACAACTGAAACGCTCACACACACACAACTGAAACGCTCACACACACACACAACTGAAACGCTTACACACACACAACTGAAACGCTCAGACACACAACTGAAACGCTCACAGACACACACACACACACACACACAACTGAATTGCTCACACACACACACACACACACACACAACTGAAACGCTCACACACACACACACAACTGAATCGCTCACACACACACACACACAACTGAAACGCTCACATACACACACACACACAACTGAAACGCTCACACACACACAACTGAAACGCTCACACACACACACACACAACTGAAACGCTCACACACACACACACACAACTGAATCGCTCACACACACACACACACAACTGAAACGCTCACACACACACAACTGAAACGCTCACACACACACAACTGAAACGCTCACACACACACACACACACAACTGAAACGCTCACACACACACACAACTGAAACGCTCACACACACACAACTGAAACGCTCACACACACACACACACACAACTGAAACGCTCACACACACACACACAACTGAATCGCTCACACACACACACACACACACAACTGAAACGCTCACACACACACAACTGAAACGCTCACACACACACACACACAACTGAAACGCTTACACACACACAACTGAAACGCTCAGACACACAACTGAAACGCTCACAGACACACACACACACAACTGAATCGCTCACACACACACACACACACACACACACACACACACACAACTGAATCGCTCACACACACACACACACACACACACACAACTGAAACGCTCACACACACACACACAACTGGAACGCTCACACACACACACACACACACAACTGAAACGCTCACACACACACACACACACACACACAACTGAAACGCTCACACACACACACACACACACACACACACACACACACACAACTGAAACGCTTACACACACAACTGAAACGCTCACAGACACACAACTGAAACGCTCACAGACACACACACACACACACAACTGAATCGCTCACACACACACACACACACACACACACAACTGAAACGCTCACACACACACACACAACTGAAACGCTCACACACACACACACACACACACAACTGAAACGCTCTCACACACACACAACTGAAACGCTCACACACACACACACACACACACACACACAACAACTGAAACGCTCACACAGACACACACAACTGAAACGCTCACACACACACAACTGAAACGCTCACACACACAACTGAAACACTCACACACACACACAACTGAAACGCTCACACACACAACTGAAACACTCACACACACACACAACTGAAAACGCTCACACACACACAACTGAAACGCTCTCACACACACACACACAACTGAAACGCTCTCTCACACACACACACACACACACACACACCTGAAACGCTCTCACACACACACACACCCCTGAAACGCTCTCACACACACACACACACACACAACTGAAACGCTCTCACACACACACACACACACACACACAACTGAAACGCTCACACACACACACACACACACACACACACACACACAACAACTGAAACGCACACACACACACACACACACAACTGAAACGCTCTCACACACACACACACACACAACTGAAACGCTCACACACACACACACACACAACTGAAACGCTCACACACACACACACACACACACAACTGAAACGCTCACACACACAACTGAAACACTCACACACACACACAACTGAAACGCTCTCACACACACACAACTGAAAACGCTCACACACACACACAACTGAAACGCTCTCACACACACACAACTGAAACGCTCACACACACAACTGAAACACTCACACACACACACAACTGAAACGCTCTCACACACACACAACTGAAAACGCTCACACACACAACTGAAACGCTCACACACACACACAACTGAAACGCTCTCACACACACACACACACACACACAACTGAAACGCTCTCACACACACAACTGAAACGCTCACACACACACACACACACACACAACAACTGAAACGCTCACACACACACACAACTGAATCGCTCACACACACACAACTGAAACGCTTACACACACACAACTGAAACGCTCACACACAACTGAATCGTTCACACACACACACACACACACAACTGAAACGCTCACACACACACAACTGAAACGCTCACACACACACACACACACACACACACACACAACTGAATCGCTCACACACACACAACTGAAACGCTCACACACACACAACTGAAACGCTTACACACACACACAACTGAAACGCTCACAGACACACAATTGAAACGCTCACAGACACACACACACACACACACACAACTGAATCGCTCACACACACACACACACACACACACACACACAACTGAATCGCTCACACACACACAACTGAAACGCTCACACACACACACACACACACAACTGAATCGCTCACACACACACACAACTGAAACGCTCACACACACACACACACACACACACACACAACTGAAACGCTTACACACACACAACTGAAACGCTCACAGACACACAACTGAAACGCTCACAGACACACACACACACACAACTGAATCGCTCACACACACACACACACAACTGAAACGCTCACACACACACACACACACACAACTGAATCGCTCACACACACACACACAACTGAAACGCTCACACACACACACAACTGAAACGCTCACACACACACACAACTGAAACGCTCACACACACACACAACTGAAACGCTCACACACACACACACAACTGAAACGCTCACACACACACACACACAACTGAAACGCTCACACACACACACACACAACTGAATCGCTCACACACACACACACACAACTGAAACGCTCACACACACACAACTGAAACGCTCACACACACAAAACTGAAACGCTCACACACACACACACACACAACTGAAACGCTCACACACACACACACACAACTGAAACGCTTACACACACACAACTGAAACGCTCAGACACACAACTGAAACGCTCACAGACACACACACACACACACACACAACTGAATTGCTCACACACACACACACACACACACACAACTGAAACGCTCACACACACACACACAACTGAAACGCTCACATACACACACACACACAACTGAAACGCTCACACACACACAACTGAAACGCTCACACACACACACACAACTGAAAAGCTCACACACACACACACACACAACTGAATCGCTCACACACACACACACACAACTGAAACGCTCACACACACACAACTGAAACGCTCACACACACACAACTGAAACGCTCACACACACACACACACACACAACTGAAACGCTCACACACACACACAACTGAATCGCTCACACACACACACAACTGAAACGCTCACACACACACAACTGAAACGCTCACACACACACACACACAACTGAAACGCTCACACACACACACAACTGAATCGCTCACACACACACACACACAACTGAAACGCTCACACACACACAACTGAAACGCTCACACACACACACACAACTGAAACGCTTACACACACACAACTGAAACGCTCAGACACACAACTGAAACGCTCACAGACACACACACACACACAACTGAATCGCTCACACACACACACACACACACACACACACACACACACACACACACAACTGAATCGCTCACACACACACACACACACACACACACACACAACTGAAACGCTCACACACACACACACACACAACTGGAACGCTCACACACACACACACACACACACACAACTGAAACGCTCACACACACACACACACAACTGAAACGCTCACACACACACACACACACAACTGAAACGCTTACACACACACAACTGAAACGCTCACAGACACACAACTGAAACGCTCACAGACACACACACACACACACAACTGAATCGCTCACACACACACACACACACACACAACTGAAACGCTCACACACACACACACAACTGAAACGCTCACACACACACACAACTGAAACGCTCACACACACACACACAACTGAAACGCTCACACACACACACAACTGAAACGCTCACACACACACACACACAACTGAAACGCTCACACACACACAACTGAAACGCTAACACACACACACACACACAACTGAAACGCTCACACACACACACACACACACACAACTGAAACGCTCACACACACACACACAACTGAAACGCTCACACACACACAACTGAAACGCTCACACAACTGAATCGCTCACACACACACAACTGAATCGCTCACACACAACTGAATCGCTCACACACACACACACACAACTGAATCGCTCACACATACACACAACTGAAACGCTCACACACACACACAACTGAAACGCTCACACACAACTGAATCGCTCACACACACACACACACAACTGAAACGCTCACACACACACAACTGAAACGCTCACACACACACACACACACACACACACAACTGAATCGCTCACACACACACAACTGAAACGCTCACACACACACACAACTGAAACGCTTACACACACACAACTGAAACGCTCACAGACACACAACTGAAACGCTCACAGACACACACACACAACTGAATCGCTCACACACACACACACACAACTGAATCGCTCACACACACACACACAACTGAAACGCTCACACACACACACACACACACAACTGAATCGCTCACACACACACACACAACTGAAACGCTCACACACACACACACACACACACACACAACTGAAACGCTTACACACACACAACTGAAACGCTCACAGACACACAACTGAAACGCTCACAGACACACACACACACACAACTGAATCGCTCACACACACACACACACACACAACTGAAACGCTCACACACACACACACACACACACACACACACACAACTGAAACGCTCACACACACACACACAACTGAATCGCTCACACACACACACACACAACTGAAACGCTCACACACACACAACTGAAACGCTCACACACACACACAACTGAAACGCTCACACACACACACAACTGAAACGCTCACACACACACACACAACTGAAACGCTCACACACACACACACACAACTGAAACGCTCACACACACACACACACAACTGAATCGCTCACACACACACACACACACACAACTGAAACGCTCACACACACACAACTGAAACGCTCACACACACAAAACTGAAACGCTCACACACACACACACAACTGAATCGCTCACACACACACACACACACACACACAACTGAAACGCTCACACACACACAACTGAAACGCTCACACACACACACAACTGAAACGCTTACACACACACAACTGAAACGCTCAGACACACAACTGAAACGCTCACAGACACACACACACACACACACACACACAACTGAATTGCTCACACACACACACACACACACACACAACTGAAACGCTCACACACACACACACAACTGAATCGCTCACACACACACACACACAACTGAAACGCTCACATACACACACACACACAACTGAAACGCTCACACACACACAACTGAAACGCTCACACACACACACACAACTGAAACGCTCACACACACACACACACAACTGAATCGCTCACACACACACACACACAACTGAAACGCTCACACACACACAACTGAAACGCTCACACACACACAACTGAAACGCTCACACACACACACACACACAACTGAAACGCTCACACACACACACAACTGAATCGCTCACACACACACACAACTGAAACGCTCACACACACACAACTGAAACGCTCACACACACACACACACACAACTGAAACGCTCACACACACACACACAACTGAATCGCTCACACACACACACACACACAACTGAAACGCTCACACACACACAACTGAAACGCTCACACACACACACACAACTGAAACGCTTACACACACACAACTGAAACGCTCAGACACACAACTGAAACGCTCACAGACACACACACACACAACTGAATCGCTCACACACACACACACACACACAACTGAATCGCTCACACACACACACACACACACACACAACTGAAACGCTCACACACACACACACAACTGGAACGCTCACACACACACACACACACACAACTGAAACGCTCACACACACACACACACACACACAACTGAAACGCTCACACACACACACACACACACACACACACACAACTGAAACGCTTACACACACAACTGAAACGCTCACAGACACACAACTGAAACGCTCACAGACACACACACACACACAACTGAATCGCTCACACACACACACACACACACACACACACAACTGAAACGCTCACACACACACACACAACTGAAACGCTCACACACACACACACACACACACAACTGAAACGCTCTCACACACACACAACTGAAACGCTCACACACACACACACACACACACACACACACACACACAACAACTGAAACGCTCACACAGACACACACAACTGAAACGCTCACACACACACAACTGAAACGCTCACACACACAACTGAAACACTCACACACACACACAACTGAAACGCTCACACACACAACTGAAACACTCACACACACACACAACTGAAAACGCTCACACACACACAACTGAAACGCTCTCACACACACACACACAACTGAAACGCTCTCTCACACACACACACACACACACACCTGAAACGCTCTCACACACACACACACCCCTGAAACGCTCTCACACACACACACACACACACAACTGAAACGCTCTCACACACACACACACACACACACACAACTGAAACGCTCACACACACACACACACACACACACACACACACACAACAACTGAAACGCACACACACACACACACACACAACTGAAACGCTCTCACACACACACACACACACAACTGAAACGCTCACACACACACACACACACAACTGAAACGCTCACACACACACACACACACACACAACTGAAACGCTCACACACACAACTGAAACACTCACACACACACACAACTGAAACGCTCTCACACACACACAACTGAAAACGCTCACACACACACACAACTGAAACGCTCTCACACACACACAACTGAAACGCTCACACACACAACTGAAACACTCACACACACACACAACTGAAACGCTCTCACACACACACAACTGAAAACGCTCACACACACAACTGAAACGCTCACACACACACACAACTGAAACGCTCTCACACACACACACACACACAACTGAAACGCTCTCACACACACAACTGAAACGCTCACACACACACACACACACACACACACAACAACTGAAACGCTCACACACACACACAACTGAATCGCTCACACACACACAACTGAAACGCTTACACACACACAACTGAAACGCTCACACACAACTGAATCGTTCACACACACACACACACACACAACTGAAACGCTCACACACACACAACTGAAACGCTCACACACACACACACACACACACACACACACACACACACAACTGAATCGCTCACACACACACAACTGAAACGCTCACACACACACAACTGAAACGCTCACAGACACACAATTGAAACGCTCACAGACACACACACACACACACACAACTGAATCGCTCACACACACACACACACACACACACACACACACACAACTGAATCGCTCACACACACACAACTGAAACGCTCACACACACACACACACACACAACTGAATCGCTCACACACACACACAACTGAAACGCTCACACACACACACACACACACACACACACACAACTGAAACGCTTACACACACACAACTGAAACGCTCACAGACACACAACTGAAACGCTCACAGACACACACACACACACAACTGAATCGCTCACACACACACACACACAACTGAAACGCTCACACACACACACACACACACACAACTGAATCGCTCACACACACACACACAACTGAAACGCTCACACACACACACAACTGAAACGCTCACACACACACACAACTGAAACGCTCACACACACACACAACTGAAACGCTCACACACACACACACAACTGAAACGCTCACACACACACACACACAACTGAAACGCTCACACACACACACACACAACTGAATCGCTCACACACACACACACACAACTGAAACGCTCACACACACACAACTGAAACGCTCACACACACAAAACTGAAACGCTCACACACACACACACAACTGAAACGCTCACACACACACACACACAACTGAAACGCTTACACACACACAACTGAAACGCTCAGACACACAACTGAAACGCTCACAGACACACACACACACACACACACAACTGAATTGCTCACACACACACACACACACACACACACACAACTGAAACGCTCACACACACACACACAACTGAAACGCTCACATACACACACACACACAACTGAAACGCTCACACACACACAACTGAAACGCTCACACACACACACACAACTGAAAAGCTCACACACACACACACACACAACTGAATCGCTCACACACACACACACACAACTGAAACGCTCACACACACACAACTGAAACGCTCACACACACACAACTGAAACGCTCACACACACACACACAACTGAAACGCTCACACACACACACAACTGAATCGCTCACACACACACACAACTGAAACGCTCACACACACACAACTGAAACGCTCACACACACACACACACAACTGAAACGCTCACACACACACACAACTGAATCGCTCACACACACACACACACAACTGAAACGCTCACACACACACAACTGAAACGCTCACACACACACACACAACTGAAACGCTTACACACACACAACTGAAACGCTCAGACACACAACTGAAACGCTCACAGACACACACACACACACAACTGAATCGCTCACACACACACACACACACACACACACACACACACACACACACACACACACACACAACTGAATCGCTCACACACACACACACACACACACACACAACTGAAACGCTCACACACACACACACACAACTGGAACGCTCACACACACACACACACACACACACACACAACTGAAACGCTCACACACACACACACACAACTGAAACGCTCACACACACACACACACACAACTGAAACGCTTACACACACACAACTGAAACGCTCACAGACACACAACTGAAACGCTCACAGACACACACACACACACACAACTGAATCGCTCACACACACACACACACACACAACTGAAACGCTCACACACACACACACACACAACTGAAACGCTCACACACACACACAACTGAAACGCTCACACACACACACACAACTGAAACGCTCACACACACACACAACTGAAACGCTCACACACACACACACACAACTGAAACGCTCACACACACACAACTGAAACGCTAACACACACACACACACACAACTGAAACGCTCACACACACACACACACACACACAACTGAAACGCTCACACACACACACACAACTGAAACGCTCACACACACACAACTGAAACGCTCACACACACACACACACACACACAACTGAAACGCTCACACACACACAACTGAAACGCTCACACAACTGAATCGCTCACACACACACAACTGAATCGCTCACACACAACTGAATCGCTCACACACACACACACACAACTGAATCGCTCACACATACACACAACTGAAACGCTCACACACACACACAACTGAAACGCTCACACACACACACAACTGAATCGCTCACACACACAACTGAAACGCTCACACACACACACACACACACACACAACTGAAACGCTCACACACACACAACTGAAACGCTCACACACACACAACTGAAACGCTCACACACACTCAACTGAAACGCTCACACACACACACAACTGAAACGCTCACACACACACACACACAACTGAAACGCTCACACGCTCACACACACACAACTGAAACGCTCACACACACACTCACTGTCCCTTGCTCACTCACTCACTTTCACTCATTCACTCTCTCACACACACACACACACACACACACACTCACTGTCCCTGTATGGAATTATTCTTGTGCCAATAATAATGAACGTAGCTTTTCAAGAAACTAATGGAAATATAAATTGAAACTGAATAAAATATCTTTGAAACTGAAAAAGAATAAATCGCAGGCAAATTTTTTTACTTCGTTTTTAATACACTGCATGTTTTGCTAACTATTTCTCATATTTCAGTCGCTGATCTGAACTTGCAAATGCGCTTCCAGAGTTTTCATTTGCGCTTCTGAAGTTTTCGTTCGCCGTTCTGACACATTTCTCTCGTGGGGGCGGGGCTAGTGGCAGTGTGTTCTCATTGGCTACTGAGGTTTTGACTGACAGCTTATTCACCTGGAAGTGAAGACGTCAGTGTTGTGTTTACATGTGTGGATTTAAGCGTCTGTAATCGCAGCTTTCTATTTCATTTTAGTGATATTAAGTTTATATCTGTATTTATTTGCTGCTACACTATATTGTTGAGATGATAGTACAGACGAATGATATCATTATCATGAGTAATCGTCGCTATCTGGATACTGGATAGCCTACTCGTGGTAAGTCAGATTTTTAAAAAATACTATACTAATACTATTTATAATACAGTACTGGCTTTTTTCAGGTGGAGAGGCATTTTAGAGCTCAGTGAGAGCCCATAACATTATACAGCTGTGTTGTCTTGATTTAACTTAGCCCAATCATTACATGACTTGTTTATCTAACGTTACATTCGGTTACAGTCTTCGATTAGATCATATTTCCCCCCAGCCACCCCAAACATCATTGGGCTAGAGTACTGTACAGTATCTGTACTGTAGCCTACAGTACAAAAAGTACTGTATCAGTCAATGACCGATGCCATTGGACCAGAGCAGTCACTGCCTGATTCAACTTTGGCAATGTAAAGCCTTTTTTTACCATGCCAATAAAGCTATTTAAACCTGAATTTCTCAATTGCTGATTAATTTGCGATGCAGAGTTTTTGAAAGAGGAGAGACACGACTTGACCACAGACCACGTCTCTGTTCATAATATGTAAACACTCAGTTATTTTGAAGTATCGCCCTGGTCGCAATATTTATTCGGATTACTTTTGTGTGATAAAGATGACTGATAAAGCTATTATAGCTAGTATGAGTAACAAAATGCTTTTTCTGTGTCCATATTTGACTAATAATAATAATGCAAAAAATTGCACTTCAAATGAACATTTCTGAGAATTTTTTTTTATCTTTAACAGTCTTTAATAATAAATATATGTCCAAATTAAAAACTTAAAACATGCGCAGCAACTAGGGAATACACAGCCATGGATATATGTTTATATATAGGGCAATACAGCCATCTACTGGTTACACAACAGTATTACAGATGATAAATGCTGCATGACTCCCAGGTAAATATTTAGTACTGTAAAATCTCTTAAAACATTTATATAATTTGTTTGGAATAAATATTTTAAGTCTTCAACTTGTTACTGTATGTGGGAGTTCAAAGCAGTTTGTATTGTTAGATTATAATACATTTCCTCTCTCATTTTCCAGGGAGTGGAGCAACTTTTCCATAAACAAAATTCTGATGCTGACACAGAGGATGGAGTGATAGTACCAGAGATCCACTGTCCCTATCAGACAATAATCTTACTTTGTTCAGACACATCATCTTTGAATGACTGGGATCTTGATCTTCAGACACCTGATTTATTTTATTTTAATATTATAAACTAGCAAATGTTTCAATTTCCTCTAGATTAAAACAAACACAGTTCACAAGTACACAAGAGGTTGCACTTTATTCTTATTAGTCTATGCTGATCTTGGATTAGCATACCAACAGCATATGAATGTTAAGGGCATAGTTCACCCAAAAATAAAATTCTCACTTATTTTACTCACCCTCATGCTGTCCCAGATGCATTTTACTTTCTTTCTACAGATAAACACGAATTAAGATTGTAAGGAAAGTAATCCATCTCTGCGAGTCCTAAAGACGCTTTAAAAACCACACACAGTGACCCATGCGGACCTCAGTGGATGAATCAATGCCTTCTGAAGTCAAACAACAGGCTAGATAAAAGAAATACTAATATTGTAAACTGTTTTAACTATTAAAAATCACTTCCGACCAACTGTCTTACGTACATGGGTTACAATCCACTTGTATTATATGGACTCAGAGAGATGGATTATTTCCTTTAAAATCTTTGTCTATGTTTATGTGAAGAAGAAAGTCATATACATCTGGGATGGCATGAAGGAGAGTAAATGATGAGAGAATTCTCATGTTTTGGGTGGACTGTCCTTGTACTGCTTGTGTCCAGTCACTGCTTTGCTATTGCACTGCAACAGGAACTGTTCAAAGAATCATTGCATCATTTAAAATGTATATGAATTTTTTTTAATGTATTCTGTATTTGTAATTGTGCATTTTGTATAGTAATGTATATCATTATGGAAGCATATGGGTAGCAATATTCAATTTGAAATGTATTATGCAAAATGACAATGCAATATGTAAAATGGCAATGCATTTCTGTAATTAAATTTAAATTTTCCCATCATTTGTGCAACGTTTGGTGCAAAATGTAAATGAAAATTCAATTATAAAATTTACATTTGCCATTTCATACACTAGTTTTAATATGTAAATTGAATACATATTTTAACGCTTTATAAGTTGCAAAATTAAAATTAAAATGTATTACAGAAATGATTAGATATGTTTAACATGTTCAAGCAAAAACTGTAGCAAAATTGAAATTTAAATGTTATTTTTTCTTAATTGCATTTACACTCACAGTTAAGACACTTGCGATTGCATTTCCATTAAGTGTCCCGCAATGAATGTAGCAAAATTCAATGTGCAATTTGAAAATGCATTCTGAGCCGATCACGTGCCCGCCCTGTCAATCACTGCGTGAAGTTGGCCCCGCCCCCAACGCAAAATAGGCTCAATCGTTTTACTTCGTTTGTGCTGTAATTTTTGTTTGTTTGTGCTGCTTCTGTTTTTTAGATAGTAAAATCATATTTATAGGTAATTCTGTCACCCAGGCCTCCACATGCTCCAAATAAAATAGATCTTGTTCGGTTTGTGCCGGTTTTGTTTGTGCAGCTGCTTCAGTTTTTGAAATATTAGACCGAATTATATGACGTATAATAATAATAATAATATGTGTAATAATATGTTTTACAGTCTATTAATTTAACCTTCAATATGCTTTATAAAATAGAAAGGGGATTCGCATGTCTGCCTCATATTTTATGATTATACAGCTGCAAACAGAGATGGTCACACACATCACATTCGTCACTTTATTGAACATTACAGTCAGTTATTAAAAGAGCGGTCACGTTTTTCGCTATTAATAACGTTACCGAATACCAACGGAGCTTTGTGATCACAGAGTAATAGGCCTATGCATTTGTAAGGGAAAACTATAGGATCTCCAACATTATTGGGTATTAAAGTTAATAGTAATAAGAATAAAGATAAGCATGTATCAGACAATGAGAATATTTATACAAAACAAAACCATAAACACAGTCCAGCATCAGACAACAGCAGCTCAGCATATGTTGACGCCTGATAAGGCAGAACATTCTCCCAGACGGTCCAACATCGTACTGGTTCTATCACCTGCAGGCACGTAATAATCTTCGGAAACACTACCATTTCTCTGTTCACGCTCCACTTCATCTGCTAGTGAATGTAACTCGTATCAGCTCTGCCGCCGCCGTGTTTCCTTCCAACACCTCAAAATACGCACCATAGCGTATGTTTACCTGTTGCCGAGCAACGCAGTTGATTGACAGGGCGGGGCGGACACGTGATCGGCTCAGAATGCATTTTCAAATTGCACATTGAATTTTGCTACATTCATTGCGGGACACTTAATGGAAATGCAATCGCAAGTGTCTTACCTGTGAGTGCAAATGCAATTAAGAAAAAATAACATTTAAATTACAATTTTGCTACAGGTTTTGCTTGAACATGTTAAACATATCTAATCATTTCTGTAATACATTTTAATTTTAATTTTGCAACTTATAAAGCGTTAAAATATGTATTCAATTTGCATATTAAAACTATAATGAAATGGCAAATGTAAATTATATAATTGAATTTTCATTTTCATTTTGCACCAAACGTTGCACAAATGTATTGGAAAATTTAAATTTAAATACAGAAATGCATTGCCATTTTACATATTGCATTGTCATTTTGCATATTACATTTCAAATTGAAATTTGCTACCCATATGCTTCCATATATCATGAGAATACTGTGCATTACATGTATAGTATGCAGTTAATGTTTTGTGGATTCTGGTCTTTCCTGTCACAACATAATTGCATCCAAGACCTTCACTTTGATACTTGTGTAAATGCTTTAGTGACAATAAAGAATGTAAATTTATTGGAATTCATATTTTCAATTACATTCATTTAACTGGTTGTAGAAGTCACAACTGAAACGGTTGATGATTGTTAAAATATATTTACAATTTTAAATGTTAGAAGATAGTATTAATTAATTGAAATAACTAAATACAATTATCAATAAAAAAAAAATGGCAACAAGAACATTCTTTGTGTGACATATGTAATGAAATGCCCTTTGAGGTCTGTATCATCTGACAGCAGGCCACGATTGTAATTTTCATATTGTTTAAATTCCTCTTATTTAAGTGATCATTAATTTTGATGGTGTAAATGTATATCATGCTAACAATGAGTAGTGTGATGGCCATGGTTGCCAACCTTGATTACCTGAAGTGAAACTTTCTTGACGGCTGAACATATCACACACGTTTGCTAGTATTCTCCTTAAATTGTAACATCTCAACCTAATCAGAGCCTAACAAGCTGAATAATCATCAGGAATAAACAAATATTCTCTGAAAACATTGGACACTACAATTTTAAGTATTATATACAGTACTTTAATGTACAATTACACCTGAATAGACTGAATAGATCTCTTGTGCTCCTAAAAGCTTCTGTCGACAAAGTAGTAGCAGCAGGTAAATACAGATTAAAAAATAAATAAAAAAAGAAACATAACTTAATATCACTAAAATGAAATAGAAAGCTGCGATTACAGACGCTTAAATCCACGTAATCCATGTAAACACAACACTGACGTCTTCACTTCCAGGTGAATAAGCTGTCAGTCAAAACCTCAGTAGCCAATGAGAACACACTGCCACTAGCCCCGCCCCCACGAGAGAAATGTGTCAGAACGGCGAACGAAAACTCCAGAAGCATAAACGAAAACTTCAGCTTCTGAAATGAAATGCGCTTCGCAAATGAAAACTTCTAGCCTGACGTCGTCATACTCTGATTCTAGTCAGAATGTGAGTCTGATACTGCTCCATTGAGCTTTAATTATGGGGCGTGTTTCAACCGAATCAGGAAGGAAAATGCCTCTGCACTCAATTGGATAGACCTACTACAACCAATCAGAGCAAAGGAGTAAGTTTTCATTCATGTTTCCGATCGACAAATGCCTTGATCGCGGTTCTCTGTTCCTCTTTTAAAATGAATGCGCTGTCGATATCTTCTATAACAGACGCGATGGCGGAATCTACACATGATGTTTCATAAACAAAGTTCAGCAGGAGCACGTTCACATAATCAATCCAATCAACTTGTCATCAAACACCATGTCTACCCTATCAGCATAAGAGGAAAAATATATTCACTCTGTCAACTTACCTAACATTCCTTGACAGTTTTCAGCATCCCTCCACTCACTCTCGGCCTGTTCTTCCACAGCCAGGAATACGGTGGGAGTACTTTGGGTTCGGGCCGAATACCGAGGCAGAGCCTCTCCTCGGACAGCACGTCAAATATGCATTTAATCTATCTGACTTATTTGTAAGTGTGAACTCGTGAAATCTCAATTCTCAAGCGGCTGTCGTCTTTGTTGTTAACGAATTCAAACCAAGCGCTCGTTGGTGACGTAGATGATTACGTTGCTCATCTGTCCATCATCGTATAAAGCCCGCCCTGACAATTTGATTGGTCCGAACAATTTTTGTTCGGGCATAATAGCTCCTCAACGGAGCGAGTCCAGACCGAACTTCCCGAACAAAAAATGTTGTGGGCGGGGCTAAGTTCGGCTGGCATCCAGGCTAGAAAACTTCAGAAGCGCAAATGAAAACTCTGGAAGCGCATTTGCAAGTTCAGATCAGAGACTGAAATATGAGAAATAGTTAGCAAAACATGCAGTGTATTAAAAACGAAGTAAAAAAATTTGCCTGCGATTTATTATTTTTCAGTTTCAAAGATATTTTATTCAGTTTCAGTTTATATTTCCATTAGTTTCTTGAAAAGCTACGTTCATTATTATTGGCACAAGAATAATTCCATATCCCTGGCTCACTCACTCACTCGCGCACACACACACACACACACACACACACACACTCGCGCGCACGCACACACACACACACACACTCTCGCTCACATACTCACTCACTCTTGACGGAACCCGTCGTGGAGGACCTTTAAAAATTAAACATGCTAGTCTTTGTCATGATGTTGTTAAGCATCGCAGATGCGACGTAGGTTGTCGCCCACTATGACACACTATACGAGATGAAGCGATCGAATCTTGCGTCCCGACGCCCGTTATCATTTACGAATCCCCACGACACCCAACATCAAACGGATCGTGCCGATATCGCGCTAAAATCGTGTAATCTGAACCAGGCAGGTAATAAACGTTTGACCTATCACGCCAAGAACCTATTAAAGCACTAAGACATGGGAACAGTATAGCTAACATTCACATTTGAATATTTATCGCAAGTCATATCGTCATCGCAATATTAAACAATGTTATCGCACATCGCAGCTTTTCCTCATATCGTGCAGCCCTAATCGATATGCTAGCTTGATAGTGAGTGCTAACAGCCATGTTAGTTGTTGTTGTAGTTTTGAGTTCTGTTTCTGTGTTTTCAGTGTTTCTGTGATCGTTTTCCCCTGTCTTCTGTTTATTTTGGTCTAGTCCTGTTTTTTCCCCGGTCTGTTTAATTAGTTCATCTGTGTCAGCTGTGTCTTGTTAATCATCCTGTTTGCCTGTGTATTTACCCCAGTGTGTTTCCTCAGTGTTTGTCGGTCAATGTTTTATGTTAGGTGATCTTTGTCTGAGCACACACTCCCTGTTCCTTGCTTTTGTGATATTGTGAATTAAAACCTTGGATTCTACTTTTTCGAGTTTGCCTCCTACTTCATCCAACCAGAAGCCGTAACAGTTGTTTATATTCATAATGATAAAGTTAGGTATTTTATTACATGTGATTCTGACATGATGTGGTAAACGGCGCATCCTCCAGCTGAGCGGTTGGCGTCGTGCGTTCATGTGTTTTGGGGGCGTGACTTTGGAAGGAGCCCAGAAGGAAGGGGGTGGGAGTGAATGAAATAAGTAGCTGTGTTTATAGACAAATCCGGCGAAACACGGAAGTAAAGCAGCGCCGCCATTACTGCGTGCCTTGCTGCTAAGGAAGTAGCGTTGGTCCCGTAGGCGGCTGTAGCAGATGTAGCTGTACGAAATGTTATTTTTATCTATTCATCTTTAATTTTGTACAGTCGCCCTGCTGTATGGCTACAACACTTCCCTCGGCCGGCCATGCAGTCACACACTACTTCGAGAACTTTGCAGTTTTCTCTCTATATTGTTACTGACACATTATGGTACGGGTTCACTGCCTGTGAAAATCGCACGACACCTTTTAATGTGAGCTCATCTGCGAAGGTATGCAAGTATCTGGCCAATCCATCCGGAGCTCATGTAATTCTGACCTTCAATCAATGCCCTGTACTTTAGGTTCTGAAGCTCGCATGCCAGATGATTAATAAAATAATGTTGAATACCTGTAAGCTGCCAACTCTCACGCTTTCACCGTGAGACACACGCAATTGACACTTTTCACACGCTCTCACGCCACACATCCATTTTCTCACGCACATAAAAATCGAGAAGCAAAGAGGACAAGGAGATCGACAGACTAGACAGAGCAGGTTAGTTATGATATAAAAAAAAAGCTCAGCTCTCAGATTCTGTCAATTTTATTATGAAATTCAAACAATAAATATTTTGGCCTTTGTAAATGTGACGCGACAGATCCCTACGGCACGTGAACCGATCATAACTTAATAGTAAATAAACACGAATGGAATGAACAATGTTAAAAGAAACAGTAGCATAACCTACCGAAATGTATATTCATCATACATAATATCGATCAATCAGTGTTTTTTTAACCGCGGAAAGGGTCAACAAAACAGCTGGAGAACAATTATGTCACATAACATTTACCTCAGGAAAGAAAAAAAGAGCTATAGAGAGTATTTTGCTAAATATGTGTACTATATTACATATTTATTATATGTTTTCTTATATCATTAAATAAAGTTGTTATTATAATAAAAAAAAAACGCATTATATTTAATTTGAGTTATTTTTAACCTTAAATAATACTGCCAGCTGAAGGCTCTCTGTATGTTTAACTTACAGCATTAGGTGAGAATTTTTTTATCTTGTGTACCTAATATTTACCCAAATTAGTCAATATTAAAACAAATCACAAGAATTGGACTGAATTGAAATCCTGAAATTGTTTCAAGCAATAATAATAAAAAAACGTACCAGAAATTGTACCATATAATATAAACATTGCAACATGTTGTCACTAAACCTAATAAAATTCAGTTTAGTAACTAAAATGTTTTGACAATCACAATATTTAAGCCCCAGGATCCGCTTTCATTGAAATGTCATTAGAGGACACCGGCAAGTGTCACACCCTCACACTTCGCAGGCACGCAGTAATGGCGGCAGGCAAGATGGCGGCGCCCATAGAGTTCGCGGCGGATTTGTGTATACACGGGTTTCTTGTATACAAACAATACCGGATGCGCGCGCATCCAGGTGGCAGAAAACCGCTAGCTGTTATGCCGAGTTCTGTAAAAGAACATTGTAATTAACGTAGATTTCGCATTGTTTGTAATTTCTTGTTGACTCAATAATAAACTGCAATTTCAGAGTTGGATCTGTTTGTTTGTGTTTCATATTAATATAACATTATGTAAAACGTCCAACTGTTTAAGAATCAAAATCCAGACATACTGTGATGCATGTATGAATTATCATGTTAGACTAAGTTAGTAATGTAATTAGGGTGACCACCATCAAACAAACCAAATGTGGGACGATTATAAGTTTGTGTGGGACAATGTGGGACATGTTACCAACACCAAAACATAACCTGAAACTGTTATATAATGTTTATCTAATTTAATAAAAACATTTGTATTCTGCCTTTCAGCTGATAAAAATTCTTTGTTCTTTAGTTCCTTTCCTTCCAGAAAACACCATTACATCACTATGTAACATCACATGTCTTTATTTTACATGTCATTTAAATTCAACATCACTGAGCCCAAAGGCAGCAGGCATCATGCGCATATGCATATATATATATATATATATATAAAATGTATTATTATTATTATTTTTATTTTATTTTTTAAACAGTTCTGACCAACTCCAACTAAAACCCAACAAAATAAACAATGAACAAATAAAATATAAAACATGAAATTAGATCATTGACAGTCTTATATATTAAGAATATATTAAACCAAAAACGTTCATATTTTTTAAAAAGGATGTGAATTAAACAACCACAGCAGGCAACAAGTTGATCAATTCTGTTAAATTTAAATTTACCAAATTATCTATTTGTTTTCTGACAGGAAACACATGGAACGAATACACCGCTCCACATTTTGATTGACAGCCGTCACAACCTACTAGTGACCGTGTTTACTCCTTTCAACCATTGGATAGGATTTAAAAAAACGGCTGTTGCATTTGTACTTCTGACGAAGCGCTGTTAAATACAGGTGAAAAACTACGCGGCATTGGCGGCAAAAATAATAAATAAAACTTACTCTCAGCAATGGTGAGATCTTGCCGGATCCCTACGCAATACATGACGATATTTGGATTGTGGATGACAAGAAGTGGCCAGCAATTGTATGGCCTGATATATAGCCATAATTATCTTATTCAAGCAAGTGTGTATAAGAGAAATGATTAGAGCGTACAAATCCCTTGATGCATACAACTACGTGCTATGTGGTCATGTGCAGCTCGTCAAATTATGAATAGAAAGAATATAACATACAACTTCCTCCTTCTGTCCCACTCTTCCATTTGCCTAGATTTGGAATTACTTGCAACATGTATAATTTAAATGAGCAGATAAAACAACAGATAGACCTGCATGTAAATAAATTACGCAACAACTCCTTGGCATTTTGACTTAGCGACAACACCACCACTATGCTACTAGCCTAAACCCTTTACTCCGGTACGAAGACCGCGGATCTTTCTGCCTCCTGGTTGCGTGCGCAAGCAGTGATGAGGTCGCCGAGAAATCCATGTATTGCAGTCCTGTGAGGACTACAGACACTCAATTTTTATACTCTCTTTTTCAGAGTACTTACATTTTAATAATGTATTGGTATATAAAGACATTTTAAACAAATTTTGGAATTTTTTTTTTGAAAAAAACGGCTTGCCCTGCCTTTAAATAGAAGTAACAATTAAATAGGGGTGTAATTACTATTTTTTTTATACTAATGTAACTAAATAAAATTGATTAAGTTCAACTTTGACCAGCTGGAAAATGAAGGCTCTGCTAACCCATTATCCAGCAAATACTGGACTTCCTTTTCCAAAACCTCTCGTTTATTCAGCGGAACCCTGTAAAAACGCTGACGGACAGGAGCAGCCTCACCCACCTCAATATCATGCTCTAACTGTGTTGTTCGGGTTGGAACATCCGAAAACAGCTTCGGGAACTCAGAAAGCAAACTAATCAATTCTTGACTTTGCGTCGCGTCTAAATGTTTAAGATTGGAAGACAGATTTTTCAACGTTTCAGAATTCTTTAGACGACCCAGTAACACGCAGTCATCAGGAGATTCTAATTCGTCCACAGGCATACTCATGTCCTGTGAAACACCTGACTGAGGGGAGCTGTCCACTAGCACCACAGGCGCCACTGGCACGGAGACCGGTCGGTTTCGCTGATAATAAGGCTTAAAGAGATTTACATGACAGACTTGGGATCTTCGGTCTGGCGTCAGAATCGTGTAGTTATCCATGGCCCCGCAATGTATTATCTCATACGGCCCAGTATATTTAGCTTGGAACGGGGAATCTACAACAGGCAGAAGCGCGATGACCTGATCTCCTACACTAAACTTCCGATGTTCAGTGTATCGGTCAAACAATTTTATTTTGTTTCAAAAAAGTTTTTGTTCAAAAGTTTTATTTAAACATTTCCCAGCTAATGAAAGTCGACGACGGAAACCCAGCACGTACTCTGAAATTTTTTCCGGTGGTCCTGAATCAATCCATTGATCACGCAAGACAGCTAATAACCCCCGGACTTTGTGTGCAAAAACCAGCTCGTTTGGGCTAAACCCAATGCTCTGCTGCGTAACCTCCCTGGCTGCTAACATCAACCACGGAAGACCCTCTTCCCAATCCCGCTGCATTTCCAGACAGTAGGCTCTCAATAGTGATTTTAACGTAGAATGAAAACGTTCGAGTGCCCCTTGACTCTGGGCGTGATACGCTGTTGACAAATTGTGTTTAATACCCAGCTCGAAAAGCACCTCCGCAAACAATTTCGAAGTAAAATTACTTCCTTGGTCTGATTGGATAATTTTTGGTAACCCAAAAATAGACACGAACTGAGTGAGTGCTTTCACAATAGATTTTGTGTTAATCGAGCGCAATGGGAACGCAGCTGGATAACGCATAACTTGACACATCACTGTCAACAGGAACTCACTTCCAGCTTTCGAACGAGGAAGAGGACCCACGCAATCAATGATAAGATGTTCAAACGGTTGACATACAGCTGGAATTGGACGCAGAGGAGTCGGTTTTAACGACTGGTTCGGTGTGCCGGTAAGCTGGGACGTATGACAGGTCTTAATAAAACTGGCAACGTCCTTTTTAATACGAGGCCAGTAAAAGTATCGAAGAATTCTGTCATAAGTTTTCTGAACACCAGCATGACCGGCGAGCTGATCGTGAGCCATTTTCAACACTAGCGAGCGAAACTTTACTGGTATCACGACCTGAATGACAGAATCTCCCATACCATCAACAGCATGTGGAGACCACTTTCTCAGTAAAACATTCTGTTCAATAAAATAGCCTTGCGATCTGTCACGAATTTCAGTGCTGTCAACAACCTGTTCAAATTGTGGTTTTAATGTTTCATCATTCTGCTGTTCAGTAGACAACTCTTCCCGAGAAACCACAATGGGATAATCACTCAAAACGAAACACGATTCAGCGTCACTGATTTTCTCTTCAGCCCTAGGTTGAGCACCAGAACGAGTCACTGCACACGCGATGAACACTTTCGGATACTGTAGCGCACTGTCATCCGGACCATCAGTACAGGACGGTGCATCAGTCACAACCAGAGAGGGCGATTGATTAACCCAAACGCGTCCGCCGGCTAAGTTATTTCCGAGGATCAGTGAAACGCCATCAACAGGTAGAATAGGGCGTATACCAAGATCCACCACCCCATGTACTAGTTCACAGGTCAAATCAACTTTATGCAGGGGTACGGATAATGTATTAAGCCCAATGCCACGAATCAAAAGCGAGCTACCAGTGTGCGACTCAGTTGAGAAGGGCAACACAGACTCCAAAATAAACGACTTGGATGACCCCGTGTCCCGGAGAATTTTCACTGCTACTTTCTCAACACCACCTGGAAGCGACACAAAACCATTAGAAACGAATGGTTCAAATAACTGATGGTGATTCTCTACCCTCTTGGGCGCTACCACCGGTATTCCTTTCAAAGTACCGGCCTGATTTAATACAGGAACAGAAGTAGCCAGGACAGCAGGCTTCACGGAATGGGCGTGTCTAACAAATTTTGACTTAAGCACTGGACAATTTGACTTCCAATGTCCTTTACCCAGACAGTAGTTACAGTTATCATAGTCACTTGATTTCTTTTTCAAAAAACGCCTGGCTGGACCCATAGAGACAACGGAAGAATTCCCCCGTGTATGAACCTGACGTTCACTGAATTTATCAGCACGGGGCTTATGAATAAGTTCCCAGTCATCCACCAGCAGTGCAGCTTCTGAAGCAGTTTTAACCTGACGCTCCGCAACATAAGTGGCTATCATCTCGGGAAGTGTATTTCTGTATTGCTCAAATAAAATTAACTCTCTCTGCTTATCCATTGTTGTACTATCTGCCGCTGTACACCACCGATCAAACTGCACAGTCAATTCTCTTACGAATTCAACATTTGTTTCATTCACCTTTCGCTGTAACGTACGGAATTTTTGCCGATAACTCTCTGGCACACGTTCATTAATTTTTAACACCGCCGCTTTAATGGCTTCATAATTCTGGCTGTCAG
The DNA here is from genome assembly GCF_951802725.1 of Rutilus rutilus. Lineage (NCBI taxonomy): Eukaryota > Metazoa > Chordata > Actinopteri > Cypriniformes > Leuciscidae > Rutilus > Rutilus rutilus. The sequence continues at coordinate 46,061,753 of NC_140212.1, forward strand.
CATCAGATAGCGTAGAATAGGCTTGTTGGGCTTTACCTGTTAAAACGCACTGAAGCAACATAGCGCGTTCAACATTACTCCATATATACGCTGCTGCGACTCGCTCAAACAGGAGAAAAAAAATCTCCACCTCAGCCTCATTAAACGGCGGTACTAAACGTAAATTATGAGCCACGCTCAGTATGGCGAGCGGATAATGCCTTTTCTAAGTCTACCCTGAAGAAGGCGAAGGAGCAGTCTACCCTTCCGTCGCCGTCAGTCCGTGTCTATTTTTGAATGGGATTGATAGAGACGTCAGACGACAGACCGGCGGCGACGTCACGGCGGCGTCACAGTAGTAACGTATACCTTACGGCGACGTGGCGACGGCGTACGTGAGAAATGTATAAAAAATCATAACGTCTGAACCAGGCACGTCGCCTAATAAGACGCCTGATACACACGTCGTCCCTCAGTACGTCGCCTAATAAGACGCCTGATACACACGTCGTCCCTCAGTACGTCGCCTAATAAGACGCCTGATACACACGTCGTCCCAATCTAATGTTATTTTTCCGATGTTGATAACGAAAAGTGAATAGCATGAGTAAGATTGGATTTGCAATAGGCTATATCGGGAGACATGATTTTTGTTTTGTTTTGTAGGAAGCTTTTCTTTAAAGTGAATTTTTGTTTAATATTAAAGCCTCTTAATTTTAAATTTGTCATCACCCAATTGCTTGGATTTAATAAAAGTGAATATTCCATAAACAGGCTCTAACTTGTTGGTCTTTCTACAGCAGTGTTTCAATAAATGGTCTATCTTTTCTAGACAGAAAAGTTAACAACAAAGTAATAAAAATCTTTTATTTGCAAAATCTATCCCTGCCTCCAGATACAAATGATCCCCCTTGTATGAAAATATTAATTGGAATAGAGCATGGAGTAACCCACATACATTTTTAATTACAAACAAATTAAAAGAAATATAATTTATTACCCCTGTAACAAGATTATCTCTAAATTTATAGCCTACCGTAGACGAAAAATGCAGCTTTTGCTTTATGGAAACGGAAACGTTAGACCATTTATTCTATAATTGCTCACATAGCTCTTCTCTGTGGAATGATAGGCTATAGCCTACAATGTTTCATTAATGGCAACAACAATGTTTCAACAACTTGGCTCAAACATAGCCTACATTTATCTAATTTTGATATCTTCTTTTACTTTTCTGACTCAAATTTCTCTGTACAATATATAGTCGACTTAATCATTTTGCTTGGAAAATTCTTTATTCTTAAATCGAAGTTTATGAAAAACTACGGTGACGCATTGCTGCCACATACATATAATTTTTTCCACTCAATTATGTCGTAACGAGATCTTATGTCGTTTTAACGACATATTTTTCTCGTAATAACGAGATCTTATTTCATTAAAACGACACATTTTCTTGGCCTTACAAGGACGTGTGTAGTCATGTACAAAATATGCCTTTATCCACATAAAATTGATAGCCAATCATGTCTTTATCATACGTTCAAAAAGCTGAAGAAATAGCAGCCCCCAACGGACATTCATGTTAAAAGATCAAATTATGTACACACCTTATTAATATGAGCCCAGAATACGAACATTGTGTTTAATTCATAGACTGTAAAAAATAGGTTTAATTGCATATTAGGCTAAGCATAAAGAAAAAGCTTAATGTGGCTTAATAGGCTACTTCAGTGATAAAAATCAAATGCTGTACACACCTTATTAATAAACCATACTATCCTACAGAAAAGCAGATGAGCCCAGAATATGAACGCAATGCATTTAATTACACGTTAAGCGTTTTCCGATAGAAACCCTTTATTATAAAGAAAACAAAGGTGGCTCTTAACGTTTCTTTCTATGGGAGGATGGCATTGCGGTGCACAGCAAATCCTTTAAATGGTATTCAATGCAAAACAAAAACGAAAAATAAAAGTAGCCAATAAAATAAACAAATTATTGTGGCATTAATTAGCCCACAAACAATATTTATTTTAAAGACTAAACGAATTTGTTTAAAGAAAAAAAAACAGCATTGGGCGTTTATCTGTAGAGTGTTTCAGCCGCCCTTTTCAAACTGGCGCAATAAAATGCAACAGAATTTGATTTGTTAAACATGAAGGACTTATCAGTCTGGCATGGCCGCTCGCTCTAACGTTAACCTAGATAAATGTTCGCTATTAAGCGCATATCCGAGTGTTTGTGCGGAGTGTGGAGCGCGCACTGCATGGCACACATGGACGCGCCGGTGCCATCACTCGCATTTTCCTATCAACAGTGGAAACAACTTAAATACTCCATTTCTGGTCATACAGAAAAGAATAATACATCAGTCGCAACTTTATTTGTGTAAACTCTCAACAACAAGAAAACGTTGTGCTTTTGTAAAATAAAAGAAAACGAACGCGCTTTCTTGATCTCTGTGAATTGGAGCGCATCTAAAAAATGAACCGAAAAACAGTTAGCCTCACAGACATGAGAAATATAACTATCTATATAAAGTTTATAAATAAAATAAAAATGTCCACCAACGAAAAAAAATCCAATCGAAAGCAAATACGGTAGGCTACCATCTGATTATGTGATCCTGTCCGTATGAAAGGCGCATTTATTAGCCTACTTTTGCCGGTGCTTTGCAGCAAGTTTTATGCGCTTGAGCGCGGAATAGCCATATATACACCCAGGATTGAATATAAACGTGTGATTAGTCCTAATTGCTTAAATAAATTACTACTAGTCTAGAAAAATCCTTTAGTCTATGGCAACTCTAATCAATAGCCTACATTTAATATTTGACATTATTTAATTAGTAATTTTATCAAGCTCTTTACATTAAATTAGTTGAGTTAGCATAATTAGTTCATGAACAAATAAAATAATAAAATAAAGTTTAAATTATACCGGTAACATTTCTATATAGCATTGCTTATTCCACCACACAAAGGACTGTTTATAAGGTGACAATCCATTATACATGTGAAGATTGTATATGGCTGTATCTTGAAGATTTTTGTATTGTATCTTCTGTTATAAAGATGAAGATTGACATTTCGTTAATTAAACAAAATAAGAACACAATGTTGTTAAAAATAAACAACTTAGGCTATGTTCTGTTAGATGTGTTTTGACTACTTTTTGTTTAATTATCTATAGGTAATGAAGATATAGCCTATTAACAAAAATAAATCTTAGGCTATATATAATTAATATATTATATAAAAAAAACTTATAGGCCTATATAAAATATATTTTTAAAAAGGGCCTCATTGATTCATTTTGCCTGATTGGGGGCTGTTACTATTTTCATAAGCTTTTTGAACGTAGAAGTGTGAAAAAGGATAGGCTGTCAATTGTATGTGGATTATAAAGGCAAAAAAAAAAGATGTCGTGACATCTCGTTATTACGAGAAAAATATGTCGTTTTAACGACATAAGATCACGTTATTACGAGAAAAGATGACGTTAAAACGACATAAGATCTCGTTATTACAACATAATTGAGGGGAAACAATAATATGTATGTGGCAGCAGCTATGCGTCACCGTAGTACTGCTCTTGATGTAAAGTGTAACAATTATCGTCAGTTATCCTCTTGCGCCCTCTGTTGGCATTTGTACATAATATACATATGTTCATTGTTTATATATTTCTTCATGTATTTTAATAGTGTTGTTAAATCAAATCAAATAATTAATTACTTTTAATACCCTACTTTATTTGAACCAATTATATTGCCTCATTTGTAATTATGTATTTAAGTCATACTAAAGGCTATTGTTCACTTCAGATCTATCTTTATGACCAAAAAATATATAGCCTAAATAAATAGTCGACACTGACAGCCCTAGTCTTGAACATTTGACCATGAACCTACATTGTTTAGCATTTTGTGACTAAACGACTATTTCCCTGTCTTATTTTTTCATTGTTGATTTCTTGAAAATAATAGGCTATTAAAATACTTTCTTGTCACCTTCTCCTGTAAACAATATCATGAATAGTTTCATTTTGTGTATTCGCCCATTATGGTCAACTGTGTAAATTAAAATGATTACCACCTTCAAAAGTAAAAACTCAGACTGACACATTCCAGAATACTATGTTTATAGATTACAATTAATGAATTTATCTGTTCAACTTTAAAGTTGTTGTTAATAATTGTGCAAAAAATTGTGACTTTGATGGTGTATAAGTTGCATAGCCCTCATATCCAGTAGAAAGTGAGTGAATTATAAAAAAAAAAAAAAAAACTATGTTCCTAAACCATTCAGAGATGACATTAATGACATACACAACTTTGTATACAATACAAAATTTGTATCAATGATATTTTCAATGTCATCAGAATACAAGAAAAGAATGATTGATTAGAAAGATAACAAAGGAAAGATAAGAAAAGCTAGGGGGGAAAATAGATATTATTTTATTGTGATGCGACGTTGGAGTCATGCTGTGGTGAGACGTTGGTGTCACGCGTCTGTGATGCGACGTGCTGTGGTGAGACGTTGGAGTCACGCGTCACCCCTTCTGTCACGTAAAAGTACACGACTGTAGACTTCGGTAAGTTATCCGTGGCATTATCCACTCGCCATACGCTCAGTTTCGTCGAATCAGTATCAAAACCTGCACCCACCGGCTTACCTTCCTCGTGTAACTCTAGTCGACGCCTTTCAATCTGTAAACGCTGTTGCTCTAACTGTTGCCGGCTCTCCTCCAACTCTAACTCCAAACGTACCTTCTCACATTCCAAGTGGCGTTTCTCACACTCAGTATCACGTTGTATCATCAACAACTCTTTCTGTTGCTCAAATGAAAGAGTGCTTAAATCAGACAACGGAAGGGTTGGAACAGGCGTACTTACGGCAGGCAACACAGCTGAAACAGGCCATTTAGATTTTCTTCTCAAGATTTTAAGATCACACAGCGCAGTTTCAAGGATTAGCTTAATTCCGTCTTTTGACCTTTTTTGATTATACGTTAGCTCGATTTTATAATGCGCAGCTAACTCTAACAATTGCTCTTTGGTCATTTCCTCTAACAATTCCTCAGACGGCATCTGAGAAAATGCTTCAATAACATCGGTCGCCATAATTACCAATAATCACGCTTACAAAACACACGCTCAGCAAATATTATGCACAAAAAAAAACTTTTTTTTTTTTTTTTTTTTTTTCGACAAATCAGGGTTTATTTAAAAGAAACTAAACCATCCATTTAAACTCAATAAACCCTAGTCTTCAGTTGGCCCAAGACCGGGTACTTACGCACTAAATCCCGCAAGTTTGGGAAGACGACCAATTGCCGAGTTGCCCCCCAAACCTCGGATGTGCCCCCGAGCCAACTGCTCTACGCCCCGAGCCAACCAAAAATAACAAACTAAAATAAAAAACTACGTGCCCAAAGACACACACTAAACCTACCCAGAAGGTTTGTTCTTTAAATACTCCCAACAAATTATGTTATAGAGCCTAACTAATTAATGGAGCGTTCCAACTTTTCAATTTACAAATAGGCGGATAATATACCAATATATTCAAATTCAAATATCCATATTTTACCCTCCTTCAAAAACGTTTTTTTCAAAATCATTCGCACGAATCCAAACACAAATTTAGTTCGACGAGCCCCCAATTGTTACGCCCTTATTAGGGAGCAACAATGAAGGAGGAGGAAACGTTTACGGCGGTTACAATACTCTTTTTATTTACACATTCTCCACAACAAAGACTGTCTCTCAAGTTCTCGCAATACGCCGCAACGCCGATCAACATCTCGGTCCTGGCCAGGGATCGATCTGACAGAATGGAACGCTCCATGAGGACGCCAAACAGGAAGCTTTTATTGACAGGCACACCTGTGCACCGGTGCACCCAATCCACCTGATTACCTCAGCTCCGCAGCGCACCTGTAGGAGGAGCAAAACACACCCAGACACGGCAAAGACGACAATACAAAATATACAGCCTTGACACCCATATTTATAAAAAACAGCTCAAATCCTGAGATTCGTTCATGCCATAGGGTTTCACCGTAGACAGTTAATTTATCCAAAAAGCTTCTTTTCTCAAGAGTTGTTTAATTATGTTACCACCCCTAGGGTTTGGCAATACTCTCTCAATACCACTGACCTGAGGGAGGCAGCAGAACCATGATTCTTCTCTATATAATGTTTAGCAATGGCATAGTCAAGGTTATTGTTTCTGATAGCAGCCTTATGTTCTGCGATTCTCAGCTTGAGGTTACGTTTTGTTTGGCCAACATACATAAGGCCACAAGGGCACATCAGCACATAAATGACATGGGTCCATAGACAATTTATAAATTCTTTGATGTTATATTTTCATCCGGAATGTGAGCATGTGTTTGTGTATGTGTGAGAATGTGTAAAAGTGTGTGAGTGTGCATAAGTGTGTGTGTGTGTGTGTGAGAGAGAGTGTGTGTTTGTGAGAGTGTGTGTGTGTGTGTGTGTGTGTGTGTGTGTGTGTGTGTGTGTGTGTGTGTGTGTGTGTGTGTGTGTGTGTGTGTGTGTGTGTGTGATGTGTAGACGTACATTTTCGTGGTCCTGCTGTAATCCTGATCTCTCCTCCATGATCCACACTAGAAAACACACACAGTGACACAATCAATCATAGACGTAATGGTTTTAAAACTGTACAAACTGTATATTCTCTTCATGGAAGATTATAGGGATAGTTCACTTTAAACTGAAAATTAGCCCATGGTTTACTCTCCCTCAAGTCATCCTAGGTGTATATGACATTCTTCTTTCAGACAAACACAATCAGAGTTATATTAAAAAAATTTCCTGGCTCTTCCAAGCTTTATATTGGCAGAGAATGGCTGTTTCTGTTTTGAAGTCCATAAAAGTGCATCTATCTATGATAAAAGTGCATCCATCCATCATAAAAGTGTATTTATCATCATAAAAGTGCATCTATCCATCATAAAAGTGCATCTATCTATGATAAAAGTGCATCCATCTATGATAAAAGTGCATCTATCCATCATAAAAGTGTATTTATCATCATAAAAGTGCATCTATCCATCATAAAAGTGCATTTGTCCATCATAAAAGTGCATCTGTTCATCATAAAAGTGCATCTATCATCATAAAAGTGCATCTGTCCATCATAAAAAGTGCATCTATCCATCATAAAAGTGCATTTATACATGATAAAAGTGCATCTGTCCATCATAAAAGTGCATCTGTCCATCATAAAAGTGCATCTATCATCATAAAAGTGCATTGGCCATCATAAAAAGTGCATCTATCCATCATAAAAAGTGCATCTGTCCATCATAAAAGTGCATCTATCCATCATAAAAGTGCATTTATCCATCATAAAAGTGCATCTATCCATCATAAAAGTGCATCTATCCATCATAAAAAGTGCATTTATCCATCATAAAAGTGCATCTATCCATCATAAAAGTGCATCTGTCCATCATAAAAGTGCATCGATACATGATAAAAGTGCATCTGTCCATCATAAAAGTGCATCTGTCCATCATAAAAGTGCATCTGTCCATCATAAAGTGCATCTATCCATCATAAAAGTGCATCTATCCATCATAAAGTGCATCTGTCCATCATAAAAGTGCATCTGTCCATCATAAAATGCATCTATCAATCATAAAAAGTGCATCTGTCCATCATAAAAGTGCATCTATCCATCAAAAAAGTGCATCTATCATCATAAAAGTGCATCGATACATGATAAAAGTGCATCTGTCCATCATAAAAGTGCATCTGTCCATCATAAAAGTGCATCTGTCCATCATAAAGTGCATCTATCCATCATAAAAGTGCATCTATCCATCATAAAGTGCATCTGTCCATCATAAAAGTGCATCTGTCCATCATAAAGTGCATCTATCAATCATAAAAAGTGCATCTGTCCATGATAAAAGTGCATCTATCCATCAAAAAAGTGCATCTATCATCATAAAAGTGCATCTGTCCATCATAAAAGTGCATCTATACATGATAAAAGTGCATCTAGCCATCATAAAAGTGCATCTATACATCATAAAAGTGCATCTATCCATCATAAAAGTGCATCTATCATCATAAAAGTGCATCTATCCATCATAAAAGTGCATCTGTTCATCATAAAAGTGCATTTATACATGATAAAAGTGCATCTATCCATCATAAAAGTGCATCTGTCCATCATAAAAGTGCATCTGTCCATCATAAAAGTGCATTTATACATGATAAAAGTGCATCTGTCCATCATAAAAGTGCATTTATACATGATAAAAGTGCATCTGTCCACCATAAAAGTGCATCTGTCCATCATAAAAGTGCATCTATCCAGAGCTGAAACAACTAATCGATTTAATCGATTAAAATCGATTATTAAAATAGTTGTCAACTAATTTAGTCATCGATTAGTTGCTAAATAACTTTTATTTGCCGTAAGCGGCTCATTTCGTGCATATTTTAAATCTGCGGTGACCAAAGTGTGGCAGTAATGAGCCACCAGAGGTTTTACTCAGCCATTACAGCAAAAAACAGTTCAGCGCAAAATATGCAGCGCCAAGCTGTCACACAAATCTACCACAAGTGCAATGTGTTATCATCTAGTATTTGTACATAAAATGTCTTCCGATACCACAAAATACGCTCAGACAGAGCATCGCATCTTTTACCGTCAGACAGAAATGCAACGCAGCCAGAGGTGAAAAGATGACAACTAATCACCGAAATGATAGCGAGAGATTTGCTGCCCATTCGTTTTGTCGAAGGAGAAGGGTTTAAAGATTTGATGAATTACGTTGAGCCCCAGTATAACGTCCCATTGCGCAAGACAGTCACGAGAGGAACAGAAGCTCTAAATGAAAAGACTGCTTCTTCACTGAAAGACAGACTGTCAAGGACTGCGAGGATGGCTATCACCTGAACAAAATATCCCGTTACAGTTTAGTAGTAATGATTTTATGAACTTCTTCACTGAGAAAATAGAAAGCATCAGAACCACAATTGTAAACGTTCGATCTTCAATCGCGCCTTATAACTCAGCCTCAATTATCACCCCGCAAGAACGATTACAGTGCTTTACATCTATAGAACAAAAAGAGCTAAATAAACTTATCACTTCATCTAAAACAACAACATGTTTATTAGATCCTATACCAACTAAACTAATGAAAGAAGTGTTACCTATAGTGGAAGTGGAATAATCAATATTATTAACTATTCTTACAATCTTAATTATTAACGTAATTTTCTTTTATTAAATCCAGACAAGACAGAGGTACTACTTATTGGTTTAAAAAAACGCCCACAAAACCTCTCACAATACAACTTTAACATAGTAGGATGTCCTGTTACTTTATCCTCTACAGTAAAAGACCTGGGTGTTATACTAGATTGCAACCTGTCTTTTGAAAATCATATTTCATACGTTACAAAAACAGCCTTTTTCCACCTTAGAAACATTGCTAAGCTACGTAATATGCTATCAGTTTCTGATGCAGAAAAGTTAGTTCATGCATTCATGACCTCGAGACTAGATTACTGTAATGCTTCATTAGCCGGTTGTCCTGCATCCTCAATAAACAAGCTACAGTTAGTCCAAAATGCTGCCGCTAGAGTTCTTACTAGATCAAGAAAATATGATCATATAACACAGATTTTAACATCACTACATTGGTTACCTATAAAGTTCCGTATTAACTACAAGGTATTGCTACTGACTTATAAAGCCCTAAACGGCTTAGCTCCAGTCTATTTAACGGATCTTCTATCGCCCTATAATCCATCGCGCTCTTTAAGATCACTTAATTCAAGGCTTTTGGTCATACCTAGGATATCCAGATCTACCAAAGGAGGGAGAGCATTTTCACATTTAGCTCCAAAACTCTGGAATAGCCTTCCTGATACTGTTCGTTGCTCAGACTCGCTCTCCCAGTTTAAAACTAGATTAAAGACGCATCTCTTCAGCCAGGCTTTTGTTGATGGAGAGTTGCAACTTGATGCAACACGCAACTTGATGGAGAGTTGAGGATCACCACCAAAACCCGCCTCTGTAGTGATTATTTTACGCGTTATAGTTTTATAAACTTTAGTCGGAGACAACTGGGATTCACTGATAATCCGCTGTTACTGGTAAATGGGGCCGAACCGACTATCTCCCGCCCTGGCCTTCATCCTCCCGTCGCGGTGATAGTTGAGTGTAGCGAAGGCAGCTTTCCCGCGAGTGGGCATGGTTTCATCGCAGCCAGCGGACACGCCCCAAGCGTTTGAGAGCAGAGACTACTGCTAATTTTTTCAAGATTTTGATAGCTTATTTTATTTACTTGCCGGCTTTTTTTTTCTCCCAAGTATTTTTATTAGAATTTTACATTTTACAAAAAAGCAAAAGAAAACAAAATACATTTAGAAAATGTATACAACTCAATGAATGATAATATCAACAGAAATAACAATATAAATAACTATTAATAATATCATCCACCATTAATAATGATAATATAAAAATAAAATAAAATTTAAAAAAAAAAGAAAAAAAAAAAGGATAAATTAAAACCTAAGAACAATCAGGGCGTATGCAGTTTCAGAAATGAGGCACAAGCAAAAATTCAGTAGAGGGCAGAGCGGACAGCATACAATTGCTCTACATTACTGGTCAGAGTCAGTGTTAAACTGGGTAAGATGATCCAGAAATGGTTGCCATATACTGTAAAATTTCTCAAGGTTACCCATAATTCTATACCGCACTCTCTCCATGTGGAGTATTCCAGTGAGGCAAGTCAACCAGGTCTTGAACTGAGGAACAATATCTGATTTCCAGAGTCTTAGAATGATGCTCTTAGCAATAATCATTCCATAACGAGGCCATGCCTCTAGTGGAGTGCGCTCTGACACCTAATGGGCACTGCAGGCCCTTAGAAGTGTACGCCAGCGCTATAGCATCAACTATCCACCTGGATAGGGTCTGTTTCGATGCAGCAAGTCCCTTAGAACGTCCGCTGAATGAAACGAAGAGCTGCTCCGTCTGTCTGAAGATGGCTGAGCGCGACACATAAGCTCTTAATACCCTGACCGGGCAAAGTAAGCTTGCGTCCTTCTCTTCATTATAGACCGGCAGAGCCGACAGAGAAATCACCTGAGCCCTGAACGGTGTGGTGAGGGACTTAGGAACATATCCGTGCTTTGGTTTGAGTATGACCCTCGAGTCATTTGGCCCGAATTCCAGGCACGTCGCACTTACTGAGAGCGCTTGCAAGTCCCCTACGCGCTTTACAGAAGCGAGAGCCAGAAGAAACGCTGTCTTGAAAGTCAAGTGTTTGATGTCTATTGACTGTACTGGCTCGAATGGGGGCCCCTTCATGGCTTCCAGAACCGTAGAAAGGTCCCAAATGGGAACTGAGGGAGGTCTGGGAGGATTTAACCTCTTAGCTCCTCTAAGGAAGCGGATGACCAGATCATTTCTCCCCAGTGACTGGCCAAGCGTCGGCTTAGTAAACGCCGCTATAGCCGCCACATACACCTTGAGCGTGGAAGGGGTTCTACCCTTATCCAGTAGCTCTTGTAGGAAGCACAGGGCCCTAGCCTGCGTGATCATGTTCAACACTCCCTCCGGGAGGTTAGCGGGTACCCATTGATGGCCCACGCATGTAGGGACCACAGCTCTGGGTGAGGATGCCAGATCAAGCCCTTGGCCTGAGAGAGGAGGTCCTTCCTCACTGGTATTGGCCATGGGGCAGTGCTTGTCAGCTGCATCAGAACTGGGAACCAAGCTTGGTTCTTCCAGAATGGAGCCACCAGTAGCACTGAGCATCCGTTTTCCCTGTACGCTCTAGTACATGAGGCAGGAGCACAACAGGGGGAAAAGCATAGAGCGGGCAGTGGGGCCAGACGTGGGCCAGCTCATCCCTGCTCTTGGAGAAAAACTCCGGACAGTGAGCGTTTTCTTGAGATGCAAACAGGTCCATCTTCGCTCTGCCGAACGTTTTCCACAGCAGTTGGACTGTCTGTGGGTGTAGGGACCATTCTTCTGCCGGAACATGGTTTCTGGACAGCCTGTCTGGTCCCAAGTTCAGATGGCCTGGCACGTGCGCTGCTCTCAGCGAGCGCAGATTGTGCTGAGCCCAAACCAGGAGGCGTTCCGTCAGCCTGTAAAGGTTTCGGGACTTGATACCTCCTTGGTGATTTATATAGGACACCACCGACATATTGTCCGAACGGACCAAGACGTGGTGTCCCTTTATCTGGGGACAAAAGCGCATCAGCGCGTTGTCGACAGCCATCATTTCCAGGCAGTTTATGTGCAGAAGCCTTTCCCGTTCTGACCACTGGCCGAAGAACGGTCTGCCCTCGAGCAGAGCTCCCCATCCCGAGGTGGAGGCATCCGTGGACACCACCTTCACACTCGAGGAAGTCCCCAAGCTTACACCTGACTGGTACCAGTCGGTCGCTTTCCGAGATTTCAGGGCTGAGACGCATTCCTGAGTGATCTTGAGGCGAAAAAGACCAGAGGTCCAAGCTCGCCGTGGTACTCACGCTTTTAGCCAGAACTGAAGCGGGCGCATGCGAAGCAGACCCAGCTGGAGCACTGATGATGCTGAGGCCATGAGACCCAGCATTTTCTGAGACCTTCTGAGCGGGACTATAGTGCTGCGGTGGAAGGATTTCGTCATGCGCTGAATATCCAGTCCGCGCTGTGGCGATAGCTGTGCTGTCATAGACAGCGAGTCCAGTTCCATGCCCAGAAAAGATATTCTCTGACTGGGAGACAGTGAACTCTTCGCCTAATTGACTTTGAGACCTAGATTCTCGAGATGTTCGAGTAATATGGTCCTGTGTTCTATGAGCTCTGAGTGTTATCGAGCTAGAATCAGCCAATCGTCCAAGTAGTTCAAAACTCGCACGCCCCGGAGTTTCAGGGGTGCGAGCGCTGCGTCCATGCACATCGTGAATGTACGGGGTGCTAGGGACAAGCCGAACAGCAGGACTGTGTATTGATAAGCCTGGCCCTCGAAAGCAAATCTCAAGAATCGCCTGTGACGTGATGCTATTTGTATTTGGAAATAAGCGTCCTTCAAATCTATTGACATAAACCAGTCCCCTTGGCGAATTTGCGTGAGGATTTTCCTGGTTGTGAGCATTCTGAACCGGCGTAATGAAAGCACTTTGTTCAGCTGTCTTAGATCTAGAATGGGTCTGAGACCCCCGTCTTTTTTCGGTACCAGAAAATATCTGCTGTATAGACCCCCTTCGCTGTGAGCTTGAGATAAAGGCTCTATGGCCCCTTTGCTCAACAGTTTCGATATTTGGACTCGAAGTAGATGTGCTACCTCCTTTTTACTGTAGTTTCGATTCGCGCCGCATACCTGCGGGGACGTCGCGCGAACTATAGCGAGTAGCCTCTGTTTATAATGTTCAGCACCCATTCTGAAACCCCGGGAAGCTTTGCCCATGCACTCGCACGAATAGCTAGGGGTTGAATGAAATCTGGGCACTGGTCGCGACATGGTGGCAACCGGAGAGCTTTGGTGTGCTGTAACACAAACGTCACCCTTGCAGCGTTCGAGGTGGGGGTGCGCTGATCACAGCGGGCAGCCTGCCCGCGCTCGACTCTCCTATAGCGGTTTGCTGATAGAGAGCGAGCGTGGGAAGCCCCGTGATGCTCGTGAGTGAATGTGTGCGCGGGACAGCGGGCACATTTACTACACTGAAAACGCCGTCGGCTTGAGCTGACTGTATGTGCGTTGGTTTCATTTTAACAGAAAACGTGAGACATGCAGTGTGTAGCGTTTGTGGGCACTGGGTTGTGGGCACATTCACTACATCTAATGCACAATCGATATGAGTCGATTTTATGTGTGCGAGCCCTGGAATGTGGCGGGCTGTGCTAGTGTGTAGGAATGCACACTGGGCCGTGGGCATTTTGCTACACTCATAACACCATCGGCCGTGGCCGGATTTCGTTTCCACAGAAAACGTGAGACATGCAGTGTGTAGTGTTCGTGGGCACTGGGTTGTGGGCACAATCACTACGTTTAATGCACAATCGACATGAGTCGATTTTATGTGTGCGAGCCCTGGAATGTGGCGGGCTGTGCTTGTGTGTAGTAATGAACACTGGGCAGTGGGCATTTTTGCTACACTCATAACTTTATCGGCCGTGGCCGGGACACCAGAAATACACTATGAGATTTATCTGGGTCGCCGTAGAAACGGCGTTTGAGTGCAGGCAAACGGGCTGTGGTACCGGCTTGTTTACTGCAAAATACACTGGAACAGTCACATTTTCTGGAACTGTACGAGCGGGAAGTTTTGGTGGAAGTCTGGCCGCAGCGGGACTTGAACACCGCCGTTTTCCTAGGCGGGCTAGGAAGACTTTGCGCGCGAACGGGGCGCGGGGGCGGGGTAGCTTTCTTGTAACGTAAAGAGCTAGCCGCGTGACCGTCCGCTTCTGACATCCCTTGTGAACGGCGCGGCACAAGCAAAGGGAGAGAGAGAGAGCGGGAAGAGGGGCGAGTAGCCAGAGAGCGTCATCATGTTTTGCGTCAGCATTAGTTTGCAGGCGTGCATGTATTATAACAGGCTCGTATACTGCAATACTGATATTTCCAGTCGCCTGAACTTAAGAGGGGACTGAGAAATGTGTGAGAAATGGAGGTTGGTCCGGCCTCGGCGGGATTAAAACACTCTTTTCTCCTTTCGCCGGTGAGTGACGTGCGCCAACTGAGTGCGGGGGCGGGGAAGCTCTCCTGCGACGTAAAGAGAGCTAACCGCGTGATCGTCCGCTTCTGACATCCCTTGTGAGCGGCGCAGTTTGCGCGGCTCGAACAGAGGGAGAGGGACGACCATTCATTTACTGCTCGACTCCAGGATATAGCAGCTGTAGTCCTCCATAATCGCAGCTTCGGAAGTGGCGGCAGACGGCGGCCGCTGTCCGTCAGTGAGAGACTCGAGCGAAGCTGGCGGGCGAACCGGCGAGCTTTTGCAGGTTGGAGGAGGTTCCGGGACCCGCTGAGTACGGCGCTTTACGGCGCGGCACCGCAGCAGGCGAAGGTGCAGTCTCGACGAAAGATGCCAGGCGAGTCCTCAGAGTCACCACGGGCATCAGCTCGCAGTGAGGGCAGCCGCCGTCGGCGAGCACAAGAGTTGCATGTTCCTCACCCAGGCAGGAAACGTGGATGACGTCCCCGTCGCTGAGTGGGAAAGGGGCATCTTGAAAAAGGCGCCCGGCTCTTTTAGTGCAATGAGAGTGTGTGTCGCGGCGGCGAACACACACACACACACACATAAAACACAGTAGAGGAGAAAAGGATATAACACCGGATAGCGCAGCAGGAATGGCGACTGAAGGCAGCGCGGCCAGCGGCTTCAGATGCAGTGGCTCGTCCCGCTGAAAGGCTTTCTCAGACGGCGCGGCTTCTTCTTCGGGATTCCAGCAATGCGTGCGCTTCGCTTGAAGAGATGAAAAATGAGGGAAATCAGCCTACCAAGCTATATTTATAGACCCAGGCCACGCCCGTTTCGGCGGGACATGACGCAGTGGGCGCTAAGCGCCCCCATTGGATCTGACGTCACGGGGGCCTCTCTCGATAGGCTGCTGCAGTTGCCACAGGGCAGCCAATAGGCACGTGAGCCGTCTTGCCTATGCCTGCATGCTGCCGCAACGCGTTTTGCATTATTTCAAAATTAAGCAGAGCCGGACAGTAACGGAGTACATTTACTTGAGTACAGTACTTAAGTACAATTTTGAGGGATCTGTACTTTACTCGAGTATAATTTTTGGGGAGTACTCATGACTTTACTCAAGTACATTTGAGAGGCAAATATTGTACTCCTTACTCCGCTACATTTCTATCCACAACCATGAGTACCCGTTGTTCTTCTTAAAAAAAAAAACAAAAAAAAAGGAAAAAAGAAAAATCTCGGACACCCTCAAACGTGATTGGATTGTCCAGGCGCCACTGATTGGGACAGCCTATCAGCAATCACCTTCAGCTTTCCGCCAAAGTCAACTCCATGGTCAGATTACATAAGAGACGAAACAATGGATGAAGACGCAGCAGGTCCATCCCGGCAATGTCCCAACCCGTGGCCCCACCTCGCCAGACTATTTCAGTTTTCTGAAGAAGTAAATGATAGTTTTCGCTTCAAGTGCTTGCTGTGTTTACCAAAACAGAACTTCATCATTGCCTACAAAAATTCATCTTCCAACTTACGGAAGCATATCAAGGTACGTACATTGAAATAAACTTCCTTACATTTCTAAGCTAGATTCTAGCTACAGAAAAGTGCACTAAATGATTGGCTAGCTGCGATAATGCAGCTTTTTACATTCTCGGTTACGTTTGAGTAACTTAGTCGAAGCCACATGCACCCGCCAATTTGCCAGCTGTAGCTAGCCATTCAGATGGCTAACTTTGGCCTGACAATAGTTAGCATAAGCCGAGGCAAGTTAATCGTGTAACATAGATAATCAGGGTTCCAGGGTTGTGACAGGGCATATGTTTAACTGAAAGAACGAGCAGAGAGAGAGAGAGAGCTGGTCGCGCGCGCGCGCGCGCACTCTCTCTCTTCGGAGCCAGGCGATAAGCGCTGTCTTGCTCTCTCTCCCTCGCACATATTAATCAAAATAAATCGACACGGTGGTAAAAGGTCGGAAGACCAAAGTTTCATGTGGATTATTCTGAGATTTTTTTTCCTGAATTACCGCTGGGTGTGAATTGAGCTAAATAAGTTGCCTTATCTTCTCTGAAAAGCGTTCCGGACATTCAGCAGACATAAAACAACACTTTAATTAAACGAAAAAAACTATCCAGTGATGAAATGTGTTCTGTGTTGACAGAAATCTTGGATGTCCATGTCCAGTGCTGGGATAATCACACAGCACGCATGACACGTCCAATTCGCGACCTAATGACTCATTTGAACCGATTCATTTTAATGATTGGTTAAAACAACTGGTCTTTCCAACAGTGAACTCAGGAGACGTCTGAATCGGTGTATAACTAATCAGTAACACTTTACAATAAGGTTCTATTTATTACATAAATTACATAGAAAGTACAGTTTGCTTACTCAAGCTTAAGCTTTAAAATAAATAAAACCACTTTTTTGCAAATGACTACATTTTTCCACACAGTGCTATCAAGATTAGATAAGAGAATCGTTAAAGAAACGGATCAATAAGCAGAATCGTCAGTGGCATTGATATTGATAAAATCTTATCAATTCCCATCCCTATGAAGACAGTAAAATTATAATCAAACATTAAAGAACATACATATTTTTTAATATTTTTTTTGAGAGTTAAAAGATTAAAACATTTTGCTAACATGAGGTCTTGTGTCACTGTCAGTCTTTTTACATCAGTGCAAAACTAGGCTATGCAGATTAAGACCACTATTCATCAGCATGCATTGATTAATCCCATGGCATGTAGCAAAAAAAAAAAAAAGGTGCGGCCAAATCATATGCTGGTGCGACCAACTGAGAAAGTTGGTAGCACCAGTGCAACCAGTGGAAAAGTTAGTCTGGAGCCCTGATAATCATCTAAAGTCCTTTCAGATTCATGTTTTGACATGACTTTGCTGAAGTTTGCAAAAAATAAATTAAATTAAATTAAATTAAATTAAATTAAAGTTAGTTGCACCAGTAAAACCAATTTAAAAAGTTAGGCTGGAGCCATTGGAAAATTATGAACAACCAGCACTTCATAATTAATAATACTGCTATGTAGACTACATGATGGGTATCTTTTCTAATATTTATTAGTTTATTATAGTGTAAACTGAAATATTATACTGTGTTTTACAGAGAAGGCATGAGACACATCTGGAGGAATACTGTCAACTGACTTCAACAGCCTGCAAGAGGCCATCAGAAGGTGGAACAGGCTTCAAGGCGAAGCAACTGAAGCTGATGGAGACCAAGCAGGTGTCTCAGAAGACGGTTGATCGGGCTATCCTCCGCTTCATCGTTCAAGGTCTCCAGTCCTTCTCCCTGGTTGAGAAACCATCCTTCCAAGACCTTATTGTAGAATTACAACCGAGTAGTGCTGTCATGTCCCGCACAACTGTGCGGCGCAAGATTGATTCAGCTACATCTAAAATGAAAGAACGTCTCAAGAACGAAATGAAAAAGGTACCATACATTGCCACCACTACTGATTGTTGGACGGCCAGGAGAAGGAGCTTTATAGGTGTAACAGCCCACTGGCTCGATCCTTGCAGTTTTGAACGCCGTTCAGTTGCCCTTGCTTGCCGTCAACTAAGGGGCTCCCACACATTTGATGCCTTGGCAGCTGTTTTGACCGACATTCATGCAGAGTATGAAATAAGTCTAAAGGTTGTTAGAACTACAACAGACAACGGGTCGAATTTCGTCAAAGCGTTCCGTGTGTTTGGTCAGCAGGACGAAAATAACAATGAAGAGTTAGTTGCAGAAGGCACAATCGAAGAAGAAGTAGGAGAAGATTGTGATGCATCCGATGGTGAAGAGGAGGTGGAATTCATGGATGTGGAAGCCATTCTGGAGGAAGATGAGGGGCTTCAGTATCAGCTGCCGAAACATTATCGGTGTGCATGCCACTTACTGAATTTAGTTTCCACAGTCGATGTTGATCGGGCTAATAAGACAGAAGCTTACAAGAAATTGTCCAGATCTGCCTTTTCTAAGTGTCAGGCACTCTGGAATAAAGCATCAAGGTCTCCTCAAAATGCAGAGCTTATAGAGGAACACTGTAAGCTTCACTTGGTACAGCCTAATTCAACTCGATGGAACTCCTCTTTCATGGCCGTGGAACGTGTGGTCAGAATCATTAGAGACCAAGGAGAGGCGTCTGTGAGAACGGTCTGTGCTGCACTCAATGTTCCAATGTAAGTAGCTTATGTTAATGTATAATTGTGTTCTTATTTTGTTAGAGTAATGCTTACCACATTATCTGCTGTAGGTACATAAACAAATAAATAAATGTCCAGCATTGCACAGAGGTTCTGTATACATTTTGTTGAAATATGTGTTTGTTTATTTTCTTCTGTTTCTATTAGGTACAGTCTGACTGACATAGCCTTTTTAGGGGAATATGTCACCACCATGAGTCCAGTTGCGAAGTCCTTGAACATACTACAAGGAGAAGTCAACGTTCAGATGGGCTGGCTGCTCCCGACAATCACCAATGCTGGACATTTATTTATTTGTTTATGTACCTACAGCAGATAATGTGGTAAGCATTACTCTAACAAAATAAGAACACAATTATACATTAACATAAACTACTTACATTGGAACATTGAGTGCAGCACAGACCGTTCTCACAGACGCCTCTCCTAATTAAATAAAGAAAAACTAAATTTAAATAAAGAAAAAAACGAAATTTAAATACAGAAAAAATTAAATTTAAATAAAGAAAAACGAAATTTAAATAAAGAAAAAAACGAAATTTAAATACAGAAAAAATTAAATTTAAATAAAGAAAAACGAAATTAAGTTAGCCTAAATTAAAAACGAGATTAATTTAGATTGATAATAACGGGTAAAAAGTCTAATACATTTTGTTTCTATTATTCTATTTTCCACAATGTCAAAGCAACAGCAGCAATACAAGCTCAGGCATGCACTTCGGTTCACACAAACTCCGTTGTTCTGCGCTCTAGCCAGAGAACACCACCGTTGCTGGAACACTCAGGCATCGGTTCTGTTTCTAGCATGCACGCGTTTTCCGCGTGGCTCGAGCCGCGCCTGAGACGCGTGTCTCACGCAGGCAGTGTGCAAACTCCAACCTATTAACATGGGAGCCGAAATAAAAACAGACACCCTACGCAGCTGAGACTCTCACGCCCAGCAGCCAGTGTGTCGCCGGCCTTATTCAAGCGCGAATGAGAACCGTTTCGCAGGGGATCCCAGGTGTCAATAAAAACAAAACAAACAAAAAAAAAAAAAAAAAAACGTTTTTTCGTTGGTGTTTTATAAATGCTCTATGACAATTGTTTAATAAATGTTCAATCAAAATGCAAAACATCACGTGTTTTTTTTTTTTTTTTTTTGACTAATTAAAGTAATTAATTAAGTGCAGGACAGGACTTTGGTCGACTAAGCATTTCTTTGGTTGACTACAGCCCTACTTTTTAGCATTCTTTTCACAGAATTTTGAGAACCAACTTCTCCTCAAGTTGAACAAGGACTTCATGACATTTGATTGAATTGAAGTACAGCACACACACAAACACACACACACACACCCCCAGAGACACAGAGTTGTCACACATAGATTGTGTGTGTGAGAATGGTGTTATTCAGCTGAAAGTATTTTCTCCTGCCTTTGCCTGTATGTCAATGTGAGAGGAAGGGGCTTAATACTGTCACTCAAATGAGCTGAATTTTATTTTTCCTTCTTTGTACGCTGACCTAAACACAGCTGATTTTCTTTAATCATTATTATTTTCTCTTCTTTGCTCTATGCTGCGTGTATAACACGGTCAGGTTCAGAGGTGTGTCAGAACATTGCTATATTGCCTTCTTTGCTGGTTTAGGTTTATTGATTTGATTAGCTGAATTGTCTTTTCTGATATTACACATTAATGTAAGCTGAGCATTTTCTTTGATGTTCTTGAGTATGTGGTGTGTTTAACACAGGCAGGTTCAAATGTGGGTGCAAAAAATCCATTAAAACTCTAGCAGAGGTTTGTCAGAGCGTTGCCATTGTTCTATTGCCTTGTGGGCAAGTGAGAAATGTTAAATAAAGCAACATGGTAAAAAGATGAAAATGACTTGATTTTACTTTCAATTCCTTTACATTCTCCAAGGTATTAGCATTAACATTTTTCATAACTCCATGTAGGACGTTTCTGTACATAAATGTAAGCACTGTGGCAGTAGTAATGCAATATTTAGAAAATGTACTCTTGATACTCAAGTACTTTTAAAAACAAGTACTTCAGTACTTTTACTTAAGTAGACATCTGACTGTAGTACTTTTACTTGTACTTGAGTAAAACTTAGCAAGGGGTATCTGTACTTTTACTCAAGTAATGAAGCTGTGTACTCTGTCTGCCTCTGAAATTAAGGATAATTTTTGGCTTCAGTATCTCGCGGAAATGAGATTTCCCATAGTGTAAGATATTACGCAGTACGAGAGTACCTCTCGTAAGAGAACTTCTCTTTTAATTGAGAAAAAGAAGCAAAATGTTTGTTAATATATAAATCCTCCAAGGTAACAATACCATTCAGCCTCCACATGTTGAATGTTGCATCTGAGAGAGAAGGGGGAAATGCGTGATTTCGATATACTGGGGCAAAAATAGCAGTGTCAGGTAATTTGCATACCTTCTTAATTTGGTGCCATATTTTCAACAACAAAATGTTTGAGACATTTTCAAACAGTTTGAAACAATAAAATTGTCCACCTTAACAGATGTATGCAATACAGGAGTTGAAAAGAGAAGTGCTGGAAGCGAGCTATTTTTAACGCCATTTTTTTCAATAGCAACCCAGGGGGGAGTACTTGCCAGCTTTTTTTATCATTCAAAATTGGCTGGGGGCTAATAACACATTTTTCTGTGGTGTGACAAACTCAGAACACATACTTAATTTAGACTTTACAGGGACTTTAAATTGTATTCAGAATTCATCAGTCATGTGTTGTTCAGTAATTTAAGTCAGTTTTACTCTGATTAAAGTGTAAATTTAGCCAATATACTGTAGAATAACATTTTGGTTTATCAGAAAGTGCAAATGTAATCCAAAATATTGCTAAAATATTAATTTGATATCATTGTCTCCATGATGGACACGCCCCGCCACCTCCCCCGAAGCTGCAGATTAGTGTTATGGGTTATTAATGATGTGATGTTGGTCTGTTAAGATACCAGACGAGTGATTAGCGTCATGTTTGTTTGAATGCTCTTCATATGAGTCACCCATAGACTGTAATAAAAGATGGACGACGCCCCTTTGCTCTCTTCCATTGTTTTTATTTTTTTATTTTTTTTATTTATTAATATAGAGAATTCAAGTACAAACAATTAAGGCATAAATCAACAATCATACATTTGTATTTGTGTTGATAGATCACTTACAAGAAAGAACATAGAACTAAAAAACAAAAAACAAAGGGGCGAGGGTCTTAGTCCAATAACCTAAACAAATCCAAAACGGAAAGAAGTTTTAGGGCATTTCTATCTGTCATCCAATGAAGAGATTTAAAGGTATAGTGGAGGATCCTTCCGAATTTTAGATAAGACCCGCCCTCTCACTTTTTGAATAAGTTTGATTGATTCACCAGAATGATTGACAATTAGGAGGACCAATAGTATAGGTGATCCACCCGGAAGTAAAAAATCCTCCATTATACCTTTAACAGATAACGGCTTTTTTTCAAGTCATTCTTCCATCCATTGAAATGGGGTTTGATCTTTACATATTTACATCTGTGGATGAAGTGCTTGCCTAAAACAATTAGATTGTTTATCAAAAAATCTAAGTGTGGTGAGGGGGGGGCGTGGTTCCGCGAGGTCTGTAACGAGAGAGAAAGGAGATGAGCGGTGCGTAAGTAGGTCAAGTGCAAATGACGAACACCTGTGTCTTGTTGCAGTAATTGGCGTGGAGAGACCGGATATAAGCCGCTGTGGAGTGAGAGACGAGAGAGAGGAGGACTGAGTACTTGTACGCCGCCAGTCAGTGGAAAGAGTTGTCTGACGTGGAAAGAGAGAGCTGATACAGTGGAAAGAGTTGTCTGACGTGGAAAGAGAGAGCTGATACAGTGGAAAGAGATAGCGATAGTTTTTGTGAAGTGTTTGTTTATTTTGTGCTGTAGTGAACTACAGTGAACGCGCAGTGGGCGCACCTTTTGTTTGTTCTTTTATTTAATAAAATTGTACAAGTCCCAGTCACGCCGACCCCGTCTTCTTCCTTCCAAACTGAACCTTCTTGTACAAATTTGCATTGAAATAAAATGGTGATACCGTCTCAATTTCTTTCTCACAAAATCCACATGAATTGTTTTCCCAATTGAATCTTTCATGTAAAAAGCAATTAGATGGATAAATGTCATTCAAGATTTCAAGACTTTGGCCTTAGGAAGGATTGGGTAAGATAAATACCGCTTCCTTATTTTTTTTTCGCCTCTTCATCTGTCACGAATTCAGCCTCTGTGGCTCCCTCCGCTCACCACCAGAGGTCACCATCACCTGAGTACTAACTCTGTGGACTTCATTTCCCATATGCCCCTTACCTGTGGCTGATTCCACTCACAGGTGTTTCCCATTGACTCACAGGTGTTTTCCATTGACTCTCTACTATTTAAACTGTTCTCCCAGCTTCCTCATTGCGAAGTCTTGTCTTGCCATGCAAACATTTCCGAGCGTTTATTCCGTGTGTGATTTCCCGTGTATGACCTGGACTGTTTACTGGACTCTGATTCTTTGCCGCCTGCCTATTCTGATTCCATCTGCCTTGTCATTTGATTATCCTGTGTGTTTGCCGCCTGCCCTGATCTCCAGCCTGAACTCTGACTTTGATTCTGCCTTATCTACATTGTGTTGGAAGCCCGTGATTGAACTCTGCCTGGTAGACTTGCATTCTGTTTTAATAAAGCTGCATATGGATCCTCACGACACTGACTCCTCGTTACATCATCACTGAAATCTTTTAGAACTTATTTTCTTTTCAGTTGACCAGAGTAAAACTGTTTGGATAACACATTTCTAATAAACTTATTTGTAAACTGTTTACTATTTAAATGAATTCCTTCAATACAAAGTGGTCTCATTTCTGATCGAGAGTTCGAGTACATTACAAACTGTTTAATCATAATTTTCAGGGGTGCTGGGATGGCCTTTAACACTTTATTATACTCTCTAATTGGGCACTGGAAATTTCATTTAACACAAAAATCTCTGTAATTCAACAACTTACCAAAATTATCCATCAGACGTGTTAACGCCCATATTCCTTATGGAATATAGCCTGATAAATAATCAGCCAATATAGCCTACCTGTTGTTCCATAAAGGTGTATTATGTGGTGTAAAGTTGTGTTTAAACATTAGGTTCCAGTACAAAAGAACCTGCTGATGGAAATCAGATAATTTTACAGGTAGTTTGTTTAAATCATAGTCTCACCGCAATATAAAATCAATTCCCCCCATTTTTTGGGAAAATTGCATTCGGGATGCTAAACCAAAAAGAGTCTTTATGATACACAAAGGAATTCAACCATTTTAGTTTTAGTACACCCTTCATCGCATACATTTCTAGTGAAAAGGCAGGGTAAATGGCTCTTGATGTTGATGATAATGAAAGGGAGAGAGAGAGTTTATGGATAACACATTAATGCTCTCTTGCACTGTGATTTATTCAGCTCTTAAAGTGATTTTCTGGAGTGAAAGCGGACACTTCATCTTTTTCTGTGATGTACAATAAACTTCATAAAACTGATAGGTACAGTTTTGGCTATCATATGGACAGGGTCTACTCTGCTACAACAGGCTTGTAGGGCAGCAATATTTTCTGGCCCGCCGGATTATTTTGGAAGTTTTTTTTTCTTTTTTTTTTTTAATCAGCCTATTTTTATTTTACAATAACGGTTTAGGTCCCGTGTGTCATGTAGCTACACTGGTCATAAATGAGTCCACGCTTCTTACTGATATTCACATTCACATTTACATTTATTCTTCTCTTAAGTATCATGAAACACCGTGAAAACTAGAAGATAAACAAAACAGTTTCAAGCACAAAGCACCCAAAGCAACATTCATATACTCTTATTTCTTATGCAGACTAATACAATGTCTCACATTTTCTTGTAAACAAAATTTAACAGTGCTTAATAAGATAGTTCGATAATTATTACCGTGTTCGCCTGGTAGCTGTAGAATAATAGACGGGAGCTTAAAAGTTCGCTATTCTCACCCGCCACTCTCTCTCCTCTCTGGCGCTACTCTCAAAACTTCCGGGGTTAAACATGTGACTAGCAATAACCAACTTTTCTCTTCTTCATAAATTTAACAAGAGCAACGTAACAACAGTTTTAAGTCACACTATTACTCAGGATTACAGTAAACAAGACACATTATAATTGCATTACAAAACGACTTTATCGTCGTAAGGGGTTGCGCATGAAGAACTTCCGGTGTAGTCATGGAAACGAGTTCACACTGGACTTAGCATCATTCGTTCAATCGTTTTTTCAAAATAAAATAAAAAATGAAAAACAACTTGTTTTTCCATTATTTATTTCCTGAACTAAAATGAAAAAAAAAAAACGAAAGTAGAAAAATGAGAAAACGGTTCCTATTTCGTTTTTTCAATTTTTCCAAAAAAACGAAAAACAAGAATTCAGCTTAGTTTTCGTTTTTCGTTCTGAGGTAGAAAAATTAATAAACAGCTGGAATATTCAATTTCTACACGTGGGCGGGAATGAAGCCCCTTTCCTCTGATTTGTCAGCCGAAGATCAAACTGTCCCGTCATCAGTTCTTCCTCAGTTCTGCACTACAGAATAAGAGTCCTCCGTTGTGTGGATTCTTAACCAACGCGTTTATTGCAACTGCATTTCATCTTTTTTCCATCAACCAGACAAATGGCTCGACACAACCCGTTCTGGGGAATAGACTAGACAGGGCTTACTTTTGTGTAGACCAGGAGTTCTCAAGTGCCAGGGGTTTGCTATTTTCCTATTTTCCGAACTGTAAAGTGCGTTTTTTTCTTTTTTTTTTTATCATGAACCACGCTGTGTTTTATTCCTAAGTGACTATATTATGCACTTTGCTTCAAATAATCTAAATGTTGACTTTGAAAAGTAGGCGCGTCAGAAGGCTATTCACTCTATTTTGGTTCATTTTTGGTAGGCACCAGAAAGATGTTCAAGGAGACTGAGAGCAGCGCATCATGTTGTTTTCTTTATTTTTCAAAGGCATGACATTTTGGAGTCATTTTGAATGAACACAAATAAAAATATAAATGTTACTGTTTCGAATGACAGAGTAGCCTAAATGACAGAATATTGTTATTTCCCCTGCTGTGCAACAAATCCAAGTGATGGCGCCGGCGCATCGCTCGCTCACACAACAGGCTATTATCAGTTCACTTCTGGCATTGCTAACTTGACATCGCAGCCTGTTCATTATTAAAATAAAACACAGTCAACCAAAGCCTTCTTATAAAGCCTTCTTTACATTACTAGTTAGCATCCAAATGTTACATTGCAAATATGGAAACTTTGGTACAAATGAGAGATGCGCGAAAACAAAGTCGGTACAGTTTCAGTTTCGATTCAAATAAATTCGTTTAGGCTTGGCGTTTAAAATTGGCTAAATGTTGTTTATAATAAAGGACAAAATAGGCTATTTTTATAAGCTATTAGGCTATATTTTTATTATACGTGGCTACTTATTTTTCATTCTTGTTCTTTTCTGAATAGGCTACCATTCATTTAAGGATTTGACATACAGTAAGGGGAAGTAAAATACGCATAGACATAGCCTATATGTTATTAATAGTGTTTATAATGTTAATGTTGTATTTTATTTACCGGTCTTTTACACTATTTCTGAATAGGCTAATAATAAAATGCGTTTGTTTCCCTCTCAACATGACCTGGTGCGCTGTGCACAAGCGCACATCTTTGAGATATAAATTAATCAATTTTAATAAAACACATAAATCTCTGTTCTCCGGTTGTTAGATAGTCAGTCTGAATGACAGTTCATGCGTTTACGTTAATATGGGCCTATTAACTAATTATATTGATTTATATCTTCATTTATTATTTAAAAAAAATTACTGGCCGAGGGAGGGCGACCATGGTAGGCTAACAGTCATCATTTAGGCTACCCACCCAGCTGATGCAAATCGTAGGTGAATTTAAATCTACACAGAAGAAAGCCCTAGGGTGTCTAGTGTATTTCCCAGTAGGCCTACGGGTTGTGTCGAACCATTCGTTAGTCTGGTTGTTTGATGAAAAAAAGATGAAATGTAGTTGCAATAAACGCGTTAAGAATTTTGACTGATGGGAGTTTGATCTTCGGCTGACAAATCAGAGGAAAGGGGCGTTTCATTCCCGCCCACGTGTAGAAATCGAATATTCCAGCTGTTTATACATTTTTCTACCTCAGAACGAAAAACTAAAAATCACTGAATTCTTGTTTTTCGTTTTTTGGAAAAAATTAAAAATCGAAAAAGGAACTGTTTTCTCATTTTTCTACTTTCAATATTAAATTAAAAAACGACTGAACGAATGATACACGGATTGACTCGTTTTCCGATTTTCTGATTGTGCGCTCAGATCAAAAATCCTGTAAGTCTTATTCACTTACAGTCCGACTTTTTTTCATTATTATTTATTCAGGTATAACACACTGATAAATAATATGTATTACCTGATAAAAAGTATTTGCACTAAATGCTGCACAAAACTCTTCCACTACTTGAGAAAAGCCGTAACCGCGCGGCGATTTCACCTCCGCATACTGTGTGAAACTCCCATAAGGAATCATGTGGCACGGGATTAATTTTAAAGTATAAAGACAGTAGCGGTCGGAACTCTGATGTACCTATTCTTTGGACGGAGCGGGCGGTCTGACTGACTGACAATAGCCCACTCCCGACGTCTTTTGACAGCGTATCCGGACTTCATTCTGACCACCTGTAGGCTACACCTCTGAGGAGCTGTTTGGTACTGAAACCATTGTCAGTCAACAACATTCTTTTTTTTTGCAAGGATGTTTGAAATAGTTTGGCAGAAAATAGCCTACTTCATTTGTCAGTAGGGCAATATGGTTTTCGTTGCTTAGAAATTTGAGTGATAGGCTTTGTCCTATCTTTTTTCTCTGCTGACAGTACAATGTTAAAATAATATTTATATTGACACAAACACAATTCATTTATAATTGTTATAGGCTACTTAATCTCTCTCTTTCCATTAGAGACATTTGAATGTGAGATTCTGGAAACAAGATCTAAATTTTGCGAACCCGTCAGGTCAGGTGAATAGAACCTTGTGGGAGTGGGACGGAAAAAAAAAACAGTCCTGCGCAGACCTCCTTAAACCTTAGGTGTGTATGTGTGTGTGTCCCGAATAAATAATAATAAAAAAAGGAATAAAGTTCAAAAGTCGTACTTTCAAAATGAAAATTTGTCTAATCCAGTAGCCTAATTCATTGTTTCTATTTTTGATCTGAGCACACAATCAGAAAATCTGAAAACCCGTCGTTATTCGTTGTTTCATTTTAGTTCAGGAAATAAATAATGGAAAAAGTCATTTTTCATTTTATTTTTGGTTTTTATTTGAAAAAACGATTGAACGAATGATACAGAGTATTTAATTTGTATCCATAGGCCTACTCTGTGTAGCTGGCCCGTCATCTACTGGCTAAAAAAAATATTGGCCCGCGGCCAAAGTTACTTGCCGACCCCTGGATAAAAGCAAGGTGACAGATTTTTATTAATTTTTTTCAAATCTGTCACGTCTTGTTTTGGTTTTGTTTCATCTCAGTCAGTTTCATGTCCTTGTCATGTGATTCCTTGTTAGTCATGTGATCCTGCCATGTGTTCCCTTATCAGGGGCATGTTCAAGTTCAAAACGGTGCGCAACGTTTTGCTACGGTTTCCGGGTTGAACATCATGTTTCCTGGAAACGGCGTGCACTGGTGTGCAACGGGGTTTGAGATACGTCTTCTCTTGTTTGGTGGGTGTGTCAGAACTGCAGTCCAATCAGCAGCAACATGTATATAAAGCACTCGGTATTAAAGTGAACTCGCACAATGGGTTCAAGGAAAGTAGTTTACAAATGTGTTCGATGCAGCTCGGTATACGCAACAACTGAGGATATTAGAAGACATGTTTGTCGTAAGTTTTATTGTAAAAATATAGGATATCAACATAATGATGTAGTTGTTTATATTTTTAGCTTCATTGCAAGTGTATGACATTTGGTATAGAAATAAACAATGGTAATTAAGTGCTTTTCCTAAAAATGAGAAATAAAATACAGGGTATTAAAACAGTATGAACTACAAATAAAGTCAGTATGTGAGGCTAAATAGATGTGTTTTAGTCTGAATTAGGTAAGATGTGTGCTTCCATTTCAGTTTCCACAAATCCCTTCACTCGATTGGGATGTTCTGGGCGGCAAGTGCAGTAACTGTAACATCGGGCATATTTTGAAGTATTAAACACATATTTGGGCCATTCTACAGAATTGGTGCAAACTGCTGTCCCTCATCCAAAAAACACATTTGAAAAGCATTTAATTATTAAAATCTTACTAAAACTATAAATCTATTGAAACCCACAATAATATTTAAGATTTCAGTAAGCTTTATATATATAAAATCATCATTTATGGGCTACTTTCAATTAAGAGGTGGCTGTCCCAAACCCTAACCCCTAAATTTCAACTTGTGAAAATGATATTGAAAAAAAAATAGCAAATTTTTCCATTCTTGTTTAAAAAATTTTTTTTTTGTTATTTAAAAAAAAAAATTAAGTTAAAAAAAATATTTATTTTATATTTCATTTTTAAATCATGAAACTTTATCTAAAAAAAATGTGTCCTGCATTTTCATGTCATCTACCAAAACAGTGAATGTTGTAGTCCATTGGCTGAGACTGATTTTAACCACAGCCCTACATTTTTGATCAGGAAATATTCCTGTGTCCCTCTCTCTCATGTGCTATATGGTGAGTAGATTGATCCCATCATTTTGAGGTAAATGTGTTCTAAAGGTCTAAAAATCTGTGTGTAACTTTAAGGAATGTCACTACCAAACAAATTTTTTCTGCTATTGAGAAAACCTTTTTGGATGTTATTCCATAAAATTTTGTTGTTATGTAATTTAGTGGTACGAATTTTTGATTGACGCACTCACTGTCCAATGATTCTAGGTGGTCTTGGAAATGATTGGCTGGAGTTTTTCGAGTCCTGCCCGTTCCACAGATAATTCAATTGCTTAATTTTCATTTCAGTGCTTCTAACTCAGCGGCTGGAAGGGGGTTAGGAATAGGATTTCAAGTGATTTTGAAAAAATGGCCAAAAAAGAGAATTACAAACCCCACCTTTAAGGTTGCTGTCCATGATACTAGCTTAGGTGTAAGGTTGTTGTCAGTAATGTTAATTTCTATGATTAATTAGACAGGGAGAATGACATAAAACACCAACATGCCTAAAAAAAAAAATTTGAAAAACTACAACAGAGAGACAGAGAGAATACAAACAAATGTTGAGGGAAGACCCAGTGAAGTACGAGGAATACTTAAGGAAAGAAAGAGAAAGAAATAAGAAACGAAGGGTAGAAGGAAAGTTGAAGAGTATCAGTGAATTATCTGACAGGGAGCAAAGACATGTCAGAAAAAAGCATGGATTAAAACAATACACACACACACACACACACACACACACACACACACACACACACACACACACACACAGTTCAGTGGTTCTGGAGATTTATCTGAATGAGGAAAATTATTTGGAAATGAATGATTTACTAGTGCAAAATGCCCGTACAAAATCAGTTTTTGAGTGTGTTTTTAGTAATTGTTGGTTTGGTGTGTTTGAGTGCTCATTGTTACAAATACACAGCAAAAGTTCAGTGACATTTTTATTTGTGCATGGTAGAAAGCACACAGAGAACTCAGAGAAAACGCTATGCTTGAGGAAACAGTTTGTGAATAGGCTACTACAAATGATGGCCGTGAAAGAGACTGTGAACACATTGAATAGGATATGTTTAGTTGGTGAATAGCATAGGCTACTATTACACAGTAGCGATAACGTTTAGCGCACCAGAATGAAATATAATATTCAGAAGTAAACAGCATAGCTGACTTACAGATTCAGTTAACATCCACAAATGAATAAGCACGTCGATTCAGGGAGCAGTGCAAAGTGCCCGTGCAAAATCAGTTTTTGTGTGTGTTTTTAGTAATTGTTAGTTTCTTGGTAAAGAAAACACATTTTACTCAAATTAATCAAAATGAATTTATCACGTTTTGGAACCAAACTATAATATTCAGAAGTAAACAGTGTAGCTGACAGAGTGTTTATGTCAGAATGTTTATTTTTAAACCACAACCTTCTAAAAATGATATATTTAACGATATCTTTAGCATTTCTCATCCAAACAACTTCAAACTTGGCACTGCACTTACTCGTGCCCGTAGCGAGACACCTGTCGAGTTTGAAATCCATCGGACTAAAGGTTCGAGAGATATGCGAATAACAGACACACATACACACACACACACACACACACACACACACACACACACACACACACACACACACACACACACACACACACACACACACAGACGTTTCTGTAATTTATAGATCGATGTAAACACACACAAACACACACACACACACACACACACACACACACACACACACACACAGTTCAGTGGTTCTGGAGATTTATCTGAATGACTCATAAACAATGTTGAAAATGTGAAAATAAAACAAAGTGGTTCTGAAACAGTCTACATTGTAAGTTGTTGTTTTTTTAGGAAGAAAAATCTATGCCTCCTCTCACTTGCACCTCAAGACCCAAAGTATAGAATAGCTCTAGGTGTTCTTATAAGATATTTACTGTCAGATGTGTGTCTGCTATATGTACTGACTGCATATGTGCATCATAGCTATTTATTTATATTAACATAAAATGTGGACAGTCTGATTCAGCCATGGCAAACTAAGTATTGTGGTCACTACCAAAACATTACTGTCACTACCAAAAATGTGCAGTCACTACCGTAACATGAGATGTTTTGTCAAAAATAAAGTATATTGAATTATCAAATAAGATGTTATGATAGTGTTTGGTTCAATGCATATTCAAACTAATGAATCCTTAACTTTGAAATCAGTACGATAAACTTTATGCCTTCTGTGGTGATGTAATCAGCCATCATAGGGTTAATTCCCAAATATGGTGTTCTGCGGGTATAAAAAGGGATGCGGCAGGCATCTAGGCAAGCATGCTATTCCGAGTCCGGGAGGTGACGTCATTCTGAGGCGCCGGTTGAGGTTTAGGAGGTAAGGGCTTTTTGTGGCAAGTGCATGAATGTTTGGATCAGAAAGGGTAATTTGGGACTCGCTTAACTTGCAGTGTGGCGGAGGAGAACGTGGAGAGAACTCTTATCATGGCGAGCCTTTTATTAGCATGCCTTGAGTGCACTGCGCGGCATGAGTTAATTACCGCAGGTATGTGATGCATTCTTCTTATGCCTAAGCTAACGAGATGATCATCTCCTAAACCTAATGTTATGTTTTAATAGTGGTATGAGGCGTGGAGGTGTTGCAGCAGGCTTAGCGGGCTTTGCAGGTTCTGGGAGCATTGAAGACGCTGTCGGCTCGTACTACTTCCTGTAACTTTTATTTATGTGTGACGCTGAACAACTTCGGACGGATTGTGTTTCACCCCCAAGTCGCTGTGTTCGCCCGCCCTTTCGTCTCTTATTTGAACGACAGTTTCTGTGAACTTGTATGCGAATTCTAATTCAACAGTGTGACGGTCTCCATCCGGTCAAGGACGACGTCAGAACTGATCAAAATACGCGCCGAGCGTACAGCCTGCCAGGATACATCTAAATTGGGGCTGTCACAGTGTTTCTCGACGGGCGGACTGAGAACGGGTAACCTTACCGCGACGAAGGTCTATGTGTGTCACCCTTATATTTGTATATTATTAGGAGTGTTTGGGTTTTCTTTTGTATTTTCTGTTTTGTTTGTGTTGAATTGATTTTCTGTTGTGGTTAATATGTTTGTCAAGACATGGGGGAATGACCCATTAACGCCCGTTATCGTGCTGATCACGGTCCACGAGCATCAGCTGGTTGGCTGGTATTGTTACTGAGAAAGACAGGCCTTTACGGCCGGGTGTGACTATGCTTCATTGACAGAGTTTATGCGGGAAGAGTATGTGTTTATTGTTATATTGATTGTTCTTGTCTTTTCCCTTCAGAATCTGGGGTACCAGTGGTTCCTGAAGTATTCTGGGTGTGGTGGTGATTTGACTGACAGTCTGCAGTGTTCACAGCGGGTGGAGTGTTGTGAGAGAGCACGAGTGGTTGCTGTGTTGATCTATTAGTCAGGACAAATCCCCCAGGTTCTGAAGTGGTGTGTGTGTGTGTGTGTGTGCGTGTGTGTGATTGTTGTCTGTTATCTGACTCAGCCACTACGTATCTGCGTGCTTTGTGTACCTGAATAATCTGTGGGTTCCCGGAATATTTTTCAAAAATAGAAAAAAATATATATTTATAAGGTAGACGTAAACAAAATCTTAATAGGTCATTATAAGCCTTCTTAATAAATTATTTAATATTGTGTTTCGGTAGTGACAAATTTGGGAAGAAGAAATATATTCCAGCATTTTCTGAAAATACAATATGAGAATTAACTGCACAATTACTAGAAAAGCATACCTTGGATATTATACAATTTGCATACATGCAAAATTTGTAGAAAAAATAAAATAAAAAATTCAAGATGTTTCCAACTCTGACTTTGCACCAATTCTGTAGAATGGCCCATTTTTGTTTACATATTTATGTAACACATTAAACACAAAATTCTTCACAAAGAACACAAAGAATGGCCTTCTCAGCTGCCATAGTTGCAACTCTTGCGTCATCAGAACAGTGTGTTCAACGCATCACCGTTTCTGTTTAAAAAACGTTGTGCAACGTTTTGTCAGGGCTGAACGCAGCCCTTCTTCTTCTATTCCTTTCTGGCAGACTAGGCACTTCTAGTGCATTGCTGCCTCCCACTGGTGATAAAGATAATCTACATTAAAGCTCCCCTATAGCCTATATTTTCCAATATATGCCAGTGGCTTTTAGGAAGTGAAATAATTCCAATGCTCTTTTTGTTTGATTAGGACCATCACGAGTTTTAACAGAGAATAAATCAACTCCCAGAACATTTAGACCAATGAATAACAATCTCCTTTCTTCAGCATATCTCGGACAGAACATGATGACATGCTTGACAGACTCCTGTACTCCACAGGCTTGACACTTGCCGTCCATGTACTTTCCCACCAGAAACAGCCCACTTGCCAATCCACAATGACCCAGTCTTAGTAGGGCCAACTTAATCTGATCCATCCGAGGCAGGATAATTGAATTCCCAGGGTTGACTAATGGTTTTATGTCATAGAACTTTCTCCCGCTAATGTCTTTACTCCACTCGTGCTGCCATTGTTGTGTCAGTCTTTCATTAATGATGCTGCGGCACTCCAGTCTGTCAAATGGCACCTCCACCTCCACATTTTCCCTAACTAAACTTGCCCTAGCAGCCTCATCAGCAGCCTCATTCCCCTCAACCCCCACATGTGCTGGAACCCACAAGAAACCCACACTACACCCCGACTCTCTAATCTATAAACACTTGTTAAGATCTCCCCGACTAAATCTTACCTAGCCCCTCCTCTTTCTCCCCCTATCGCCATCAAGCCAGATAGCGAGTCAGAACAAATGATGGCTTTCTCCACCCCACCTTCTTCCACCCACCTCAGAGCCCATATGATTGCTACAAGTTCAGCTGTAAAGATTGAAAGACCATCAGGCAATCTATGACACTGTCTAACATGGAAATGCGGAACATATAAACCAAAGCCCACTTTCTTACTCTCAGGGTCTCTAGATCCATCTGTATAAATATCTATGTAGCTATTCCAAAAATTCCTAAGATGCTCCTGTACATAGCAAGCAACATTTCCTACACTTCCTTCCTTTATTAAATTTTTTATAGATATATCTACATCAGCCTCAGGCAATAACCAATGAGGGATAGATGGCCAGTAGACAGAAGGCACCATTTTCCTTTCATTAAGCTTAAGCTCCTCTGCATATGTCTTAACAGAATGTAAAACACTAAATCTATTAAGTCTACTCTCACCCTTCCTAAACTCCCAACACTCTGCTAACAAAGAAAATGAAGGAAGAGCTGACCCAGAGCTTTTAATTTTAAGTAAATAACTGAATGCCAATTTTGCACATCGCAGCCTCAGCGGAACTTCCCCTGCTTCCAGCAGCGACAGAATCGGCATTGTCCGGAATGCCCCAGTACATATCCTCAAAGCCCTAGATTGAACCACATCTAACTTACTAAGTGTGGACCTAGCTGCTGATCCATATGCAAGACACCCATAATCAAAAACTGATCTTATCATAGCTTTATAAAATATAAGATTCCTGTCTGCACCCCAAGAGCATCCCACCAAACACCTCAAAATATTAATAACCTTTCCACATTTACTCACCATTCTACATACATGTTCTTTATACGTTAGCTTTTCATCTACCCAGACCCCAAGAAACTTGAAGACCCTAACGCTTTCAAGAGATTCCCCATACAACTTAAGACCTAGATTTTCTATATTCCTCTTCCTGCCAAAAACCATATACTTTGTTTTTGTCAATGATAGCCTAAAGCCCCACTTATCACTCCAAGCCTGCACCTTATTCAAAGCACACTTGAACGCAGCCCTGATGTGTCCTGTTGTAATTGGTTAATTGTCTATCGTTGTTAACAGGTGTCCCTTGTCTTGTCATTAGTTTTGTGTGTATTTAAGCCCTCATGTTTGTCTTTGCCTTGTATTTGTCTTGTATTTTAATTGTGTACCCAGCAAACACATTTACGTTGTGGAAACGTCTCTGGCACGTTGCATTTCTGCTATGGCAACGTCGTTGTCTACGTGCTCGCAACATTGTAACAACATAGAATTGTAAGACGCGACAGGGCTGTAGCAACGTTGTTGCGTGACATTCAGCAACTGAGAGACGACGTTCTGACAATATTTGTTTTATGGTGTATTTTGTTAGATAATTATATACTTTTATCGTTTATTGTTTATCTATATTATTATTTAATGGGGCTATCAACACCTGCAAGTGTAGCCTACACTTTGAAAAGTAAAAATTACAGAAGGTTTTGTTAATACAACTTTATTAAAACTACATATAATCAAATTACACTTCCAAAAGTCATACATTTGTGAAAAAAAAGAAGAAATAAACGAATATACAAATTTATTTTAAGTATAATAAATAAAACATAAAAAGCAAAGGCAGATCAGAACATTTAATGAACAAAACCGGGTCTGTATGGCAGACAGTAGCCGAAAGCAGGTGTCACCGGGGAAACATCCACAAATCCAGAGGAGCAAAGAAACAAATCAAAAAATCAAACGAAAAACTAAACAGTGCGAGCGATGCTACATTAATCACATTAGAAATTAAAGTTGTAGGTTGTGTTTGATAGCTGAGGTAAACGTAATACTCACGTATCCTTGCTCGATGATGAATGAGAACACAATGAGCCCAACAACAGGTGGTTGGGATTTAAAATGCTGATTTTCGCGCTTCAGGGCAGTGACGAGTACATATGTAGTCCAGTGGTTGTCAAGACACCGTTGGCACAACCTTAAGCAATGGCCCTGAACGGTGGTTTAATGTCAACATTGTGACAACACTGTAACAACCTTCACTACACAACGTAGTTATAGCAACCTTTTGGCCATGTTGTTAAAACGTTGTTAGAAGGTTGGCTACGTTGTGCCAACGTTCTGTGTTTGCTGGGTAATTGCTGTTGGTGATGGTGAAGTCCTATGTTTCATGTTTTGGCATGCCATGCCTTTGTTTTATGTTTTGGATCTTTAAATAAACTGCACTTGGGTTTTACAAACTTGCCTCCAGTGGATCCCTATGTTATATAATACAAGACCCTCATGATGAACCCAGCAGTCCTTTGTCTCTTAAACCTCCATCGATGCGACCAAGCCATCGAGACCTATGTTCAGGACTTGTTGCGGCAAACCGCCCGCTGCCACGCCTCTCGTTACACGGGAATGAACGGCAGGTGAAGCTGGTTTCAATCAGCGTGGTGTGCACCTTGGGTTTTAGATGGTGCTTGTGGTAGAAACGTTGGGTCAAAGACTTTGATTTAAACTGCACGGGATCGTTTTGATTCTGAAGAGACTGCCGGTAAGAGGAAATGTCTGCGTTGCGCTATCTAAGCACTAACAAATGCGTTTGGTGGCTTTGTGTAAATGTGCATGTTATGGACTTGGGTATTTATTATTGTTATTTTGGTATCTGTGATTAGGTTAGTGTTTAAATTGCTGAGCCTAAACGCCTAGTAGTGTTAACAGTCATTTAAAAAAAAGTATATTATCAAGAAATGATTAATATATTCAATTTGCTAAAATTAATGTTCTGTCTAAAATTCATTGTCTTAAAAATGTGTAATCAATTAATTTGTTATAATATTTATTTATTTATTTTATTTATTTAAATTCCCTTCTAATAAAATACAAATTTGGTGATAAAAGCTAATACTTTTAAAACTTTTGCTATGGTGTAAAATAGTATTAGTAAAAAAGAAATGGTATTGTGCTAATGCTTACCAAATTAAACCCGTATAAATTATGTACAATGTGAAATTGTGGTGGTTTAATTCATGTGCATTGCTGTAAATATTCACACTGCTTTGTTGTGTGTGCTTTTAAAGGTTTTCACCTACTGAAATGCTACAATAAATTGAGAAAAGGCAACTTAAGTCTCATTCTTGTGAGTGGAACCCAGTGTTCAATTCAGAAGAAAGGAATCCCTTTCAAGTGTGGGACCCGTGCAGCTTAAAACACTTGACAGGACTTTTGTGGACTCAGTCATTAGATGGATTTTAATGACGTTGCTTTGAAAGACATTTTTCAGGTGAATCTGAATGAGCCCATTCACTCCCAGCTTCCTGGGGGAATGATCCACTGGTCCTTGGCAGAATACATAGACTGCCTTGTTGTTAAGTGGCTCGTCATTTACTGTGGGTTTTGCGGATGTCGAACCCCGCAAAACTACAGTAAACTCCAAGTGTGAGTCTCTTCACGTCATGCCTGTCAAGCCAGAGACTGTTCATGTCATACCTTCGGACAAGATGGCCAATGCAACTGAGTCAGTTCTGGAAAAGACAGCAATAGTCATAGTTGCCATGGTGATTTTGAGTTTGTGGGCAGTACCCACATCGGCTCCAGCCCGTGAATCCTTGCCCGAGATGACCGATATTCTTAGTTATGTTGTCATTGGTTAATTGTCTATCATTGTTCACAGGTGTCCCTTATCTTGTCATTAGTCTTGTGTGTATTTAACCCTCAGGGGCCGTATTCACAAAGAATTTTATCTTACCACTAGGAGTACTCCTAAATCGAACTGAAAGATTTTAGCTAGGAGTTTTCTCTTAAAAGTTATTCACAACGCCTTTCAGACCTACTCTTAGTAAAGAAAAATGACAACTCCTAAACTAAGAGTGAGTCTTCGTTGCTATGGATGACGTCATTACTCATGCACGAGCTTGACTGAAGTGACCACCTTGATTGGCTGATGACTGTAACGCGGGAATGATTCCAAACCCCTCCCCTACGATGATGATTGACAGGTGACAGGTCTGAGAATGCGTGCGCTTCACAAGTAGTGCGAAGGACGGAAGATGATGAATAACTGAATAAATAGCCTCAATGAATAAAGAGTAAGGAAAAACAAATAGCCTAGTAGCCTAATGAAACATATGGATTGATGCAATATCTTTGCAACATTATTGAATTAATCTGTCACTATATGCCTCTGCCTACCTTTGCAAAGAGAAGAACATTTTAATTTGATTCACAATCAAACGTTACAATTAGTTTACAACGTTACAACGTTATGAATGAGTAGCCTAGTTTTGGTTGTTGTTGGTGGCGTTATTGCAGCCCTAGTTATGCCTACAATGCAAAATTGTTCCCTCGCGATTGGAAGCTCCTGTAGCCGCCGTATGTACACGCATTTCAAAACATCGCAACGTGAAATGCCACAAAAAGCGGTTTGTGAATAGGTCTTAGTGAGTTAGGAGTCCTCTCGACTTCTTTTAAGCTGTCCCAAGCTTAGGTGCTACTTTTAGGGCTAAAATGCTTTGTGAATTACTCTTAGTCAAAAAAATTAGGAGTCCTAAAGTTAGGAGAGACACGCCCATTATTTTTAGGAGTTGCTCCTAAATTCGCCAGTTAGGAGCTACTTTTAGCCTTAAAATTCTTTGTGAATACGGCCCCTGGGGTCTGAGGTGTTTTCTGGGCCCTGGAGGTGTTCTGACATGCTCTGACATTTGTGCTTATTTCTGTTACTTGTGACATTTTCATGGCTAAAGTCTGATTACACTGTATTCAGCACAAACTCTGCTACAATAATATATCAGCAGCATGTATGTAAAAGTTTGTAGTTTTGAGATAATGACATTTATGCGTGGTTTATGAAAAAAAATTCTCACTAAAATAAGGCCATAAAACCCATACTGATTATTTCTTCACAAGACTTTTGAAAATTGTATGACATAGCCTAGAATATTTGCTCCAAAACTATGTGAAAATCATCCTGACTGCTCATTCAGATAAGACAATATATTGATTTAAAATTTGCAAGACATGTTTTGTGTGAGAAAGCTTTATGCGAAGAGGCAGAACATACATCATGTTTATTTTCTTTATTTGACAAAAAACAACATTTTGTTTTTATTTTGAGTGTACACAAATAAAATAAGACATTTAAGCGTTTTGATTGATGTATAACACTTACATGTAAAATCAAAATCGACAGACTATTTAGAGTCTCTTTTGTACTGATAAGAAAAAAAGTGAGCTGGTATCGCTGGCGATACCGCCGACCCCAAGGGGTTAAGCCCTCATGTTTGTCATGTGTCTTTGTCTTGTATTTTATTTGTGTAACTGCTGTCGGTGAGTCCTATGTTTCATGTTTTGCCATGCAAGGTCTTTGTTTTGTATTTTGTTTTATGTTTTGGATCTTTAAATAAACTGCACTTGGGTTCTACAAACTTGCCTTCAGTGGATCCATACGTTACAATAAGTTATAACTGTAATTAAACTAAACTATACCTGCACTATCTCCATGCAGCATATATTATCTGTTTCTGTAGGCATTATTGTCAGACACCAGTTTGAACTGAACACTGCTAGTACAGATTCTAACATTTTAATGAGTGAGATTGTCCTGTTTGTTGCCACTGGATCATGAGCTCTTGAAGCTCTGCCCTCTTCTTGAAAGGGAAACAATTCTTGATTATAAAGTAAGGTGAAGGCTGAAATGATTTGACAAAGTTATATGGAACTGTAATGTGGTCAAGACATGACTGGAACTACTTTAGCTGTGGGTTTACTGGAAAATAATTACACACATTCATCAACCAATCAGAATGAAGCATTCAATAGTAGAGCTAGAGCTAAACCTCTGTTAATTATCAATTGGAACTTTTGTAAATGTATGAAAGAATTAAAGTCAAACTAGTTTGTAATAAGTGAATATGGTAATGCTGTTTTTGGAGTGATTTAATCAAAACTATTCCTGCTTCACATACTTGAGTTTTTCCAGTGTGCAGTTTGGATCCTCCAGTTTTTCAGAGATCTCCTTGACTCCTGAATCTCCTGGGTGATTGTAGCTCAGATCCAGCTCTCTCAGGTGTGAGTTTGAACTCAGAGCTGAAGACACATAACCACAGCCTTCCTCTGTCACCATACAGCCAGACAATCTATAAAAACACACAGCAACAGTCCTCATGACTTGCACATTTATACCTACCTCAGCCATTCATTAGGTATTATTTGTAACTGTGTGAAAAAAATAGTTTTAGCAGAAAACTGCAAGGAGCTAATGACAATGACAATAAAACACAAGTAGTGACTAGTGATCTCCGGTTCGTTAACAAATCTTTCTTTTTAACCATTTTTTTTTTTTTTTTGTGAACAGGTCGAACCACTTCACCAAAATCGGACTGAATCATTCTAAACAGTTTGTGTCTTGAATCAGCACTGATCCACAATTTACTAAAGTTACTCACTTTTGGACGTGGCTGACAGTCGCTCCGACTCTAAATAAACCAATATATTATTTTAAAGGTGGAAACACAATGAATGGTTTCTAAAACTGTCAAACTAAACATTTATTTTGTTTTATCATTAATGCAATATCTTTTCAGGAACAGCTTATTAAATTTTTAAATAAGTTGACAAAGTTAAAAAAACATAACCAATCTTTTGCTAAGGTTTTAAGGGGGAAAAGTAAATGTTTAAAATGTATTAATCAAAACAGTTTAAACACATTGAACATATTGGAAACTTGCTTCGACTTTTTAGTTTTATATATATATATTCAGGTTGCAGCAGTTTTCAGCTTATCAGTAGACTCAGCAGTAGTACTATGCAGATTATGCAGGCTGCAAGGAAAGTGCACAACCTGGAGTACATCGGAGCCAGCATCATGTTGTTCGAGGATTTCTCCGCAGTGGTGGTGAGGAAGAGGCAAGAGTTTTTTCAAGTTAACCCTCTGGGCTTCTTCGTAAAATAGTCACACTTAGCTTCCTCCTGCCCGAAAACGGGCGAAGCCTTAAAATTTTACTTGACTTTTTCCAAGGATAACCAATCAAATATATTTTTGTTCTATAATGTTTTCTGATTATTATTTTGAATTTTTTGAATATTTTATGATACTTTGCATTAATTATATAATTTTTATGAGCTATTTTTTCCATTAGAAATAATATTTTAAAAAAAATTGTCAACTGAGAAGAGCGCCATCTAGTGGCTTCAAAATTTATTAATTTGTGTCATGTCCTATAACCGCCTATAGGCGGCCTACAGCTTTTTTATTTATTTATTTGA
The DNA here is from genome assembly GCF_951802725.1 of Rutilus rutilus. Classification (NCBI taxonomy): domain Eukaryota; kingdom Metazoa; phylum Chordata; class Actinopteri; order Cypriniformes; family Leuciscidae; genus Rutilus; species Rutilus rutilus. The sequence goes on from NC_140212.1 coordinate 46,103,438, forward strand.
TTTATTCCCATTCGGAAAGAATTGTTTTTATTACTAAGCAACCACTGAATGGAACAACACAAATTATATATCATTTTAAATCATTTTACATTTATTAACTCCTAATGAGTGCTGAGTAATCCCTCTAAAACCGAGTGTACCGCCAGCAGGCGCCACCTAGCTGCGGAAATATTCTTTACAAAATTTTTAAAAAATCTTGCCTTGATTAACACAAAGTTGATGTCATTTGAAAGCTTAGAGTCTGAACTTTACAGTGAATGTATCCACTTTGAAAAACTGTTAAGTATTGCTGAGATTTTTGCTGATAAGTAGAATTTCCTTTTTTTCATAATCTATAAAATAATGTACTGCAATGTGTCAAAAACATCATACAGCTCATGAAACATTCTCAGATAATTGAAAATGGCACTTTTTACAGCATATTATTACAATTAAAATGAGCCCAAAATTAACATACATTGCTTTTATGACAAGAAGGGTGTCTTATTTGCACTCTTGATGTTCTAGAGTGTCACCCCTTCATTGCTGTACACTTTTTTTCAGCACAGTGGCTGATCTGTAGCTTGTACCACCAAAAGTTTCTCTGAGTTTTCCTATTTTTTCGTATTTCCCATTCATTTCCTATGTCGCCCGTTTTCGGGCGGGAGGAAGCTAAGTGTGATTTTTTTTTTTACGACCCTTTAACATATCAGAATAATCTCCTTGATTTTTTTGTGTGTTCATATAGGTAATAAAACAAAAGTCACCAAGTTTCACCCCCATCCGATAAAGCAAAAAAATTAAACAATTCGAAACGTTCAAGTTTTCGCCCGTTTTCGGGGCGAAGAAGCCCAGAGGGTTAAACAACGGCTCAAGGAGAGATAAATTGCCTTTGCTATGTTATACCCGGCAATTCGTAGGATTAAAGTGGACGGGTGAGAAAGGTTGTTTAAGGTCCCAAAGGAGGTGGCGGCCTTTTTGGATGTAATTTCTTCTCGAGGCGGCTCCCCATCACATACTTATACGGATTTAGTGACTTTAGATCTCTATATTAGTGGTTCTCAACCGCATGCGGCCTGTCAGGGATGCAAATGCGGCACACGAAATGCTGACCACATTAAAAAATAAATTCCAGTTTTACAATTTAATAATTTTACAAAAAAATAATTAATTAACATGCTTTAAGAAATATCTGCCTGTATCTCAGGACAGAGCTGTCAAGTTAACTTGTCTTGGAAAATGCAATTGCTAAAATTGATTGCTCCTGTTTGCCTCGTCGCTTCTGCTGCTGTTGCGTTGGTTTGCATCTGTAAGCTTTGTATTTCTTTCTGCTTAGAATCATTATTTACTATCATTCCTTGTTGTTTATACTGCTAAATATAACTTACTCAACATCACACATTAACCTGACATTGCTAGCTTCAATCTAAATCATTATTACTAACACAACACGCTAGTAATTCGCTAGCCTCTTAGCGTGTCATCCGTGCGCTCTTTATTTATTTATTTTTCTCTCACGCCTTTTACGAGTCCATCAAACAACTTAGGTGAGTAGGATCAGTCAACAAACACGGTAAGTCATGTCATCTTCTCATCTTATTGTTACTTGCACCTCATGCAACATGTTTAGCATATCCTTCTCTGTCAGCACAGGATTTACATGTGATAAATGCAGGGAGATAGTAAAGCTGACGGGTAAGATTTCAGAACTAGAGACACGCATCCAAGCTTTAATCAAGGTTAATTGTAAGAGTGCAAGGGCTTTAGATACTGCTTTGGATGCGACTAGCTTAGTGAACTCTTTACATTGTTCGGTTCCGGCTGAAGTAGAGCCCGTGTAGCAGGGCAACTGGGTGACAGTGAGGCGCTGTAGTCGCGGGACCAAACACCATTCGTCCGTTCCGATTACAACTTCAAACAGATTCTCCCCTCTCAGTGAAACACCCACTGAGAATCCTGTTGAATGTGCCCTAGTTATTGGCGATTCTATTACACGGAACGTGAAAATAGAGACACCAGGCCACCATAGTCACATGTTTGCCGGGAGCTAGAGCGCCTGACATCAAAGCAAATTTAAAAGTGCTGGCTAATGCTAATCGTAAATTTTCTACGATTATTATCCACGTCGGCACTAATGATGTTCGACTCCGCCAGTCGGAGATCACCAAAATTAATGTTAAAGAGGTGTGTGAACTCGCATAATACAAATGAGCAAATGATAAAGCTTGGGTTGCTGAATATTAGATCCCTTACTTCAAAAGCACTTATTGTTAATGTTATGATTACAGACTATAATCTAGATGTGCTGTGTTTGACAGAAACCTGGCTAAAACCAAACGATTACATTACTTTAAATGCTGATGATTTCTTGTTGTATCTGGAATCCCCCAAGCAATCCATTCCTAAGCAGATAAGACTGATTAGTGAGTATAGTTTGTTTTCCCAGATATAAGATAAACTTTTCAAAAAGTGAAGTTATGCCTCTTAATAGTGCGTATAGAACAGACCCTAATATACTGCAACCGTTCCATTGGTTCACAACATTGTTCTCCTATTTGGGTTTAAAGATTTCTTGTCGATTATCAGAGCTATATATTTTAAATTTTGTCCCCCTTTTACAATCAGTGAAACATAAACAGCAGACATGGTGCAGCCTGCCTTTACCATTTAATTAAATTTAAATCTAAATTAATATTCTTCCACGTCTTCTCTATATATTTCAAATGCTTCCTATCAGAGCCAATTTAATTAGCTCAATAATTAGCACAATTTCATCATATGGGCAAAGAAAAGACCCAGGCTGCAGTATAGTGTGTTGTGTTACCCTGTCAAAGCAGGCAACCTGGCAGCTCTGTGCTTTTCAACATATTTGCTGACTGCTCAGTCTAGATTTCTTTTGGAATGGTTCATAAACGATCCGGATTCCATATGGATTGGGTGTGAGCCAGCGACATTGAATGGGATTCCGCTATACAACTTGTCATATACAACCCCAAATCAGAAAAAGTTGGGACACTGTACAAATTGTGAGTAAAAACAGAATGCAATGATGTGGAAGTTTCAAATTTCAATATTTTATTCAAAATACAACATACATGACATATCAAATGTTTAAACTGAGAAAATGTATAATTTTAAGGGAAAAATAAGTTGATTTTAAATTTCATGGCATCAACACATCTCAAAAAAGTTGGGACAAGGCCATGTTTACCACTGTGTGGCATCCCCTCTTATTTTTACAACAGTCTGCAAACGTCTGGGGACTGAGGAGACAAGTTGCTCAAGTTTAGGAATAGGAATGTTGTCCCATTCTTGTCTAATACAGGCTTCTAGTTGCTCAACTGTCTTAGGTCTTCTTTGTTGCATCTTCCTCTTTATGATGCACCAAATGTTTTCTATTGGTGAAAGATCTGGACTGCAGGCTGGCCATTTCAGTACCCGGATCCTTCTTCTACGCAGCCATGATATTGTAATTGATGCAGTATGTGGTCTGGCATTGTCATGTTGGAAAATGCAAGGTCTTCCCTGAAAGAGACGACGTCTGAATGGGAGCATATGTTGTTCTAGAACTTGGACATACCTTTCAGCATTGATGGTGCCTTTCCAGATGTGTAAGCTGCCCATGCCACACGTACTCATGCAACCCCATACCATCAGAGATGCAGGCTTCTGAACTGAGCGCTGATTACAACTTGGGTTGTCCTTGTCCTCTTTAGTCTGGATGACATGGCGTCCCAGTTTTCCAAAAAGAACTTCAAATTTTGATTCGTCTGACCACAGAACAGTTTTCTACTTTGCCACAGTCCATTTTAAATGAGCCTTGGCACAGAGAAAACGCCTGCGCTTCTGGATCCTGTTTAGATATGGCTTCTTTTTTGACCTATAGAGTTTTAGCTGGCAACAGCGAATGGCACGGTGGATTGTGTTCACCGACAATGTTTTCTGGAAGCTGGGGTGCTGTAAAGGGGGGGTAAACGATGACGATTCTCGGGGCCCATGACTAAGAGGGGGCCCAGAGAAGCCCCCAATAAAATTGTGGTGCTAAAAAAAAATATTTGATAGTAAAAATTATTAACTTTAAATTATTCTATTTGATGTTTCCAGGTGTCAAAAAAAAGTATTTGTTTAGGAAACACAAACGTCCGTGGGGCCCCTCTCCCCCTCTCGATTATCATAAAATGGTTCAGTCTGCCCAAAATGTATCCAGGCAACACAAACAGCTTGACTTCACTTATAGCGCCGGCAGAATATCAACTTGACGGAAGAGGAAGTGAAAATGCCTAAAAAATCTGGAAGTCAAAAACGGAAAGAGAAAAAAATAAGAGAAGTGAAAGCAGGGTAGCCACAGAAATAATAACATCGCTGCGAGATCTAGTGAGAAACATTCACATTTCTCCGTTATTAACGGATCAAACAGCGTTGACGTGGAAGCCAGGAAGAAACATTGTGCCATGAATGAACTATCCAGCGTCCACATATCAGCAACATTCACCATGGATTTACTGTAGTAACACTAACTGCAACCATGGAAGTTTGGCAGGAATAGTAGGCTATAATGCTTTCAAGTAACATTACGTTGGTTTTATTTTGACATTATGAATACAATTGCTGCCCTCAAATGTTAATCTGAACTAAAAATAGACCTTTGTTTATAACTACTACAATATTAGGTTACATTTCATTTTTTTCCAAGGAGCTGTTTTGTTTATGCTCCTAAGAAGAGTCTATTATAGCTCCATCATTGGTCAAAGTGTATTAGTTTTAATAAATAAAAAAAAATTAATAAATAAAAAATTCTCTGGCATTTATTTCTTTTTACTGTATCGAAAACGTACCAAACCATGACACAAGTGTATCGTATTGAACCGAACCGTGAATTTTGTGAACCATTACACCCCTGCTATCTATTTCTCTCTTACCTATCTGTCTACCCCTCTGAAGCAATGGTTGAAGCAATTTGAATGCTAAGAAACTTTACTAAGACGATTTGAAAAGTTAGTTTATCTGTTTATTGTTATGAATGTTTGATATTTACCAAAAACATCACTTTGCAGTGTGTTGTTGAATGAGTTTTTTTTTATAATAAATGTATTTTTAATTAAAACATTTGTTAGTAATAGTCATTATTGGGATTTGATCGGGTGTTTTACGACTGCATAATGGGTGCGATGCAGGTCTTCATTTTCATTAAAGTGGTCTTAAAAAGGTCTTAAAAAAGTCTTAAATTTGGGGTGATCAAACCTGGGGAAACCCTGGAAAGAGGCAAAGGGTCGACAGTATGTTACCCAATATTTCACAAGAAAAGGTGGGTTTGTAAGTAGGCCTAAATTGTTAGTGGACCGCCCGTGACAATGATCGTAGCCTACGGCACTTTTCTGTGCGTACGCACGCTTTGTACATGAGGCCCCAGGTCTCTACGGTAGCATTTTTCGACAAGTTAGCACGTTTCAATAGAGCAGGGTGCAGCGGGTGCACGGCTTTGCCTCACATACATACAAATATAAATATATGTGAATACACTATATGACACATGTACAGCTATGCACAGTATACATTATACAGTACTGAAGTAGTGCAGTATTACAGAGGACAAATTACGGGTGTGGACATGGGATGGAGTTCAATTGTCTGATTGACTTAAATATATGAGAATGATAGTCAAAATACCATAAAAGCGCATGATTTTATGTAAATGAATATAAAAAAAGTCTCAGCTGTGTTGGGAGCCCAGTCAAGATTCTTTTCATGGGGCCCAACCATGTTGTGATTTCTATTACAGTAGCATTCCTGTATGTGATGCAATGCCGTCTAAGGGCCCGAAGATCACGGGCATCCAGTATGGTTTTCTGGCCTTGACCCTTACGCACAGAGATTGTTCCAGATTCTCTGAATCTTTGGATGATATTATGCACTGTAGATGATGATAACTTCAAACTCTTGCAATTTTTCTCTGAGAAACTCCTTTCTGATATTGCTCCACTATTTTTCGCCGCAGCATTGGGGGAATTGGTGATCCTCTGCCCATCTTGACTTCTGAGAGACACTGCCACTCTGAGAGGCTCTTTTTATACCCAATCATGTTGCCAATTGACCTAATAAGTTGCAAATTGGTCCTCCAGCGGTTCCTTATATGTACATTTAACTTTTCCGGCCTCTTATTGCTACCTGTCCCAACTTTTTTGGAATGTGTAGCTCTCATGAAATCCAAAATGAGACAATATTTGGCATGACATTTCAAAATGTCTCACTTTCAACATTTGATATGTTATCTATATTCTATTGTGAATAAAATATAAGTTTATGAGATTTGTAAATTATTCCATTCCTTTTTTACTCACAATTTGTACAGTGTCCCAACTTTTTCTGATTTGGGGTTGTAGTATATATATACTTTTACGACCCTGTCTTTTTATTCTCTACCTGATGGTGGCAGTATTTCATTCGACTGTGAAGTCACTGTTAATTGGATAATTTATGGGTGGAACTTAGTTCCCCAGAGAAGTCGTTTGCTCCAATTTGTTCTCTTTTTGTTTGTCTTTTATTTACCAACATTTATTGGCCCATTGGACTATTATTTTCTCTTGTTTATTTAAATCCCTAGACATTGTGTTATATTTCTGTAACAGATCATTTTTTCCTTAATAAATAATCTTGCAATGCAAACGCTTGCTTGTATGTGTAATCCTCTTTATGTTACGGTCGGGAACGAGCTGGCCGTGACAGTTACCTTCTAAAATTACAGGCCTAATTAGAGGCAACGTTATTCTAAAGAACATGTTGAATGTTTGGTGGCAGATTAGGAAGAGTGAGGTGATATGGAAACAGATTTTCATTAACTCGTCCTCTCCATGATAATCCTGACTCTGAAGCACTGAAAACAGGATCATGAGCTGCTCGCGTGTGAGGGCGTTTTCACACGATTCCGAGCGCGATTGATCCCAGTGCCCCCCTGCAGTGTGGATCTGGTTTCACACTCAATTTGATTCGATCGAACCCTGGTGCATTTGCGTTTAAGTTATGTCATCACAAACATGCATAACTTGTTAACAAGTTGATTGTATTTGATCACTGTGATAGCTATAAGGCCACACTGAATAAACATTTCATTTGAATGGTTTTAGTTTTCTCTTTTTATTTTATTTTGTTATGAGAAATTAATATTTTGTTTGATCTAAGGGATTAATGTTTTTGATGTCTATTTATACATTTCTATGTAATTATTTTGTTTCTTTAAATATTATTTACCCAAACATTGAAACTGGAGGTGCTACGTTGTCTCTTTAGCCCGCATTGAACCTCAAAGAGCGACAAGCCAATAATAATTTATTTCTAGAGTGCACGCTAGTGAGTAAATGAAACTACAACCAAGATAGGGGTTTGACGTTTTATTTAATTTTGTTAAATAAAACTGGTCTTTCCTGGTGTCCTTTATATATTCAGTTGGGAATTACAGGAAATTTTGTTTTTGGGACAATATGTGCTGGGGTAATTTGTTTAAATATATATATATATATACAGTGAGGAAAATAAGTATTTGAACACCCTGCTATTTTGCAAGTTCTCCCACTTGGAAATCATGGAGGGGTCTGAAATTGTCATCGTAGGTGCATGTCCACTGTGAGAGACATAATCTAAAAAAAAAAAATCCAGAAATCACAATATATGATTTTTTAACTATTTATTTGTATGATACAGCTGCAAATAAGTATTTGAACACCTGTCTATCAGCTAGAATTCTGACCCTCAAAGACCTGTTAGTCTGCCTTTAAAATGTCCACCTCCACTCCATTTATTATCCTAAATTAGATGCACTTATTTTCCTCACTGTAAATATATATATATATAACTCAGTAATGTGCTGATCTCCCATTTATTAATCAGTGTTTTTTTTTCTGTTTCTTCTGCGCAATGTTTGGTCAGTAAGTGTTGCAGTCAATAAAATGACACTTTGTTGATTATGAATGTCTCCTGTAAATTTTATGGAAGAACCCTAACAATCACAGGCTGTCGTCTGCCTCTAGGCACAGCTAACTTTGATCAGAATGATTTTACTAAATGACTTTATAAAATGGAATAACTTTTGATCAAATGGATCTTCGTAAAGACCACCCAATGGCCCAAAAATGGAGTCCAACGGTGTGGGCGAAGGGATAATGCGTGTATGTCTTTTCAGCGCTCCAGTGAAGTTCACTTAATTTATTAGAATTTAGTTTCAATATTACTTTAGCTCTACGCTTAATCTGACTCCAATTTCAAATGATAATCAAATTTAGATTGTGTTTCTTATTAGAAAATAATCATAAATATTGATTATGATTAAATTTAGCTCTTTGATTATTCTGGGTATCCCATATTTTCAATTATTCATTCATTATGGACCCGGTATCGCTTCATTCATTATTCATTCATTATGGACCCCGTCACGAATGTGCGCCCACAATCACAAACGTAGCCAGTTCTGAAGTAGTCAGAGGGTGCAGTGCAACTATTTTACCCTTAAGCGGTCGCTCTATGCTTACTCATAACAAAAGGTGTAATTCTTTAATAGTTGCGAGCTTTCACATGCTAAGTCAGTGACAGTCAGAAATCGGAAGGTCTCCTTAATGATGTGCCCCATGCTCCATTCATTAGTGCCTTCGGTTTGATCTATCCTGGACAGAGATTTGCAGAAACGCCAGACTACACATTAATCTACTAGGAAGAATGATTTCAGAATAATGCAGAATAAATCAAGATGTAACATTTATTTGTTAGGTAAAATGTATTATGCCAATTACACAAGTGATTAAAAGCCAATTCAGAAATAATAAATACATGACATCAATTACTCAAAGATGACTCTAAGATGACTCTAAGAGTAAGCAATGCATTCCTGACAGAGACACACAGTGGTGTGTGTGTGTGTTCCAAGTTTAAGACTTGAGAAAACACTGACACAGCACTGCATGGGGGTTTTCCTGGTTACAGATTCCCAAAGACTGCTCTGTCACCTCACCTTAAATACCCAGACCAGAACAAAAGGCTTGTACAAATATTTTTTAGAGTTGTTTTAGGTCAATTCATGTACCCCAGGGGGTAGCACCTGGTTTCGGGGGAGAGGGGAGAATTATCAGATATCTTGAAGAGACGTCACCCAAAGAGAAAAACAGAATTCTCCTAAGTTCTCAATCTTTCTCATAATACCAATGACTGCAATGAAGTTTTACCATTTTACCAATCGCATTTTACCAATCGCATTTTACCAATCGAGACATTTAAAATGATACCAAACATGAAAAGGAAAAACAATAGATTCACAAGATACATCATATGTGATATATAGACAATCTTAGTGAACTTTTAGTGACTTGACTCAGGGGGAGAGGAAGGGAGGAGGGAGAGGGGGATGCAGAGATAAGGAAGGAGAAAAGTTTGGACAGGACAATGTCCTGTGCTCTTTCTTTGCGATCTTCTGTCCAGGGTGCGTTTTATTGCTTTATTGCAGGGTGAGTTTTATCTCAGCTTTTGTCTAAGCTGGAAAATCAGTTCTTACATCAACATGTCGTGCGGAAACATTGTCGGGTGAAACTGAGTAATCATAAATATTACCACCATGAAATCACATGAAATCCAAGCACCAGTCGAATGAGGAAAGGCAGCTGTGCATCACTACATTCATTACTACAGCTGTACAGAGAAGAGAACTTATCTGATAGCAAAATGATCGAGACATATGTTTCCTTTAAGTTTCGTTGAGGGAGACAGGTTTAAGAACAGAAAACACAAAGCGCTGTAAGAAACTTTGCAAAGCACACGTTATCTGTGTCCCTGCAACGTCTGTCAGCGGAGCGCATTTTGTCTGCGTCTGGCTTTATATTTATCAGACTGAGGAGCCTACTTTCATGCATGTGGATACTATTTTTTTTTATTCCTCAACATGAAAATGTGAAAGAATAAAAAAACAAAAATAATATGCTGATTCGAGTGTTCTCTACGCTAACGCTAACATATGTCTCAGTTAGACATCAAATAAATAAAATATGAGCCTTTATAGACACCGTGTTTAGTACTTATTCAAACAACATCTTTGTTTACCCTTGCAAAACTTTGTTCAGCTGCTGTCTGGCTGCTGCGGAGCTTCAGTTCATTAAGTCAAGACGGAGGGGGCGGAGTTATCAGGCGGAGGGGGCGGAGTTATCAGGCGGAGGGGGCGGAGTTATCAGGCGGAGGGGGCGGAGTTATCAGGCGGAGGGGGCAGAGTTATCAGGCGGAGGGGGCAGAGTTATCAGGCGGAGGGGGCAGAGTTATCAGGCGGAGGGGGCAGAGTTATCAGGCGGAGGGGGCAGAGTTATCAGGCGGAGGGGGCAGAGTTATCAGGCGGAGGGGGCAGAGAGTTATCAGGCGGAGGGGGCAGAGTTATCAGGCGGAGGGGGCAGAGTTATCAGGGGGCAGAGTTATCAGGCGTAGGGGGCAGAGTTATCAGGCGTAGGGGGCAGAGTTATCAGGCGGAGGGGGCAGAGAGAGGGGGCAGAGTTATCAGACAGAGGGGGCAGAGTTATCAGACAGAGGGGGCAGATGTGTCTGGCTTGATACACATGCCACGTGACTGTGACGTATGCCATCAAAGTACCGCGAGAGCGATTGGAGAGTAGCCGGAGAACTCAGCCAGCGCAGCTTCTGATGACGACACAGCTGTTCCACGATTGGCCGGATTCACCGCATGACAACGATCACGTGTGTTTCGTGTTTATTCGAACACCTTTAGTTCCTCTAAAGCTCACACATCAGTTTTGTATTGGCAATCCTTATCTAGTTTAAACCAATTTTGCCATCATGCACACAGGTAGGGGTGAAGTTTCTACGCAGACACAAAGATTTTCCAGAGATTATTGCAGTTGAGGTTTGTGGTTTATTGTAATAAATTGTACAAACAGATGAACATACCAGTTGATTGTTGTTTCTTATCTTGTTCCCAGTTGTTATCTGATCTGTAATCCGTGCTCTGTTGTCTGTGGTCTGTCTGTCTGTCTGTCTGTCTGTCTGTCTGGTGAGAACTGTGTGGGCTCCCCCTACCTGTGGCTATCACTTCCTGTCACCTATGCCCCCTTATATACAACCATGTGCATCTAATCACTGTCACCCAGTGTCCTAAATACTAATATAAATCTATCCAAACAAAATAAAATAGTATGCAAACAATAAACATAAATGGCTCCTACACACCGGCCCCTAATTGTCTTATATAACAAATAACAATTACCAAAAAATAATGAAAGGAGCTATATACATTATACACTTTTTTTATTTTTGTTTGGGCCAGAGGTGTCCAGAACATGGCACATGGTGGGATCTGGTCTTTACCATCAGTCCTTCTCAATCTCAGTCTCTTTAATCAGACATATCTTTGTTATTGGTCTTTCCAATATATTGTTTTTTGTCTGAAGCCGAACGGTACGCACAAGGCCTTGTGCATCTGCTTTCGTCTCCAGTATTCTGCCCATTAACCAGGAGCCTCGTGGTGCAGTGGAATCAACCACCACAACTATGTCACCTGGAGCAAAGTTCCTTTTTACCTTTGACCACTGCTGACGTTCTTGGATTAAAGGTAAGTACTCCTGTGTCCACCTTTTCCAGAAGAGATCTGCCATGTATTGCACTTGTCTCCATCTGCGCCTTTGGTATAGGTCCTCTTTTACGAAGAGTCCAGGCGGTAGTATTGGCTTGGTTTTCAACAGAAGAAGGTGGTTTGGGGTGAGTGCTTCCAGGTCCATTGGGTCCTCAGAAAGTTTTGTAATGGGTCGATCATTTAAGATTGCTTCAACTTCACAAATTAAAGTTTGCAATCCTTCATCATCCAGAACTTGTTGGCTAAGAACAGAGTGCAGCACATTCCGAACCATGCGGATCAAACGCTCCCATACACCACCGTGATGCGATCCTGCTGGGGGGTTAAAATACCATTTTATTCCCTTCTGAAGCATAGCAGTCTGGATTTTGTCCTGATTCAAGGCATTGAGTGATTCTCTCAGTTCTCTTTCAGCTCCAATAAAATTTGTGCCATTGTCTGATCTTAAAGACAACACTTGACCTCGTCGACAAATAAATCTTCGTAATGCATGGATGCAGGAGTCTGTGTCAAGAGTATATGCGATTTCAAGGTGTACTGCCCTGCTTGCCATGCAGGTGAAGATTACGCCATATCTTTTAACAAGACTTCGTCCTCTCTTGATTTCTATAGGACCGAAGTAGTCTACTCCAACATTTGTAAATGGAGGCTTATCTGGTAGAATCCTTTCCAGGGGTAAGTCTGCCATTTTCTGTTCTCCAACTCTTCCCCGTTGTCGTTTGCACACAACACAGTCTGTTATGATCCTTCTTGCTGCCGAGTTAGCTTTGATAATCCAGTATTTTTTACGGAGTCGAGATAGCATATGATTTCTTCCTCCGTGGCCAAGTTGTTCATGGATATGTCGTAGCAATAATGTGGATATGTGCAGGTCTTTTGAGAGAATAACTGGATGCTTGGCCTCTTCAGGCATCGCTAGTCTACTAAGGCGACCACCTACTCTCAGAAGTCCATCATCCAACACCGGGTCCAGTTTGTACAGATGACTGCTTCTTTTAACCCCATTTTTACCAGCCTCTAGCATAGATAGTTCTTCTTCAAAGCTTTGTCTTTGACTGAAAGAAATAACTGCACGTTCTGCTTGCATCAGATCCTCAGGATTTAAACACTGTCTTTGGAGTGTTGCTTTAAAAGCTTGCATCTCCTTAAGTTGGCTGGACTCATCTTTAAAGTTACTCGCAGCAGTCTGAATCTCCTTTCTTTTTCTAGTCAGCAGTAAGATGGTTGTTTTTACTTTAAGTAGCCAAGCTACAGCTGTCATCAGACTTCTCCATGAAGAGAAATAACTTATCAGAGAGCTGGTGGGGTTCAATGGACCTTTAACAATGAGGTTGCTTGTGATGTCTTGCTTGATTTCCGGATCATTGGCAGAGATTGCAGTTTCCAAATGAGGTTTCTGCCATTCTCTGTCTGGTTGACAGAGAAACTCTGGTCCCTTGATCCATCTTTTGCAGCTTAAGAAGCGATTTGCTGTTAGCCCCCTAGAGGCTTCATCTGCCGGATTTTCCTTTGTGCTAACATATCTCCATTGTGACACATCGGTAGTATCCCTCACAAAGGAGATCCTATTTGCTACAAATGTTCGGAAACGTTTGGTTTCATTGTTGATATATTTCAGCACTGTTGTGCTATCAGTCCAGAAGATGGATTTGTTCAGCTGAAGCTGTAATTCCTTCCGAAGCATTCTGTCAACTTTGACAGCTAGAACTGCAGCTGTGAGCTCCAATCTGGGAATCGTTACTTGTTTTAATGGTGATACTCTTGCTTTCCCTATCATGAAAGCAACATGCACCTCTTCGTCATTGTTTTCCAGTCTAAGATATGAAACCGTACCGTATCCACTTTCGCTTGCATCTGAAAAGTGGTGCAACTCTGCATTTCTGATTTGACCAAAGCTTGTGGGCTTCATGCAACGGTCCACTCTAAACTCTGTCAACTTGTTCAGATCTGCCAACCATCCTGTCCACTGCTGATAAACAGTTTGGGGTATGTTTTCATCCCATCCAAGGTTTTTTTTACAGAGTTCCTGCATAATCAGTTTGGCTGGCAGAATAAATGGTGCTAGGAATCCTAAAGGGTCGTATACAGAGCCAACCACAGACAAGATGCCGCGTCTGGTGTATGCTCGTGGCTGTGCAGTAATTCTGAACATGAACACATCTGTTTCAACGCACCAGTGCAATCCTAGTGCTCTTTCCATTGGCAGGTTGTCCCTGTCCAAGTCCAACTCTTTTGTCTCTTTGGTTCTGTATTCTTGTAGAATGGATGCCAATACTTTACGGCTGTTGCTGATCCACTTTGACAATACGAAACCTCCCTTCTGGCAGAGAGCAGTCAGGTCTCTTACCATAAGAACAGCGTCCTGTTCTGTGGACATGGATTTTAAGCAATCATCTACGTAAAAGTTGTTCTTTACGGTGTCTGTAACCTCTGCTGGAAAGTGAGCTTTGTTATCTTCAGCGGTCTTTCTTAGTGCAAAATTTGCACAACTCGGTGATGACACTGCTCCAAAGAGGTGTACTTTCATCCGGTATTTGACGAGATCCTGCTGCACATCACCATCAGGCCACCATAGGAATCGCAGATAGTCAATATGTTTTTCTGACACTTTGACCTGGTGAAACATTGCTTTGATGTCAGCCATCAGGGCAACTGGTTCTTGTCTGAATCTGATGAGTACTCCGATGAGTGAGTTGGTAAGATCTGGACCCTGTAGCAATTGTTCATTGAGTGATGTTCCCTTAAAGCCAGCACCGCAGTCGAAGACCACTCTTAAGGTTCCTTTCCTTGAGTGATACACCCCGTGATGTGGGATATACCAGAGTTCCCCATCATTACGATTCAGTTGATCTACTGGTATCATTTCAGCATAGCCGTTGTCGATCATTTCTTTGAGAAAAGTTGTATATTCATTGTGAAACATCTCATTTTTACCAAACTTGCGTTTCAGGCTTTGGATGCGCTGCTCTGCTATGCAACGGTTATTTGGCATGCTGGGATTTTTTTTCTTGAAAGGTTAGTCTAGGCAGTAGTGACCATCTGTCATTTTTATTGAGTGATTCACCATATCCAAGAATTTAATTTCTTCTCTGGACATTTCCTCTGTTTCCTTGCTGGTTACTTCATTGAAGTCATGATTGTATTGTTTAACCAGTAGCTCCTCTAGATTCACAATAGACATTCGATTGACAGCAGCAACAGGGCAGCCATTCTCATCCCTGACGTTGTTGTCTCCTCTCAAGGGACCATAGATGACCCACCCCAGTAGGGTCCTCACAGCGTATGGTCCATCCCCTTGGCTATTGACCACCTCCCAAGGTTCCAATACCTTAGAAGCATTTGTGCCGATGAGCAGGTCAATACCGGCGTCTATTTCATGAATCTTGATATCCTTCAAGTAAGGCCATTGAGTCAGGTCTTCTTGTCTTGGAATGTTGAGCTTGGAAACAGGCATGGTCTTGTGTGTAAATACATTGGACAGTTGTATGAAATCATTTTTGTCCAGACTTGATACCTCTAAACCTGAGATATGATGACTGGTCACAGGTTTCTCTTGGTTCATTGTACACAGAAGAATACTAGCCTTTTGTCCAGTAACATTCAGTCTTCTCATCAAGCTTTCTGTGCAGAAGGTAGATGAGCTTCCATGATCCAAAAATGCATAAGTCTGCAACACTGTGTCTCCCTTGGGGGTCTTTACTTGTACTGGAACAATAGAGAAGAGACAGGCTTCTTCACCGGCCCCAATATGCCCACATGTATGAGGTGAGAGAACGACATTGCTCCCAATTGATTTCTCATTCAGTTCTGTATTCTTTCCCATGTCCTTTTGTTCAATGTGAAGTATTTCAGGATGATTTTTATTGCACACGTCACAAGTCAAACGACTATTGCAGTCTTTGCTCATGTGTCCTACTTTCAAACATCCAAAACAGACTCCCCTTTTCTTTAAGAAGTCTATTTTTTCCCTGTGCATCTTTTTCCTGATTTGTGGACACCGCACCAATGTATGACCACCTCTATCACAGAACAAACAGCAACTTTGAGAATTAGTGGCAGATACATTTTTCGTTCCATTTGTTGTAATTCTTTCTTGTTTTTCTGTTTCTACAGGTGTTACAGTAGTTGCAAAACTGCTTCCTCTTGGTCTCGGCTTTTCTCTTGCTTTGACAAAGGTGGAGCTTTTGACAGATGTAATTGTCTTAGCATCCTGGATGTTTCCAAAAAGTGGATCTGATAATATTTTCACCTGTCTCTCCATGAAGTCTACCAAGTCAGAGAAACTAGCTCGACGTCCATGTTGTTCTTGGAGCTGACATGCCCTATTCCTCCACTTATGATTTCACTTTATGATTTATCACTTATGAATCACTGTTATGATTTCGGTGTTGTTTTCATTGCATGTTATTTCTGATTTAAACTGTGTTGTGAAGCACTTTGTGGCCTTTGTCTGTGAAAGGTGCTATACAAATAAAGATTACTTACTTACTTACTTACACTTGTCTCTGAGCTTGTAAGGCAGTTTCAGAAGAATGGTCTTCATACTGGAAGCAACATTCAACTCCTCCATATAGGTGAGCTGTCGCATTGCATTGCAACAACCTCTCAGGAATAATGAAAACGCTTGCAATGCTTTCACGTCCTCTGGCTTGATCGCTGGCCAGGCAAATGCTTTGTCCATGTATGCTGTGGCAATCTTATGTTCATTACCAAAATGCTCTTTAAGCAGATCTTTTGCTCTTTTATAGCCCTCAGCTGAAGGCAAATGTTGGCAGCTGTGGACTAAATCTTTTGGATGCCCTCTGGTGTGTTGCTCTAGGAAATGCAGACAGTCACTGTGGTCATCGGTCTTTCTTTCCACTCCTCTCTCAAATGCCCTGATGAAAACTCCATATTGCAATGGATCACCATCATAAACAGGAATGTCTCTTGGTGGTAAAGTAGAAGAGAGATTTTGTTGAGTGAGAAGAGCTGTAATGTCACTTTGCCTTTGAATTATGTGATAGATATCACCTTGATTGTCATCTTTAAATACAGGTTGTTGTGTTAGAGGAGTCATATCCTGAGCTCTAGCAGATGGTCCATCAGCTCTTTCCTTTGGTCGAACAACCTGTTGCTGGGAAGAAGATTCAGTTCCCATCCGTACATTCTGTCTTTGTTGCACTTGATCAGGTAAATAGGTCTTTGCATGTGGATTTAATTTGACTGACGTTTTCTTTTGAGCAGTTCCTTTTCTCAAATACGAGTTCATCCCATCAGATACGCTTTAGCTGTTTCTTGATCCCATTGATTCAAGTACATTAATTTTGCAGTGGTTGCTGCCAGTTCAGTCTCTAATTCCAGTTGTTCTTTCTTCCTTTTCAGTTGTTCTTCCTGTGCCTCAAGTTCCTGCCTTTTCTGCAGAGCGGCAACCCGTTCCATGAGAGCAGCCTTTTCTGCCTGAGCTTTAATGCGAGCAGAGGATGTTGAAGATGCACGTGATGAAGAACTTGATTTGTGGTTTGATTTATGTTTTGACACATTAGAAACACTGTCATCCAGTCCAATGTCATCTGTGTTTACACTTTCAGCAATGGTGTGTTTTTTATGCCACCCAACCTCTGAAAACCACACATTTACATCCTGTATAAAACCATCAAAAGTTTCCATTTTTTGTTGAAACCAGTGATTTTGCCTTTCAAGTTCATTTTCAGGCAGTGGTAACTTCACCAATGACTCATGATTTCTTTTGGCTTCATCACAGATGTTGATTAATTTAACCAAGTTAGATTGCACTTCATTTGCATTCTCCTTTGATTTCATGAGCTCTTTCAACAATTCCATTAACTTCTTAGCTTGTTTACATTTCAAGTTTCTTATTTTCTGACAGTTTTCAATGAACATTTCCAAACCTTTAGTGTGTTTAATAACCCTTTTTTCTTTTTCAGAATCCAGTGCAACATCGCCATCTTGTGACCGAACGTCAGACATGACAATGGACATATTTGTTTCACTTTTAGCGTGATCCAGTAAACCACACGGCAATCACAGAAGGTTTCAGACAGCTGATATTATGGTGACAGTATATGCTTCAGTCAACGAAATCCATTAATGTAGCTGTTTCTGGCTTTTCCAATAAAGCTTAATGTTGCACATACCCCTCTGCCTGCGCGTTGTCGTTCGGAGTTTCCAATCTCCGTCAATCAGCTCAGCACAGGTGGCGTCAATGTTCGGTTGATTGGGATGACGGCATCCAGTCATGAAAGAAAACAATCAGTTTTTCCGTGGAAACAATCTTTATCCAATTCCAATACTTTTACAGGCTCAATTTTCACTCATAGAGCTGAGTTCTCACTTTTGTATTGGCAATCCTTATCTAGTTTAAACCAATTTTGCCATCATGCACACAGGTAGGGGTGAAGTTTCTACTCAGACACACAAAGATTTTCCAGAGATTATTGCAGTTGAGGTTTGTGGTTTATTGTAATAAATTGTACAAACAGATGAACATACCAGTTGATTGTTGTTTCTTATCTTGTTCCCAGTTGTTAGCGTGCCGTGTATCTGATCTGTAATCCGTGCTCTGTTGTCTGTGGTCTGTCTGTCTGTCTGTCTGGTGAGAACTGTGTGGGCTCCCCCTACCTGTGGCTATCACTTCCTGTCACCTATGCCCCCTTATATACAACCATGTGCATCTAATCACTGTCACCCAGTGTCCTAAATACTAATATAAATCTATCCAAACAAAATAAAATAGTATGCAAACAATAAACATAAATGGCTCCTACAAGTTTTTTTATAACAGTAAACACTCTTTTCATGTCATTGCGATGTTATATTGTGTCATGTTTATCAAATTAAAACTGATTAAAAAACGTAGACTCCACTTCATTGATAATAGCTTATGTTGAACTTTATTCTTGTTCAAACAGACGCTGTATGAAGCAGTACATAAAGTATTGAATGAAAATGTCTCTGAAACATCTGTGTATTATTTGGCAAATATTGCATTTATTTCACTTCAGCTGTGGTAAAGTATGCAAACACCACATGACCGTTCACTACGGGAACCAGAAAGTGTCAGACTTCACGGAACATGTAAAGGGTGACCAATAGTATTGATTTATTGAAAAAAACAAAACAAAACAAAACAAAAAACACCACCACCAAAAAAAGGGCACTTCGGCGTGTAAGGGCAAAAAGGGCAGGTTGAGCCCTACCTCTGCACGTGTACTTGTTGTGCACATATTTGCTAATCATAAACTTTTTCAGACAGGTTAAGAAAAGATTAAAATGTAATTTAACTGACGTGAAGATTAAAAAATATTGTCTTTCTTGTTAAACTACATTTAAATAAATGAATATTTAAATATTTGTTTTTTATGAGCCCAAATATTCGAATTTTTTTTTTAGAAAAATGCCCATCCCTAGTGGATTGCCATTCATTTGCTGCCCTGATTGCCTATGTGCGAATACACTGCAGGCTCACTCTTGCCCGTATCCAAGGTAAATCATCAACACTATCAGCCCCTACATGTGTTTTATTGAACTAAATACATCGTCATCAGCTAAAACTTCCTGAACAAGTGCGCACCCAAGTCTGTGTTGCTTTCACATTCAAGAATGCAAGAATCTCCCCAAATACAATGGGGAGAAATATATTTTTTTTTATTATTATTATTATTATTTCACTCTAATGCCAAAACTATATAAGACAATTACTTTATAAGTTAATACAATTTAAAATATCGTCCTTTTTAACATAAATCATTACAATTTGTATACCTTTAGTCTGTCTGTGGGTTTGCAAATATTTAACCAATAAGAGGTATTAAAAAGAGCTTGTGACCAATTTTCGTAACTCCATTGTCTCCTTAAACTGTCTGTTGAAAAGGCTCAGTAAGTTAATTCTTATTGGTGGGTTGTGAATTATTGACAGTCGTAACTTAGTCCCGCCCCCAGAGTTTGACGCAACTGGTTATGTTTCGCTTGAAAGCTGTGGAGGGCTCGTGTGTATTCAAGCCATAGATGAGTGTGCATAACTTTGAAAGTAAGTTTAATTTCCACATATACCGTCTTTAATCTTGTTTATATTGCTATTTGTTGTATTATGTGTTGAAACGTTCTGATGTTGAGTGTTTTCGGATTTCCGTGAAGCTAATGTTAGCGGTATGACTGTGTGAATTATCTTTGCACGTGTGTTCCGCCAGTTCCGGTGCGCGCTGTATAAGTGAAATAACGATAACGACTCATATTTTCCATATGTTTACTTTAGTGTTTACACTTTACAGATGTTATTAAGCCATAATTATGTGGATTGTGAAGATTACACTCGATTGAGATATGGTTATAAGACGATAGTCACGTGTATATAAATAGTCAATTGTTTACATTTATAGCCATGTATCCTCACGCGTTTATTATTTTTGAGTGAAATGTTTATAATTTATTACTGTAAACTGATTATTTATATTTCTGTTTTTATTATAGAAACCACACTCACACACCCTTAATATCACATGCATCTTTTCATGCACCGCACTAAGTATGTTGATGACTTGAACCTACGATTAAAAACAGGGACTTTTGTGCATTCTTACTGATGCCCCGTGATGATCCGAACCAGTCAATACAGTCCAGAAACCTACTTAACACTGTCAGTTAAACCTCTTAACTCCGTCCCATCTCTATCGTGAAAAACAGGGAAAAAAACGAGCGCCCACATAGCTACAATAATCTTCATAACTTTTAAGCTGATGAAAGTGTGACGGACTGACTGCCTCAGATACAGCCGTTCTAATGACGAAAAAACACAACATTCACTGGACAAAAACTTGTCAACTTCATTTGAGCTTGATTTTGGTAAAGTTTATAGTGATACATGCAAGTAATATGATCACATATAAAGCCACAATATCAAATTTGACATCACAGTGTTTAATTGTTTTTTTTTTTAAGTGTTTTTTTCCTCATTTCCTTTCAAAGTAGCAGTTTTGGTAATGCACACCACATTTGAGGGCCCCAATTTGATTTTGCCTATGTCACAATATGAGGTAAATCTGGCCATGTTTATATTCATACTAAGCCATATCCAATTGTCTCAAACATTTATTGCTAATATTGATAGAATCTGTTGTGATAGATTCAGATCTTACATTTAACAGTCATATCAAAGCGGTCACCAAACAGCATTCTATCATTTAAAAAATATATCTAGAATCAAAGGCTTGATGTCTAAAAAAAGACCAAGAGCTCATCCAGGCTTTTATCTCTAGTAGGGTTGACTACTGTAACTGTTCTCCCGAAAAGGACTGTAAAACAGCTGCAGCTTATTCAGAATGCTGCTGCTAGAATGTTAACCAGGACTAAGAGAACAGAGCACATTACTCCGGTTCTTAAAACTTTCCATTGGCTTCCAGTCAGTTACAGAATAGATTTCAAAGTGGTGCTTTTAGTTTATAAATCGCTGAATGGTTTAGGACCTGAGTATATTTCTGATATGTTTGAAGAATATAAACCGAGCGGGACTCTTAGATCTATGAACACAGGTCAGCTAGTTGAGCCCAGAGTCCGAACTAAACATGGAGAAGCTGTGTTGAACACTTATGCTGTACACAACTGGAATAAACTACCAGAAGATCTTAGACGTGCCCCAAACGTATCGATTTTTAAATCTAGGTTAAAAACATTTCTTTTTTCACGTGCTTATGACTGAGAACTTATACTTAATCACACTGTTCAACCTTACAGTTTCCTACGTTTTTTTATTTTATTTTTTATATGTATTCTTTTGTATCTTGTATTATTATAAATGTTATTATTTATTTTTTGTAAAGCACATTGAATTGCGTCAATGTATGAATTGTGCTATATAAATAAATTTGCTTGCTTGCTTGCTTGCTAGAATTGAGAAAGAGATTGCTAGCCAACTTGTGGGTATCATTGTTTCATATAATTGCCATTTGGCATGTGGTGTAAATTTTGAACCCTGGCTGAGATGTTCATGGTGTCCCGTACACAGCCACTAGATGGTGCTACTAGCCTTCAGTGCTATCAGAAGCAAACCATGCATGAAATGGATGTATTTGAAAAACGTGGGTCATACTTCTCAACTCTGACAAAACGGATATCTGTATAAATATGGAAAAAATCCCATTCCTGCAAATGTTGTTTTTGTCTCTTGTTCTTGTATTCCACTGAGAGCAGATGCCACATTCTTTGACAAAATAATTTATTGTGATAGTATTTCATTAATTATTTTACAAACATTTACCTCAGTATCTTCAGCTGACAGTTTGGACTCTTTAGTCCATCAGAAAGAAGCATCACTCCAGAATCCTGCAGGTCATTGTTACTCAGGTCCAGCTCTCTCAGGACACAGTTTGAGGATTGTAGAGCTGAAGACAAACTCTCACAACACTGAGCAGTGAGATTACATGTGGGAAATCTGAAGAAGAAAAACACAATGTAATTGCATACAGAATAAATCTTAGACGTTGGGATATTTAATAATTAACTTATTGTTAAAAAATAAAGTATTTTAACTCAAACCTCAGTATTTCCAGCTGACAGTTTGGACTCTTCAATCCATCAGAAAGAAGCTTCACTCCAGAATCCTGCAGGTCATTGTTACTCAGGTCCAGCTCTTTCAGAAAGATGTTTGAGGATTGAAGAACTGATGATAAACTCTCACAACACTGAGCAGTGAGATTACATGTGGGAAATCTGAAGAAGAAAAACACAATGTAATTGCATACAGAATAAATCTTACCAGTGGGATATTTAATAATTAACTTATTGTTAAAAAATAAAGTATTTTAACTCAAACCTCAGTATCTCCAGCTGACAGTTTGGACTCTTCAGTCCATCAGAAAGAAGCTTCACTCCTGAATCCTGCAGGTCATTGTTACTCAGGTCCAGCTCTTTCAGAAAGATGTTTGAGGATTGAAGAACCGTCGACAAACTCTCAGAACACTGAGTAGTGAGATTACATGTGGGAAATCTGAAGAAGAAAAACAATGTAATTGCATACAGAATAAATCTTACCAGTGGGATATTTAATAATTAACTTATTGTTAAAAAATAAAGTATTTTAACTCAAACCTCAGTGTCTCCAGCTGACAGTTTGGACTCTTCAGTCCTTCAGAAAGAAGCTTCACTCCAGAATCCTGCAGGTCATTGTTACTCAGGTCCAGCTCTCTCAGAAAGATGTTTGAGGATTGTAGTGCTGAAGACAAACTCTCACAACACTGAGTAGTGAGATTACATGTGGGAAATCTGAAGAAGAAAAACAATGTAATTGCATACAGAATAAATCTTACCAGTGGGATATTTAATAATTAACTTATTGTTAAAAAATAAAGTATTTTAACTCAAACCTCAGTGTCTCCAGCTGACAGTTTGGACTCTTCAGTCCTTCAGAAAGAAGCTTCACTCCAGAATCCTGCAGGTCATTGTTACTCAGGTCCAGCTCTCTCAGAAAGATGTTTGAGGATTGTAGAGCTGAAGACAAACTCTCACAACACTGAGCAGTGAGATTACAGCTATGAAGCCTGTGGAGAGAAAAAAACAAAAATAATGCAATAGTAATGCTTCTTAGGTAGGATTTATAATAATTTGGAAAAACCTTTGACTAAAGTGATGTAAGCAATAGGGATGCACTTATACCGATAACAGTACTGATACTGCTCTTGTGTACTCGTACTCAAAAAAATGCTCTGATACTAAAAACCGATAACAGGCAGCGTGTGTACAGTGTTTGTGTTCAGACAAAGAAACACTGAGAACAGAGAGTATAATGGGAATAAAAAAGAAGGCTGTCTATTAAGTAATATATCTAATTAGTGGAATATTAAACATTATATAGAAACACCTATATAGCTGTGGTGCGCGGGCTGATAAGAGAAAAATGCGCAGTGGCACAGATGGCCAGGCTTGATGAGCGCATCCCTTTTTCACTGACCTCAGTGGAAAGTTTGTAGTTAAGTTGGATGTCAATGACAAAGAAAATAAAACGAGGCATGTAGCTTATTATTAACATTAACTTACAAGAGCGAGAGCGCAAGAGAGAGAGAGAGAGAGAGAGAGAGAGAGAGAGAGAGAGAGAGAGAGAGAGAGAGAGAGAGAGAGAGAGAGAGGGGGAGGGGGAGGGGGGTGGAGCGCACTTCTGTTGCATGCTCTTGATTGCTGATTGCTGACACTTGTCATATGGATTAAAACTAAATCGTATATTTAAATAAAACATGAACTGTTAGGTTAGCTGCTTTATGTATAACAAGTGGTTCCCGACATTATTACAGGATGTTTGCAAGTCAAGAATTTTCATGAACACAAACATCCAAAGCGTGCGCCCTTAACACTGCGTCTCAGTGTCTGCTGCGGTCTCAGAATGCAAATACTGAATTAAATAATTTTTCACATATTGCGCTTGTATGGACAAATTCACACAAAATTATGTAAAAATGCCTGTCTTGGTTAGTCCTCTAGTAAACATATCAGTTATATCTTTCACATTTGATTGCTTTATTTAAATGTTTGTACCTGAAAACTATTGACCTACTGAAAAACTCTAAAACAGTTTATTTCATTTGTGGCCTTTCTTTGTTCTATTTGTGCTATTTGTAACTTGATTATTTGTTCTTATTTTATTATAGACTGCTTACTTGTCCTTAATAATGTTTTACATTGATATTAATTAGGCAAGTAATTTTTGCTGTAGTATCAAAATTGTAATAGAGAATTTTGATATTTCACTGGTATCTATTTGTACCGCTGACCCAATCCTCAGCACTGAGCCCTGCTGGAGCTACTCTAAATATGTGCTGTGCTGTTAAATCAAAGATAAAATATGATAGAGCAATAGAAAGAATAGTGAGAGTAATAGAAGTTCACACAATACATTTTAACAGGCTTAAGCATGAAAATAACTGAAGGAAATATATATTTGTTAAACTAATTAGGCCAACTAATATGATTTATGCTATTTTCGTTTCTCTACCCAATACATTAAAAAATGACAAATGCTGTGAAAATACAGGTATCGGTACTCGATATCGGCATGTACCAGAAAGTATTGGATTTGAACTTGTTCTGGGAATGTGATATCGGTACATACCTAGTAAAGATAAAAAAATTAATTAAAAAATATATATCTTTATAAAATCAAAACCAGTATTTTCAGTTTATTTAATTTATGATAAAATTAGGAATAATAAAGTTGGTAAAACTCAGGTTGCTGACTTTTGCCTGATGCCTGACCCAACATGCCTGATAATGGAGGTACTTTGCATCCAAGAAAGTTTGTGAATGATTTACTGTCTTGTGTTGTGTCTTTTAATACTATTATCTATTGACACTATTATCTCTTTGATACTATATATCTTATTATAGAACCCACACCCCACGCATAGCATGTTTGGTCTCTATAAATTGGTACTTTGAAGATCGAAATGATTATGTACATGATATGCCGATAGCTGTGCAACATATTAGTATTACAAGAATCTTTCTTAGTTTCATTTTCAGAAACCAATCCAGCGTGCCATTGCAAATGCCACCCCCCCCCCCCATTCCCCAAAAATGTATGTATGTTTGTTTAGTTTAGTTATGTTTGTGAGTTAGCTAATAAAACTTGTGCACAACATGTATTTGGTTATGATTCCCTGCTTGCAACAAAGTCCCTTTTACGATCTTGATCTTGTTACATGCTCTAAGCGCTGTACATGCTAAGAAATAATTATTTTTCGGTGGCCATGAAAGATATGTTTTTCTTAGAATAAATGAATAACCAAAAGAGTTCGTTGGAACTGATTAATTGATTGTAATATTAATTTAGCTACCTCAAGTTAATCCAATTAACTGATCCAAATATTAATAACTAATCATAATTGATAATTATGAGTTATTATTAATATTTCCCATTTGAGCTAATTTGTTACAGTAAGATTAAGTCCAATTAAAATAGTGTATATAAATGACTGTAAAGAAGCCTCTTACAGTGCTCTTCTGGTGTTTTTGATCACTGGCAGCAGTCTCATCACAGCTTCATCAGATCTTCTGTATTTCTGCAGTTCAAACTTCTCTTGAGTCTCTTCTGACATCTGTAGCATAAACACCAGACCAGACCATTGAGCAGAGGAGAGATTCTGTGCTGAAAGTTTTCCTGAGCTCAGATTCTTCTGGATTTCCTCCACAAAGTTATCTTTCAGTTCACTCAGACAGTGGAAGAGATTGATGGTCTTTTCTACTGATTTCTCCTCCTCTATTTTCTTTTTGATATAGTTAACAGTGTCTTTAACATTCTCTGATTTGAGTTTCAGTCCTGGCAGTAGTTTCTTCAGGTCACTCTGATTGGACTCCAGTGAGAGACCCAAGAGGAACCGAAGGAAAAGGTCTAGGTGTCCGTTCTCACTCTGTAAAGCTTTCTTGACTGCAGCCTTATGAAGCTGAAACAGTGGCTTTAAGGAGAATTTCTGTGTCATTTCTTTCCAGAATGGTAAAAATGGGTTTGCTTTCTTGTCTTTGTTAACAAAAAACACATAGAGAGCAGCGAGGCATTCCTGTACGCTGAGGTGTACGAAGCTGTAAACGTGTGTGTCTGAAAAAGCCCTTTCCTCCTGAAACATTCGAGTGCATAACCCAGAGTACACTGACCCTTCACTGACATCTAGTCCACATTCCTCAAGATCTTCTTTGTAGAAAATCAGTTGACCTTTCTCCAACTGTTGAAAGGCCAGTTTCCCAAGCTTCAGAATAATCGGATCAAAAAACATTGCATTGTCTTTAGATTCAAGGTTATCACGGTTGTATTTTTCTTTCATCTGTTGCTGCTGAGAAATTAAGAAGCTTGTGTACATCCCTGTGAGAGTTGTGGGAGTTTTGTCATTGTTCTCTTGAGCCAGCAGAGGCTGAAGAACAATAAGAGAGATCCAGCAGAAGACAGGGATGTGGCACATGATGTACAGACTCCTGGATTTCTTGATGTGACTGATGAGGTTTCCAGCAACCTCAGGACTGCTGTTTTTGAGGAAGTATTGCTCCTTTTGCTCATCGTTAAATCCTCGCACCTCTGTCATTTGATTAATGTATCCTTGGGGTATCAGACTGGCTGCTGCTGGTCTGGATGTGATCCAAATGAGAGCAGAGGGAACCAGATCTGTCTTGATAAGGCTTATAACTATCTTACTCACTGTTGTTTTTTCGTGAACATCAAATATGCCACCATCTATAAAGTTCAATTCGAAGCGACATTCATCCAGCCCATCAAAGATGAACAAGACCTTACCATCACCTTCAGGAAGAGAGGGCAGTTTATTAGGACTAAAGAAGTGTTTGTGAAGCAGTTCCAAGAGACTGCAGTTCTCTGTAATCAGGTTTAGCTTACGGAACGGCAGAGGAAAAATGAATACTATATCCTGATTTTCTTTTTCTTCAGCCCAGTCAAAGATGAATTTATTGACAGAGACAGTTTTTCCCACTCCTGCGATCCCCATCGTCAGCACCTTTGTGTTTCGTTTAAACATGTCATTACACTTGATTGGCTTCTCCTTGGCAGTCGGTCGGTTGTGATTTGATTCAATCAGTCTCACCTCGTGCTCGTTCACTCTTCCTCCAGTCTTATTCTCTACCACATATAAATCAGTGTAAATATTGTTCAGGTTTTCCAGATCACCCGTCTGTGAATTACCAACTAATATCTGCTTGTAGTCCCGTCTTAATTTGTTCTTCAATCTGCGGCTGGCCTCTGTGTAATCATGAAGAGTAGCTTGACTGTCATCTGCAGTTGAACCTTCAAAAAATAGGGGAAAGACAGCAAAGACTAAGTGAACATGTTTTTTCATAAAGTTTTAATAAAACCTATTTGTAATTTGTAACCTGGTCCCATTACAAAAATAAGGATAAAACTGCACTTCTGCTGTATTCAAATTAATCACACTTTGTCCTGAAATTGTGTTTTCATCAACATCTTACACTGAGTATTCTGAAGTTGACAACATATATGGTGATGGAAACACCTTCACTAATGCTGACTTGAATGCAGTTGGATTCAATTTTTAAATTCCTGAATAACTTCAGGTCATGCTGACGGGCATTATTAAAAGCCTTTTGATTAAACATTGACATCTAGCACACCAAACTAGACATGTAGTCTGTACTGTAGTAGGCTTAGGTTAGGGTTATTAGGGTTAATATTCAACAATATTACTGATCTGCCTGCATTGACACCATTATATGAGAACTGAACGGAGCTGGACGATGACATCACTGTTTTCTCCAGAGTGGCTGTATAGGCATGGCAAGGCAAGAGAAAGGAATTAAAATAATCACAAAATAAAAGCAAGAAAAATTAAAACAGTTATAAAATAAATTAAAAGAGATATATGATACAGCTATAAAATTAATTAAAAGAGTAAAAAGATGATGATTAGATAAACTCATCTGGCAAAACACCGGTGTATAATTTTCACAACTCCCAGTTTTACTCTGAGATTTTCTCATGGTGATTACACTGTGTTGTTCTTTCGGCACGATTGCGTCAATATTGCGTTTTTGACACTACATACCTTTAATCAAGCCTTTCAAAGCTTTTAAATATCTTTGGAATAACAAAGTAAAAACCGTTGATAGTTGCTCAGCACAGTTTTTTAACACTCGTCCACAGATGCTGTCAGGCTCTTATGTGTATTGCAACTCTGAAACATTTTCTTTACATCAGTCTCTTTGATGGAGAAGTTATTAGTTGATGTCAAGAAAGTTCCTTCATCACTATTAGTATCCTCACTATTGAAACGCGAAAAAAATTGATTTAACCTATTCGCTAGCTCCAGATACCCATTTTTGCCATCTGTGATTGTCATATTTGTGTAATCTGTGGCGACTGAGACAAATCAGACACAATTATGTTGCATATGTACGAACAAATCTTTTAACTTCCATCTGAGAGATGTGGTCCCAACCCTCCAGGCGCGGCGAAAGGGGCCTGGTTGCCATGGCCGCGATCAGATAGGATGGTTTTATGACTCTTAGGAATGCTAACAAGTAACTAACTCTGCCACAAATATTAGAACAGACTCACCTGCATTCATTTATTGATGAACTGATTAACATGAAATAACATAAAATACACACTGGTTCACAAACCATTGAAATTTAGAATAATTTCGAAACATCTATGACGCGCAACGAAGACCGTTTACTGAAATCCCGTGACTTTAACAGTCTGATACATGCTCAGAATCACTGATTTGAGACAAATGATTCACACTGGTTTCCAAGCTTCACGAAGCACGTCTCATAGGCGGTTTAAACTACTCCGCCCTCTCTCTCTTTCGGTCTCTGTCTCTCTCTCTCTCTCTCTCTCGACCCCCTCCCTTTTGGTTTCACTTTTAGTTGAAACCCAGATACCTTGGTTTTTATTTGTGTTTCATTTATTTCGACTTAAGTCTACCCCTATTTTATTTAGTGTATTTACACCTGATGAGCCTGAATATTCCTATTCAGTTAAGTTGAATTTAATTAAATTTGAAATTAAATTAAATCAATTTGCTTATTCAATTTACCTTTTATTTACCAGAGCTATGAGCACACTCCCTGTTTACTCTTTATTTTGATTTTATTTCAGTTTATTTACTTTATTTAGCTGAATATGGAAATTCAGGCTGAAACAAAGTAAAAAAAATAAAAATAAACTAACTAGATAAACTAAATTTGAAATTTAACTAAATCAATTGTTTCCCTTTCCTTTTAGTTTTTTGGAGCTATAAGGACATTCTACCTTTACTTATACCCTATCTTAGATATTTACTATCAACATCTTCCCTCTTTCTAATAGGACTACAGTAGTTCTAGCAACTGTTGTTTCCGTAACTACCCAGGGGTGCGTTTCCCGAAAGCATTTGCCACTCCTCTCTTGTGTTCCCACAAGTATGCCAGTGGACGTCTGACACCCAGCCTGAGCCACCAAGAGCTGACCAGCATCATCTTCTCCTTGGCCACGCTCCCGCAGGCCTCAGACAGGAAGTAAATGATCTAACGCTGCCAGCCACAGAATTCCACAGAGAACGAACCCTGCTCAGCGTCAGCAGGCACAGGACAGATGCAAAGACCCTAACAGAATGGAGCAACTGAAAGAGATCACCAGTCTTCAGGTGGCTGACAGATGCTGAGCACCTGCCAACAGACGGGTAAAGAACTGTGTCAATCAAAGAACTTAAAGAACTGGCTGAGCTCAAAGAGAGACACTAAAGCCATCAGTGTCCAGCCAGAGCTGAAGTCCAAACACTGACTCAGCAATGCTGTAACATTATAGACAAACTCGAAGTGGTCCTGAACAGAACTGAAACAGTCCAACCAACTGCAAATGGACCCTACAAGAAAGATGTATCCTGCTAAACTTCATATCTCCCCCAGATATGAAGTTCGTAAGCTCCCCCAGCCCTGCACAAAGGGGGAAGGAGACAAATGCTCGGCTTGACATTCACCCGCCAGTGTCCGGAGAGCCTCTGCAGCCGCAGAGGAAAAGGTTTAATTCAAACCCTGAAACGACACATGAAGTGATACTCCAAGATCTCAAGCGAATGGTCAAAAACATCCCTGCCAATCTATGACACATTGATTTTCACTGCAGTCTTCGACCGCTATGACACACCAAGACAGACTCCATCTGCTCTGGATCACATCCAGCCCAGAGTGGCACCGCGTTCTGGCTTTGGCTGTGGCACTACCAGCAGCTGGAACAAGCCATCATAAAAGGATTCTCAGACTTAAGAGTCTGAATGCAGACTCCAGTAACCTTTTCCTCCAAAACCAGTTAGTCACCATTTCTGGCCGCCCCATGCAATGCCCACTCAGTGATGCTTGACTTGATGCAGAAGGCCTTTAACACAAGGCCTCGTCAGAAAGGGTTCCTAAGACCCCAGTGACTCTGAACTGCAAACAAACCAGAAGGCACACCGCTTGACCACAATGTAAGCCTCTGCTACAAAGATCCCAATCAGCATAGGACATAGAACTTTTAAAGTAGATGAAAATGTGTGTTCAAAAGAAGCAGGAAGCTGCATTAGTAAAATTAGAATTTTACTGATTTAAAGAAAATTTTGAATGCATGTGTAAGCCTCACGTGCCAACAGACTATGCACTGCTTTTGAACCATAGAGACATTTGCCACCTTCTGGTTGAAATTGGCACTGCTGCCTATTAGTTTCCATGACAATGACTTGTGACATGAAATACTAACTTTAAATAGGGCATGCGTCACCCGACAGATAGTAAGCAAACCACCTGAGCTGCGTAAACTAACACGACCTAGTGCCCTTCGTTTAAACTATTGTTATCCTAAAAATGCGCATTTGATCATTCCGATCCAAATAGGACGCAACATGCGAGACGCATTTTGATCACTGGTTACTGGCTTGTTTAAATGCAGATAAAACGATACCTGGACTTGACATCTCTACTAAAAGTGAAAAAGTCTTAGATTTTTAACTAGTATCGGTAATTTCAGCATTAAACCGTAAGTCTGTTTGACAAAGGAAGCTCAACTCAGCGGCATGCTGTACCGGTATTTATTCTGCTTGATTGGAGAAATCCAAAGTGCAGCATTGCTTAATAATCTGTTTCCAGTGATGGGAATAACGGCGTTATAAATAAACGGCGTTATTTTTTTCAGTAACTAGTAATCAAACTAATTACTATTTCCTCCGTTACAACGCCGTTACCGTTACTGTCAATAAAAATGCGGCTTTACTATAATTGAGATCACTGAAGCGGTTTTCATCTGAGTAGGCTCTCTCTCAGCCATATGAGCTGCAAAGTTTTTTCTCTGATGTGTGTGTTTATGAGGCGCCGGACTGGACATAAGCGAGGCGAATGCTGCGAGCGCGCTCGACAGTGCGCGAGAGAGACCGAGTGTGTCCGAGCATAAATACTTTATTTATAAATAAATTACACATTTCAGCATTAGAATAATCTCTGTAGCATATTGGTATCATATGCAATGTTTTAATTAGTTTATATAACATAAACTCCAAAATAACCTACAGGGAACGTTCAAACATTCAAACACATTCGAACGTTCAAACACACGTGCGGCAAACATGACTAGAATTTGGCTAAAATAACCTCTGATGATGACGTTCTCTGTAGGTTATAAAAATAAACCCCCAAAAGATTATATTTTATTATTATTATTTATGTTGGTACATTGTTCAGTATTATATTGAGAGCACTTTTTGTTAAACTTACTATTGTGAGGAAGAAAATACTTCAAGTAGGCTATACAGAATGTCTACCAGTTGTAAAGGTGTGTGAGTTTTATCATTTTAATTATATGCACTAGTGTATGTATATGTTTTATTACTATTTATTTATTTTTGGTACATTTCTTAAGAAGCATGATTTATTTTTAGACTTATTTGTTGGCCAGTTGTGGTCTGTGCAATAAATATTAAAACTTCTAAACCACTGATTGTGTTTTGTTGTTCCACTATAGTAGTGATAATATTTTAATATTTAAAGCGGGGCTCAGTAGTTTCGGGATTTCTTCGCTGTATTCTCGCTTTTTGCTCGCAGGTTTCTCTCTAGAGCTCCCCCCACAGCTTCGGAATAGATATTTGACAACACTGTTGTAAAAACTCGTTGGCGATTCTCAGATACCAGAGGCTAGTAGATCAACGACATCA
Source organism: Rutilus rutilus (assembly GCF_951802725.1). Classification (NCBI taxonomy): domain Eukaryota; kingdom Metazoa; phylum Chordata; class Actinopteri; order Cypriniformes; family Leuciscidae; genus Rutilus; species Rutilus rutilus. The sequence goes on from NC_140212.1 coordinate 46,135,679, forward strand.
AAGCAGATGGGACATTCTTTAAAACGTCTTCTTCATTCGGGTTCGAACAGCGTCAGGGAGCGCAATAATGACAGCATTTTAGCAGATTTCTTTTGGCCGTAAAGCAATTGTTTACATCGCGAGACCTGATATCACGCGATACTTCCTGACGCGGCGGCCGGCGACCCGCCGGCTCAAAGTTGCAAGTGCGGATTTTCCGCTCACGGGCACCAGGGGGGTGCGAAACGACCACCATTCAACCCGAAATAAGTAATATGACCATTCCAATGACTCCGAAGCTGTTCAGTTAAGGTAAAAAAGTTACTTAGTTCACCTTTAAGTTAATAGTTGTCTCTCACATTGTCCCACAGCAACATTAAAATAGTGTAGATTAGTGTACAATGTTTTATAATAATAAGATGTTTATTTAGTGTCCATTTAATTAATGTAACATTTCATATTGGGGGTATCCAAGACATTTCTTATATTTAAACTTTTTTTTTTTTTTAAGTAACGCAATAGTTACTTTCCCTGATAATTAGTTACTTTTGTAATGATGTAATTCAGTTACTAACGCAGTTACTTTTTATGAGAAGTAACTTGTAACTATAACGAATTACTTTTTTAAAGTAACTTACCCAACACTGTCTGTTTCTGACGAAGGAATCTCAGTACAGTGTTATATACACATAGACTTGGGTGATGCGGTACATGTCTTCATATTGCCTGTCAATTACGTTACAGTCAGAGTGAATTAAACATTACCTTGCTTGTGATTGTTCTCCAGCTGCTCAGACAGATTATTCTGGTTCATCTTCTTCAGGATCTTCACAGTGATCTTCACAGCTTCTTCTGATCCAAAACACGCCACCATCTTATCCACAGTTTTCAACCTATCTGCATTCTCCATTTCAGACTTTAATATACACTCATGATCATGATTCTTTAAGTGCCACTGAAACTCCTTTAGATCATTTTCTCCCAGTTTCTTCAGTGAGTTTAACAGCATCTCTTTAACAGACGCCATCGTCCTTCACCGATTCACAGCTGCAGGACAAAAAGAAAAAGATCTGAAGTAGTTTCACTCCTAACATTTGGACCTAAGCACTCAAATGTTATTTGGATTATGAAATGAAGCTGTGATCAGATCAGGACTCTCATTGAACTAATACAAACTCCTCTGTTGAAGAAGTCCTATAATGCTCCTTTTTACAATATAATATAATAACACAAGATAATGAGTCTCAGGTGTCCCATAGAATGGTTCTGTGAAGTTTCAGCTCGAAATACCCCACAGCTCAATTATTATGCTATTCTGTAAATGCCCACTTTTGAGTGGAAGCAAAGACATGATGTTTTTGTGTGTGTGTGTGTGTCTCCTTAAATACAAATGAGCTTCTGCTTTTCCAGAAGTGGGCAGAGCCTTTACAGCTCGTGCCTCAGATACTCTGCCAGCAATAAATAAATCATCTGTTTGGTTTTGATTATCATCTCTGTCGTGGTTATGATGAAATGTTTGTTCTTTGCATTTGTTTAAAAAGCCTTGCCAATTTAAGCTTCTGATATATGTTTTATTTTTATTTTTTATGGTGATTTTTGCCTTTTATTGTGACAGGTTGACAAGCGAGGTTGGAGAGAGACAGGGGACGGGATCGGGAAAGGTCCACGAGCCGGGACTGGAACTCAGGCCGCCCAAGCGCAACGGCGCTACATATCGGCACACTGACCATGAGACCATCGGCGCCGACGATATATGGTCTGAGCGCAAATACACAAAGTTCACCAATTGGTTATGTCTCTGAACATAATCAGCTGGGAATGAAATCACATATATATCATTAGATTAGATCTGAGAAAGAGCATTTCTTGGACTCTGCTCACGCTTTCTTGGGCGGTAATTATTTAAATGAGGATGTAATGAGGTTTAAGGGAGTTCAGAAACAGTGTACACTGATATAGAGAATAACTCCAGCTGGTTCACAGCATTTCTGAGCGTTTTCCCCGTTTCTATGTTCCTGGTTTTATAAATCTGCTCATGTCTTGGTTTTCCCGTTCCTCTGGAATTGTTTGTTTGATTGGACTGATTTACTGTGTGCTGATCTTCTGCCTGTTTAATGGACTACGACTTTGGATTGTACTACCAATAAAACTTCACTTGGATCTTCTCTCGTTGTCGCTCAGTGCTTGCCAACACTTCCACAACATCGAAATAGTAACAGTAATGAGGTTTAAGGGAGTTCAAAAACAGTGCACACTGATATAAAGAATAAATATTGCTGGAGTGACAAAGTGCTTTTTCGTGCACAAAAAGCAACATTACTGTTATGATTCCTGTCTTATGTTCCCCTTGTCTTGTGTGGACTTTCGTCATTTCCTGTCCTGTACTATGTTTTGTAGTCTCTTTTTTATTAGGCTCCCCAGGTGTTTTTGATTAGCCATGCCCCCTTGTTATCTTGTTTAGTTTGTTAGTCTTTGTATTTAAACCCTGTGTCTTGTTTCGGTGTTTGTGGGTTCTTGATTTTGAATGTTGTTCTGTTCCTGAGTCTTGGTCCTGTGTCTATGTCTGCATCTGTGAAGTTCTGAGTTTATTTAATAAAGTGCTGCATGTGGATTTGGATCCTGCTTCCTCCTTTGATTCTACCTCATCATTACAGTTACACATTAAATAAAGTTGAACATTTAAAAAGGCATAATATGAGCTCCTTAAAAAGTCGGCTGTTCCTCACACAAGAGTCACACAAACACAGACACACAGAAACAGGCAGACGCGAGTCAAGCTCAAAGTGAGGTGATCAGATGTGCAAGCCGAGGTTTGACACAGAATGTTTCTGTGGACAGACTGAATTATGAATAATATACTTTCACATGATCTAAATTATTTATTTAAAATAAAGGTTCTGAGATGAATGTGTGTATCAATAAATAGAGAAATGAGATACTGTCTGATTTGAGAGACATACAGTATGAGGCTTCAGAACACTGTGTTGATTAAATCTGCTAAAATTACTGTAAAATATCAAATATTGCTTTGAGTTTTGTTAACAATCAAAAATGTTATACACAGTGTGTCAATGCTGTTTGATAAGTCTAGATCAATGTGAATGGATTCATGACACTGTTAAATCTATATATGTCAGTATTTTATGAAGTAGTATTTACTAACCATGAATAATGACGGTGAAGATGAGTCTTGTTCCTCCACTGAACTTGAACTGTCTTGAGCAGAAGTTGCTTTGAAACTCCTTTCAATTCTGTGTTTTCATAAAGGACTGTGGAGGGGGAAGTTTTTCTTAAGAAATTAAACCTGTTATACCACAACGTTTTCTTAAAACTATTAGAACCAGTTTTTCAAAAGGACTCGTGACATAAGAGTGAAACTATGTGGAGAATCACAGTCTGCCGTCAAAAGACCTACACACAACATATCTGAAATTACAGGTAAAAAGAGACAAACAACACTGAAAAGACAGATAAACAGAGACAGACAGACATACAGCACTGAAACACTGAAATATATAGTTCAGAGACAGACAGACAGGTAAATTGACAGACAGCACTGATATATATAGTTAGGAGACAGATAGACAGACAGACAGGTTAATAGACAGACAGCACTGATATATATAGTTAGGAGACAGACAGACAGACAGGTAAATAGACAGACACCACTGATATATATATAGTTAGGAGACAGACAGACAGACAGGTAAATAGACAGACAGCACTGATATATATAGTTAGGAGACAGAAAGACAGACAGACAGGTAAATAGACAGACAGCACTGATGTATATAGTTAGGAGACAGACGGATGGACAGGTAAATAGACAGACAGCACTGATATATATAGTTAGGAGACAGACAGACAGACAGGTAAATAGACAGACACCACTGATATACATAGTTAGGAGACAGACAGACAGACAGGTAAATAGACAGAGAGCACTGATATATATAGTTAGGAGACAGACAGACAGACAGGTAAATAGACAGACAGCACTGATATATATAGTTAGGAGACGGACAGACAGACAGACAGGTAAATAGACAGACAGCACTGATATATATAGTTAGGAGACAGACAGAAAGGTAAATAGACAGTCAGTACTGATATATATAGTTAGGAGACAGACAGACAGACAGACAGGTAAATAGACAGACAGCACTGATATATATAGTTAGGAGACAGACAGATGGACAGACGGACAGGTAAATAGACAGACAGCACTGATATATATAGTTAGGAGACAGACAGATGGACAGACAGACAGGTAAATAGACAGACAGAGAGCACTGATATATATAGTTAGGAGACAGACAGACAGGTAAATAGACAGACAGACAGACAGACAGATAAATAGACAGACACCACTGATATATATATAGTTAGGAGACAGACAGACAGACAGGTAAATAGACAGACAGCACTGATATATATAGTTAGGAGACAGAAAGACAGACAGACAGGTAAATAGACAGACAGCACTGATGTATATAGTTAGGAGACAGACGGATGGACAGGTAAATAGACAGACAGCACTGATATATATAGTTAGGAGACAGACAGACAGACAGGTAAATAGACAGACACCACTGATATATATAGTTAGGAGACAGACAGACAGACAGGTAAATAGACAGAGAGCACTGATATATATAGTTAGGAGACAGACAGACAGACAGGTAAATAGACAGACAGCACTGATATATATAGTTAGGAGACGGACAGACAGACAGACAGGTAAATAGACAGACAGCACTGATATATATAGTTAGGAGACAGACAGATGGACAGACGGACAGGTAAATAGACAGACAGCACTGATATATATAGTTAGGAGACAGACAGATGGACAGACAGACAGGTAAATAGACAGACAGAGAGCACTGATATATATAGTTAGGAGACAGACAGACAGGTAAATAGACAGACACACAGACAGGTAAATAGACAGAGAGCACTGATATATATAGTTAGGAGACAGAAGGACGGACAGACAGACAGACAGACGGACAGGTAAATAGACAGACAGAGAGCACTGATATATATAGTTAGGAGACAGACAGACAGACAGGTAAATAGACAGACAGCACTGATATATATAGTTAGGAGACGGACAGACAGACAGACAGGTAAATAGACAGACAGCACTGATATATATAGTTAGGAGACAGACAGACAGGTAAATAGACAGTCAGCACTGATATATATAGTTAGGAGACAGACAGACAGACAGGTAAATAGACAGACAGCACTGATATATATAGTTAGGAGACAGAAAGACAGACAGACAGACAGACAGACAGGTAAATAGACAGACAGAGAGCACTGATATATATAGTTAGGAGACAGAAAGACAGACAGACAGGTAAATAGACAGACAGAGAGCACTGATATATATAGTTAGGAGACAGACAGACAGACAGGTAAATAGACAGACAGCACTGATATATATAGTTAGGAGACGGACAGACAGACAGACAGGTAAATAGACAGACAGCACTGATATATATAGTTAGGAGACAGACAGACAGGTAAATAGACAGTCAGCACTGATATATATAGTTAGGAGACAGACAGACAGACAGGTAAATAGACAGACAGCACTGATATATATAGTTAGGAGACAGAAAGACAGACAGACAGACAGACAGGTAAATAGACAGACAGAGAGCACTGATATATATAGTTAGGAGACAGAAAGACAGACAGACAGGTAAATAGACAGACAGAGAGCACTGATATATATAGTTAGGAGACAGAAGGACGGACAGACAGACGGACAGGTAAATAGACAGACAGAAAGCACTGATATATATAGTTAGGAGACAGAAGGACGGACAGACAGACGGACAGGTAAATAGACAGACAGAGAGCACTGATATATAAAGTTAGGAGACAGACAGACAGACAGGTAAATAGACAGACAGCACTGATATATATAGTTAGGAGATGGACAGACAGACAGACAGACAGACAGACAGGTAAATAGACAGACAGCACTGATATATATAGTTAGGAGACAGAAAGACAGACAGACAGACAGACAGGTAAATAGACAGACAGAGAGCACTGATATATATATATATATATAGTTAGGAGACAGACGGACAGACAGACAGACAGACAGACAGACAGACAGATAAATAGACAGACAGCACTGATATATATAGTTAGGACACAGACAGACAGACAGACAGACAGGTAAATAGACAGAGAGCACTGATATATATAGTTAGGAGACAGAAAGACAGAAAGACAGACAGACAGGTAAATAGACAGACAGAGAGCACTGATATATATAGTTAGGAGACAGACAGATGGACAGACGGACAGGTAAATAGACAGACAGAGCACTGATATATATAGTTAGGAGACAGAAGGACGGACAGACAGACGGACGGGTAAATAGACAGACAGAGAGCACTGATATATATAGTTAGGAGACAGACAAACAGACAGGTAAATAGACAGACAGCACTGATATATATAGTTAGGAGACGGACAGACAGACAGACAGGTAAATAGACAGTCAGCACTGATATATATAGTTAGGAGACAGACAGACAGACAGGTAAATAGACAGACAGGACTGATATATATAGTTAGGAGACAGAAAGACAGACAGACAGACAGACAGACAGCTAAACAGACAGACAGAGAGCACTGATATATATAGTTAGGAGACAGACAGATGGACAGGTAAATAGACAGACAGCACTGATATATATAGTTAGGAGACATACTGACAGACAGGTAAATAGACAGACAGCACTGATATATATAGTTAGGAGACGGACATACAGACAGACAGGTAAATAGACAGACAGCACTGATATATATAGTTAGGAGACAGACAGACAGGTAAATAGACAGACAGCACTGATATATATAGTTAGGAGACAGATAGACAGGTAAATAGACAGACAGCACTGATATATATAGTTAGGAGACAGACAGACAGGTAAATAGACAGACAGCACTGATATATATAGTTAGGAGACAGACGGATGGACACGTAAATAGACAGACAGCACTGATATATATAGTTAGGAGACAGACAGACAGACGGACAGGTAAATAGACAGAGAGCACTGATATATATAGTTAGGAGACAGAACGACGGACAGACAGACGGACAGGTAAATAGACAGACAGAGAGCACTGATATATATAGTTAGGAGACAGACAGACAGGTAAATAGACAGACAGCCCTGATATATATAGTTAGGAGACAGACAGACAGACAGGTAAATAGACAGACAGCACTGATATATATAGTTAGGAGACAGAAAGACAGACAGACAGACAGACAGGTAAATAGACAGACAGAGAGCACTGATATATACAGTTAGGAGACAGACAGATGGACAGACGGACAGGTAAATAGACAGACAGCACTGATATATAGTTAGGAGACAGACAGACAGACAGACAGACAGGTAAATAGACAGACAGCCCTGATATATATAGTTAGGAGACAGACAGACAGGTAAATAGACAGACAGCACTGATATATATAGTTAGGAGACAGACAGACAGACAGGTAAATAGACAGACAGCACTGATATATATAGTTAGGAGACAGACAGACAGACAGACAGACAGGTAAATAGACAGACAGCACTGATTTATATAGTTAGGAGACAGACAGATGGACAGACGGACAGGTAAATAGACAGACAGCACTGATATATATAGTTAGGAGACAGACAGATGGACAGACAGACAGGTAAATAGACAGACAGAGAGCACTGATATATATAGTTAGGAGACAGACAGACAGGTAAATAGACAGACAGACAGACAGGTAAATAGACAGAGATCACTGATATATATAGTTAGGAGACAGAAGGACGGACAGACAGACAGACAGACGGACAGGTAAATAGACAGACAGAGAGCACTGATATATATAGTTAGGAGACAGACAGACAGACAGACAGGTAAATAGACAGACAGCACTGATATATATAGTTAGGAGACAGACAGACAGGTAAATAGACAGTCAGCACTGATATATATAGTTAGGAGACAGACAGACAGACAGGTAAATAGACAGACAGCACTGATATATATAGTTAGGAGACAGACAGACAGACAGACAGACAGACAGACAGACAGGTAAATAGACAGAGAGCACTGATATATATAGTTAGGAGACAGAAAGACAGACAGACAGACGGACAGGTAAATAGACAGACAGAAAGCACTGATATATATAGTTAGGAGACAGAAGGACGGACAGACAGACGGACAGGTAAATAGACAGACAGCACTGATATATATAGTTAGGACATGGACAGACAGACAGACAGACAGACAGGTAAATAGACAGACAGCACTGATATATATAGTTAGGAGACAGAAAGACAGACAGACAGACAGACAGACAGACAGGTAAATAGACAGACAGAGAGCACTGATATATATATATATATATATATAGTTAGGAGACAGACGGACAGACAGACAGACAGACAGACAGACAGACAGATAAATAGACAGACAGCACTGATATATATAGTTAGGACACAGACAGACAGACAGACAGACAGGTAAATAGACAGAGAGCACTGATATATATAGTTAGGAGACAGAAAGACAGACAGACAGGAAAATAGACAGACAGAGAGCAATGATATATATAGTTAGGAGACAGACAGATGGACAGACGGACAGGTAAATAGACAGACAGAGCACTGATATATATAGTTAGGAGACAGAAGGACGGACAGACAGACGGAAAGGGTAAATAGACAGACAGAGAGCACTGATATATATAGTTAGGAGACAAACAGACAGGTAAATAGACAGACAGCACTGATATATATAGTTAGGAGATGGACAGACAGACAGACAGGTAAATAGACAGTCAGCACTGATATATATAGTTAGGAGACAGACAGACAGACAGACAGGTAAATAGACAGACAGCACTGATATATATAGTTAGGAGACAGACAGACAGACAGACAGACAGACAGGTAAATAGACAGACAGCACTGATATATATAGTTAGGAGACAGACAGATAAATAGACAGACAGCACTGATATATATAGTTAGGAGACAGAAAGACAGACAGACAGACAGACAGACAGACAGCTAAACAGACAGACAGAGAGCACTGATATATATAGTTAGGAGACAGACAGATGGACAGATGGACAGGTAAATAGACAGACAGCACTGATATATATAGTTAGGAGACAGACAGACAGGTAAATAGACAGACAGCACTGATATATATAGTTAGGAGACAGATAGACAGGTCAATAGACAGACAGCACTGATATATATAGTTAGGAGACAGACAGACAGGTAAATAGACAGACAGCACTGATATATATAGTTAGGAGACAGATAGACAGGTAAATAGACAGACAGCACTGATATATATAGTTGGGAGACAGACAGACAGGTAAATAGACAGACAGCACTGATATATATAGTTAGGAGACAGACAGATGGACACGTAAATAGACAGACAGCACTGATATATATAGTTAGGAGACAGAAGGACGGACAGACAGACGGACAGGTAAATAGACAGACAGAGAGCACTGATATATATAGTTAGGAGACAGACAGACAGCACTGATATATATAGTTAGGAGACAGACAGACAGACAGACAGACAGACAGGTAAATAGACAGACAGCACTGATTTATATAGTTAGGAGACAGACAGACAGACAGCACTGATATATATAGTTAGGAGACAGACAGACAGACAGACAGACAGGTAAATAGACAGACAGCACTGATATATATAGTTAGGAGACGGACAAACAGGTAAATAGACAGACAGCACTGATATGTATAGTTAGGAGACGGACAGACAGACAGGTAAATAGACAGACAGCACTGATATATATAGTTAGGAGACGGACAAACAGGTAAATAGACAGACAGCACTGATATATATAGTTAGGAGACAGACAGACAGCACTGATATATATAGTTAGGAGACAGACAGACAGACAGACAGACAGACAGACAGGTAAATAGACAGACAGCACTGATTTATATAGTTAGGAGACAGACAGACAGACAGCACTGATATATATAGTTAGGAGACAGACAGACAGACAGACAGGTAAATAGACAGACAGCACTGATATATATAGTTAGGAGACGGACAAACAGGTAAATAGACAGACAGCACTGATATGTATAGTTAGGAGACGGACAGACAGACAGGTAAATAGACAGACAGCACTGATATATATAGTTAGGAGACGGACAAACAGGTAAATAGACAGACAGCACTGATATATATAGTTAGGAGACAGACAGACAGACAGACAGACAGACAGGTAAATAGACAGACAGCACTGATTTATATAGTTAGGAGACAGACAGACAGACAGCACTGATATATATAGTTAGGAGACAGACAGACAGACAGACAGACAGACAGACAGACAGGTAAATAGACAGACAGCACTGATATATATAGTTAGGAGACGGACAAACAGGTAAATAGACAGACAGCACTGATATGTATAGTTAGGAGACGGACAGACAGACAGACAGGTAAATAGACAGACAGCACTGATATATATAGTTAGGAGACGGACAAACAGGTAAATAGACAGACAGCACTGATATATATAGTTAGGAGACAGACAGACAGGTAAATAGACAGACAACACTGATTTATATAGTTAGGAGACAGACAGACAGACAGACCGATGGGTAAATAGACAGACAGCACTGATATATATATAGTTAGGAGACAGACAGATGGACAGACAGACGGGTAAATAGACAGTCAGCACTGATATGTATAGTTAGGAGACAGACAGACAGACAGACAGGTAAATAGACAGACAGCACTGATATATATAGTTAGGAGACAGACAGACAGACGGACAGGTAAATAGACAGACAGAAAACACTGATATATATAGTTAGGAGACAGAAGGACGGACAGACAGACGGACAGGTAAATAGACAGACAGCACTGATATATATAGTTAGGAGATGGACAGACAGACAGACAGACAGACAGACAGACAGGTAAATAGACAGACAGCACTGATATATATAGTTAGGAGACAGAAAGACAGACAGACAGACAGACAGACAGGTAAATAGACAGACAGAGAGCACTGATATATATATATATATATATAGTTAGGAGACAGACGGACAGACAGACAGATAAATAGACAAACAGCACTGATATATATAGTTAGGACACAGACAGACAGACAGGTAAATAGACAGAGAGCACTGATATATATAGTTAGGAGACAGAAAGACAGACAGACAGGTAAATAGACAGACAGAGAGCAATGATATATATAGTTAGGAGACAGACAGATGGACAGACGGACAGGTAAATAGACAGACAGAGCACTGATATATATAGTTAGGAGACAGAAGGACGGACAGACAGACGGAAAGGGTAAATAGACAGACAGAGAGCACTGATATATATAGTTAGGAGACAAACAGACAGGTAAATAGACAGACAGCACTGATATATATAGTTAGGAGATGGACAGACAGACAGACAGGTAAATAGACAGTCAGCACTGATATATATAGTTAGGAGACAGACAGACAGACAGACAGGTAAATAGACAGACAGCACTGATATATATAGTTAGGAGACAGACAGACAGACAGACAGACAGACAGACAGGTAAATAGACAGACAGCACTGATATATATAGTTAGGAGACAGACAGATAAATAGACAGACAGCACTGATATATATAGTTAGGAGACAGAAAGACAGACAGACAGACAGACAGACAGCTAAACAGACAGACAGAGAGCACTGATATATATAGTTAGGAGACAGACAGATGGACAGATGGACAGGTAAATAGACAGACAGCACTGATATATATAGTTAGGAGACAGACAGACAGGTAAATAGACAGACAGCACTGATATATATAGTTAGGAGACAGATAGACAGGTAAATAGACAGACAGCACTGATATATATAGTTAGGAGACAGACAGACAGGTAAATAGACAGACAGCACTGATATATATAGTTAGGAGACAGATAGACAGGTAAATAGACAGACAGCACTGATATATATAGTTGGGAGACAGACAGACAGGTAAATAGACAGACAGCACTGATATATATAGTTAGGAGACAGACAGATGGACACGTAAATAGACAGACAGCACTGATATATATAGTTAGGAGACAGAAGGACGGACAGACAGACGGACAGGTAAATAGACAGACAGCACTGATATATATAGTTAGGAGACAGACAGACAGCACTGATATATATAGTTAGGAGACAGACAGACAGACAGACAGACAGACAGACAGACAGACAGGTAAATAGACAGACAGCACTGATTTATATAGTTAGGAGACAGACAGACAGACAGCACTGATATATATAGTTAGGAGACAGACAGACAGACAGACAGACAGACAGACAGACAGGTAAATAGACAGACAGCACTGATATATATAGTTAGGAGACGGACAAACAGGTAAATAGACAGACAGCACTGATATGTATAGTTAGGAGACGGACAGACAGACAGGTAAATAGACAGACAGCACTGATATATATAGTTAGGAGACGGACAAACAGGTAAATAGACAGACAGCACTGATATATATAGTTAGGAGACAGACAGACAGCACTGATATATATAGTTAGGAGACAGACAGACAGACAGACAGGTAAATAGACAGACAGCACTGATTTATATAGTTAGGAGACAGACAGACAGACAGCACTGATATATATAGTTAGGAGACAGACAGACAGACAGACAGGTAAATAGACAGACAGCACTGATATATATAGTTAGGAGACGGACAAACAGGTAAATAGACAGACAGCACTGATATGTATAGTTAGGAGACGGACAGACAGACAGGTAAATAGACAGACAGCACTGATATATATAGTTAGGAGACGGACAAACAGGTAAATAGACAGACAGCACTGATATATATAGTTAGGAGACAGACAGACAGACAGACAGACAGACAGGTAAATAGACAGACAGCACTGATTTATATAGTTAGGAGACAGACAGACAGCACTGATATATATAGTTAGGAGACAGACAGACAGACAGACAGACAGGTAAATAGACAGACAGCACTGATATATATAGTTAGGAGACGGACAAACAGGTAAATAGACAGACAGCACTGATATGTATAGTTAGGAGACGGACAGACAGACAGGTAAATAGACAGACAGCACTGATATATATAGTTAGGAGACGGACAAACAGGTAAATAGACAGACAGCACTGATATATATAGTTAGGAGACAGACAGACAGGTAAATAGACAGACAACACTGATTTATATAGTTAGGAGACAGACAGACAGACAGACCGATGGGTAAATAGACAGACAGCACTGATATATATATAGTTAGGAGACAGACAGATGGACAGACAGACGGGTAAATAGACAGTCAGCACTGATATGTATAGTTAGGAGACAGACAGACAGACAGACAGGTAAATAGACAGACAGCACTGATATATATAGTTAGGAGACAGACAGACAGACAGACAGGTAAATAGACAGACAGCACTGATTTATATAGTTAGGAGACAGACAGACAGACAGCACGGATATAAATAGTTAGGAGACAGACAGACAGACAGACAGGTAAATAGACAGACAGCACTGATATATATAGTTAGGAGACAGACAGACAGGTAAATAGACAGACAGCACTGATTAATATAGTTAGGAGACAGACAGACAGACAGCACTGATATATATAGTTAGGAGACAGACAGACAAACAAACAGGTAAATAGACAGACAGCACTGATATATATAGTTAGGAGACGGACAAACAGGTAAATAGACAGACAGCACTGATATGTATAGTTAGGAGACGGACAGACAGACAGGTAAATAGACAGACAGCACTGATTTATATATAGTTAGGAGACAGACAGACAGGTAAATAGACAGACAGCACTGATATATATAGTTAGGAGACAGACAGACAGACAGACAGGTAAATAGGTGTGTTGGACATCGGCTGCTGCTCGATGAAACATGAAGTCGGACACTTTCTGCTTCCCGTAGTGACGCTGACGTGATGTTTGCATTCTTTATAATAGCTGAGTTAAATAAATGCAAAGTTTGTCAAATACACAGACGTTACAGATACGTTTCCATTTAACACTTTATGTACTGCTTAATACAGCATCTGTTTGTACAAGAATAAAGTTCAAAATAAATAACAATGTAGTAGGGTCTACTATCAGTTTTATCATTTTTATTTCGATAAACATGACACAATTTAACATCACGACTACATGAAAAGAGATTTTACCGTTATAAAAAACAGATTTGTGAGCATTAGTGGAACTGAAGGTGTTCGAATAAACACGAAACACACGTGATCGTTGTCAGGGAGGGGGAGGAGGGATCGATGCACATTTGATTTGCAATTCTATCTTCTAATGATTCGCACCAATTCACAAAAGTTTCTAGCCTGACGTCGTCATACTCAGATTCTAGTCAGAATGTGAGTCTGATACTGGTCCATTGTGCTTTGATTATGGGGCGTGTTTCAACCGAACCAGGAAAAAAATGCCTCTGCACTCAATTGGATAGACCTACAACCAATCAGAGCAACGGAGTAAGTGACGTATGTTTTTCATTCATGTTTCCGATCGCGGTTCTCTGTTCCTCTTTTAAAATTAATGCGCTGTCGATATCTTCTATAACAGACGCGATGGCGGAATCTACACATGATGTTTTATAAACAAAGTTCAGGAGGAGCACATTCAAATAATCAATCCAATCAACCGTCTACGCGGTCTACACTATCAGCATGAGAGGAAGCATATATTTATTCTCTCTGTCAACTCACCTAACATTCCTTGACAGTTTTCACCATCCCTGCACTCACTCTCGGCTTGTTCTTCCACAGCCAGGAATACGGGGGAGTACTTTGGGTTCGGGCCGAATACAGAGCCCGAAGCCTCTCCTCGGACAGCGTGCCAAATATGCATTTATTCTATCTGACTTATTTGTAAGCGTGAACTCATGAAATCTCAATTCTCCAGCGGCAGTCATTTGAATTCAACCCAAGCGCTTGTTGATGACGTGGATGATTACGTTACCGTTGCTCATCTGTCCATCATCGTATAAAGCCCGCCCTGACAATTTGATTGGTCCGAACAATTTTTGTTCGGGCATAATAGCTCCTCAACGGAACGAGTCCAGACCGAACTTCCCGACCTAAAATTTTTGTGGGCGGGGCTAAGTTCGGCTGGCATCCAGGCTAAAAAGTTTCTTGATTGATGCTGTATCTGTCACTCAGATGCACTGATAGCAACAGTGGGCTCCGGCACATTTTAGGTAGAACGAAAAAAAAAGGTTTTTTTTTGTTTACTTAACCCAGACCCCAGTTTGTTTTACTTGAACTATTTTATTCATACAACTTGAATCCCTCATTTCTTTGATCAGACCTCTCACTTCCATTCTGTGCTTTTGCCCTTCTTAAAAAAACATTCAGATGATCTTAGGTGGACTTCCTTTTCAAAATCAGGAATAAAACAATCGCTCTTGGACTATCCCTGTCGTCAGTATGGTTGCTTAACATAGTGAGATTAATATCATGGTTTGCTCCAAAATCACTATATATACACGTCAGTCGTGTTTGAAATAACTTGCTTCTGTGGTGCCATGTTACTTCTTAAGAGTGAGAAAAAAATGTATAATACCTGAGATGGCTTGAAGAACACATTGCAATCTTGTTTATTGTCTTCATGTTTCATTAGTCAAAGCGTCTCTATCTGCATGTTTTTCAGCTGTAGATTTCTGATGTCCATATAAGGGGTTTCCTATAAGGAAATATTCCTCCAGTATGAATGAAACCGAAATTACATGAGAGTGTTTAACGCGCCTCATTCTGGATAAAAATAGAAACATATACTAAAGTACTTTGTAACATAGTAACTTGAGTAGGTTTTCAGCAAACTACCTATTTACTCATATTCATAGTCATATACATATAGGGATTGTCAAAGGTTTTTTTTTTTTTTTTTCGTCATCTACTGAATTTTTCGTCAACGATACCAGGGACACCGAAACACCGGGGAACATGAAATTTGGTGGGCATGTAGCCCCACTAGACTTTTATGGAAAAATTTCGTTTGGTCCCCGCGCTGGGCCCCCCCAAACCCAAAAAATTCAGTTTTTCCTAAATAACTACCTGAACCGTGGCACCGAGGATGAAGAAATGTTTATGGTATGTTGGTCTTAAGGGCCCACATCAACCTAGCCCATAATCACTCATTAGTGATTTGCGCCCCTTCCAATAAAAAATGAAAATGCAATATTATTCTGCTTTAATCGATCCTATCTTCAGTTGAGATGTTCAGAACTGCACCATATTTCATGTGTATGATTAACTTGACATCCTCTGGGGGTATGCTAAGTTTCGTAGAATTTCATCCATGGGGGGGTATAAAATAAATTCATTTATGTGCACATTTAGTGACTGTACACTCATCGGCCTGTAGATGGTGCTGTTGAGCGAAGGGTTGCTGGTTTAGGATGATACTGTCACACACACCCATGCAGGAATACAAACAAACGCAAGCATGCACACACACTGACATCCACACGCACAGACACACACACACAAACACACACACACACGCGCACACACATGTACGCACGCATACATACACGCACAGACACACACACACACAGACACAGACACACACATACACAAACACACACACACAGACAGACATGCACATACTACTACTTTTTTTAGGTATCAGCCATATACCCGATTTACCAATACCCAATGTGTTATGCTTGGGCAGTATACTAATGAGGTGGGTGGGACATGTTTCATGCCATGTTAGATCACATCCTGAGAGTCTACGCTTTCAGAAAATATATAGTTTATATAGTTGAATCAGTTTTCTCTTCATGGTACAGACCAAAATGTATTATGTGTACACTTTCTTCACCTAAATCCATAAAATCCCATTAATTTCAATGGGACATTTACTTAAGTGTTCTACTAGGTACAGTGGGAATGAGTTTAATTTTTGTTTGTTTTTTGTTTAAAAAGCTGTTTGTTGTTACCAATGTAGCATGAAAAAGACTTGCTTGAACACAATAAGTGTGTTTTTGAAACTCATTTTTATAATACATCATGTAGGGGAAACCACTGTTATGAATGTGACATTTTCACATTACGGATGTTAAGTGTCTAAACTAATGACTTTTGATATAAAACTTAAATAGTAATAGCAAATAATTACAAAACTCTAAATTATCCATGATCCACAGGAATACTCCAGACAGTCTTTTAAAATATACAACTTATATACATAAACACGCAATACAGCCAAATTGCTCCACGTCATTTATTTTTGTGGAAAGCCAGTGCAGGCCTGAGCGGCGGTCATATTTTGTACCGCCATGCGGTACATCTAGTTTTCCATTACTTCTACTTGAACTCAGTAAATTATTTCTTAAGTAGCAATACTTTTACTTGAGTACAATTGTTTAATACTCTTTCCACCACTGGTTGGGATGTAAGTGTGAATGATAGCGTGCGCGTGCTCTGAAGCAAGACAATCAACAATCCTGTGATGCTCTCATGACAAGCTAATCTGATAAGACGAGCCGGCCCGATGATTTAGTGCCAAAACGAAGAAGCACCTCAAAGATATGGCAGCATTTTGGTTTTAAAAGAGATGAACACATGCATACTGAAGTCATATGTAAAACATGTAAATCTCGAGTGGCAAAGCAAAGGGGAAACACTACACATCTTTACAGTCACCTCAAAGCGAAGCACAACAGTTTGTATCCGCTATACTTGCCAGAAAAATCTTCAAGCGCAGGTGAATCAACCCTCATTCCCAAACCTAAGTAACAATAGCATCAAGCTTTGAAAGCCTAACAGCATATCCTGCAAGCTCCCGGTGTCATAGAGAGATAACAGAGGCCATAACACGCTATCTGGCAAAGTGTCTGCTTCCGATCGCCACAGTCGGGAAACCAGGTTTTGTGCACCTGATGAATACTATAGACAAACGGTACAACATTCCCTCTCTGTCCTGTTTCCCACACTGCTTTCCCCCAAATATACGAGTATACTCGCGACTGTCATGTTGGAACTGAGATTTTAGAATTAAGAATAAAATTAAGATACAGTTTTATTAAAATTAATTTCTATTTATAGAACAATTTTAATTTTATTAAACTATAACGGGTTCCAGGTTATAGTTGTGTTGATGAACTGAATAATGACACTTCAACCCTCTTGGTGTTCAGCATTGTATGTATTTTGTTGATTTATTAAAGTTGTAAACATGTATTTTGTGGCTTTCTCTGCATTTAATAGCATTTAATATATTACAATATTACACAGCAGCACCTGTTGGCAAACGGAGAGTAAATAAGCCACGCTCATACAATCTCCAACACAGTCACAATCATTTACAAATACATTTTTATAATCCCACATCACAAAGTATGTTTTACAAACTAAGAAACAGCTTAAGTTCAAAACATATCAAATATCAGCAATATTATCATTCAATGGCTCATTGAGTCCTGAGACAACCTCCTCTCTATCCAGAAAATGCTGTTAAAGGTGACACACACATCAGTCATGCTGTAGGAATGTGCAAACGGCTGGAGGGACGTTTCTCTCACAGTTGGAAAAAACAACAGAGAGAACTTAACCTGCCAGAACATGATCTGATCACAGTGTGTTCAACACGATGAGGCACTAAACAGCAGATGATGGGAAGGATACTGGAACAGCAGAGGGATCTGTCACCACTTCTCTCAGAGAACACGTCATCTGCGGGACATTGATGTCCTCGAGTCAGTAAACAAGGTATTGAAGCCTCTTCAGGAGATTACAGATGAACCTCTGAATCCTCTGACCAAGCAATCGCTGAAGCAGAATTTAACAGACACTGTTCTTGTGGGGAATTCATAAGGCCAATGTTCCCCACTTTAGCA
Source organism: Rutilus rutilus (assembly GCF_951802725.1). Taxonomy (NCBI): domain Eukaryota; kingdom Metazoa; phylum Chordata; class Actinopteri; order Cypriniformes; family Leuciscidae; genus Rutilus; species Rutilus rutilus. Next base: position 46,154,652 of record NC_140212.1, read on the forward strand.
AGCTGGTGTAAAAGTATCTGTGTGTGTCTGGCACTAGCACACCCTCTGAAAGACTTCACAACACCTCAGGCAATGTAGTTACATGTCCACACACATCTCTGAAACAAAGTGTTTTTTTTTTTTTTATGCAACAAAAAATATACAAAGATTTGTACATGTATATACACCTCACAACAAGTAGAAAATAACATACATAAGAATATGTGAAATAAAGTAGGTCAAGCCAGGGGTAAAATTACAACAATTTAAAGTAACAATTAAAGCTGCAAGCAGCGATGAAAGGGCCCTCGCACTCGTGCCATCGTCACTCGTTGGCATTAGGAAGACACAGCATGGTTGGGCAATGTGCATTTAAAACCCTTACCAGTCACCCCCACTTTTGGAAAGTGCTGCATACATGACATACCCAAATTAAAAAGGTTGCTGCTCATAAGTCATTCTGAATAGACACATAACACACATATATTTAGAAAGCCAACCCTTGAGAGTTTATAGTTCAAGACTCAAAATTAACCAGACTGTTATTAATATTGAGATATATAAGCTCAAACATAAAAACAAAAACAACAAATATTAAGAACATATTTATGAAATGTATAAAAATATTATTTGAATTTAGGATAGCAACTTATAACCACAACTAAAGTGTAGCCACAATTGTAGTCATGCTTCATTTCAAATCTGAGTATAATATCTCTAAAATTATGCATTTTATGATGCCTATTGTAAGACCATGTCAGGGGAGGATTTCAGATAAGTTTTTTAGAAGGCTACAAGATTCTCATCAAATATTTTATTGCCCTATAAACACCCATTTACAGTCTCTGACTAATGTCTGGCGAGGAGAACTGGCCCATTCATGTTCTATTCATTTAACCCTCAGAGAGTCTTCGGTCACTTCTGACCGAATAATTTTCTGTTTTGAATTTTTAAAAATCACAGCTTCATCGGAAGGTTATGATTCTTGGTGACTTTTATGGCATTAGGTATGTGAATACAAAAAAAAAAAATTGAGGTCATGATCCGAGCATGCTAAGTGGTCGTAAAAAAAATAGTCACACTCAGTGTCTTCGGTCAAAAATGACCGACCCATAGGAAATGAATGGGAAATTTACAAAAACACAAAAATTCTCTGAATTTTTTGTCTGTACAATCTACAAATCAGCCACGATTCTAAAAAAAAGTACACCGCAGTAAAGGGGTGACACTCTACAATATCAAGAGTGCAAAAAAATTCACACCCACCCACCCACACACACACATACAAACACACTTTTATACACATACACACCAATAAATTCAGATTACAAAAAATCTGTTTTGAATTTTTTTAAATCACAGCTTCATCGGAATGTTACGAAACTTGGTGACTTTTCTGGCATTAGGTATGTGAGCACAAAAAAATTGAGTTCATGATCCGAGCATGCTAACTGGTCATTAAAAAAATAGTCACACTCGTGGTCTTCGGTCAAAAATGACCCCCATAGGAAATGAATGGGAAATTGACAAAAACACAAAAATTCTCTACAAATCGGCCACGATGCAGAAAAAAAGTGCTCAGCAATGAAGGGGTGAAACTCTAAAACATCAAGAGTGAAACACATAACATAATTAATAATTATAATTAATATATATATATATATATATATATATATATATATATATATAATTAATATAATAATTATTAAAATTATTAAAATAATAATTAATAAAATGTTATAAACCTTGGCAAAAAGTATTATTTGAGAATTTCTAAAAAAAATACACTCAATCCACATCTTAAAAGTAAGTTTGCTCCAAAAACAACTAGAATTCACAAGCATCTCCATTTAGAGCTATACAGGCATCTAGTGGTAAACCCATGCAATAACATGATTTATTTCATTTTATATTTAATAAATTGATTTTATTTTTTAAATTTTTTTCTGAAAGCCTAGTCTCTATTTTAACCGAAAATACTGTATAAAAAAAAAATTTGAAAAATAAATAAAATAAAAATTAATCATTATTTTCAATGGCAAAAAATGGACTATAAATAATGCATAAATATTAATAAATTCAATCAAATTGTCTCAAAATACTAAATTAAAAAGAATAAATATTATAGAACAAAAATAAATTGCATTGGTTTTTACTGGGATGGAGGAAGTTTCATTTTTAGGTGTCCGGTCACTTCTGACCGGGAAGGCACTGAGTGTGACTGCTAAACGAAGACTCTCTGAGGGTTAAATAGGGGTTATGCGGAACGCCCAACGTTCTAACCGGAAAACGGGTATAAACATTTCCGGTTTGCATTACCGTACGCATCTGCAGCGGTAGGTTATCTCTGAGGTAACTTATTTTGTGCTTTTTTTAGAATACAATTCTTATTTCTGTTTTAATAAAAATGTCACGAATGCTTAAGTATCAGAAAAAATATTTTTATAAAAAAAATAAAATGCAGTCTTCATTTGATTGTTTTAATCGTCTGCAAGCAAATATAAGAGGTTAAACTACTATGATAGCATACAAGTCTAAACTAACTTACTGATAGTTAGCTAACTCTACATCGGGTGCCATTAGCAAAAGCTACATATACTAACTTACATACCTTCATAATCATGAATAAATGAGGAGGCGTAAAACTTAAATCCTTTATTTAACGGAGTACTCAGGGCTCTGGAAGTCCGTTTGGCAATACGATGTACATCTGAAATGGATAGAATGGGTAGCTCCTGTAAACACCGGCTATAAAAGGTCGCCATTCCTACGCTGTGTTTACCTCAGTAGCTGACGACCGGAAGTAGTTATATCTGTTTTGTAGAACCCGGAAGTATGTTGCGCATAACCCCTATAGACGAACCTTTCACACCTTTGCCCGTATGAGACTTAATCTTCTTTATTCTTTTATCCTTATTCTTTTGTTTGAATTCAGCCATTATAGCCTTTCTTCTGGCATAATGCTTGGCCATCGACAGCTATGTAAATCCACTATACATGAATAATCATTGTCTTGTTAGAAAACAAACAATAAAAAACTATTCTTGGAACTTTTAAAGGCGAATTATTTAAAAAAAATGATTGTATGCAATAGAAAGTTCCTGTAGCAGGTGCATTAGCACAACAGGTAGCCTCAAGCTACATGACACAATTTAATTTATTAATATTACACTTTTACTAAAAGCTCACTTTAAAACACCATCGAGTATTTGTATCATATTCCGGTCGCGGTTTAAAATGTTTTCAAGTAAAAAAAAGATTTTGAAATATGTTATATTTAGCAATTTATATGAAGCTATGGGCTATGCTTACCTATACATTTATTCTTTATTCATATAAAAACACCCCAAATCGCACGAAAATCAAACACAAAACATATATACTTCACTCGTGCATTTATTAGCTGCTTGTTTCGGTGAAGAAATGTCACTTTCGCTTTGTTTATCACGGATGTCCAGAATCAGGAAGTGTTGCACATGACGCGTCATGCAGAAGAGGTCACGTTGAACCACGTGAGATGATTGACAGCCGTACAGCCGAATCATAAAGCTTTGAGGTCAAATCTGACGCAAATCAGGAAGAGGAAACACACATCTCGCTCCGTTCGCTGTTTGAGCTCTTCAGATCGCATAATTCAGTGGAAAATGAATACAAATGTTATTCTGTATGACGAACGATTTTACTAGCATGTAATAATTATTCATTATTTCTCCAAATATGCACACTATTGGACTAATAGCCCTGTCGTATGCTGTATATTATATCTATTTGAGCACAAATAAACCGGAGAAGACGAGAATGAATGTCGTGTGAGTGTTGATTTCTATTCAAAATAACGATCGTTACAGATTAATTATTTTGCACTCCTGGCATAAATTAAGAAATTAATGTCACTGCAAACCAGTTTAATCATAAACAGTGGTCAAATATCGAAGCTGGAGTCTTAAACCTTTCTCATAATGCTGAGTTTGTCCAGATCAAGTAAGAGTGTGATGTTTTGAAGAGTAATGCATTTTGAACAACAATAATCCGGGATCACCAGTGATCCCTGACGAGCAAGGGTTTTTTAAAGCATAATTAGGATGGAAACGCCACTTTTAAGTTTGACCGTATTTTTGTTTTAGGTTAAATTGCCTTTTGAATGGGAGTGCTTGGGGCACTATATATATATATATATATATATATTAGCCACGGTTACACTGAAACTACATTAACCATGGTTACACTGAAACTACATTAGCCACGGTTACACTTAAACTACATTAGCCACGGTTTCACTGAAACTACATTAACCACGGTTACACTGAAACTACATTAACCACGGTTACACTGAAACTACATTAACCACGGTTACACTGAAACTACATTAACCACGGTTACACTGAAACTACATTAACCACGGTTACACTGAAACTACATTAACCACGGTTACACTGAAACTACATTAGCCACGCTTACACTGAAACTACATTAGCCACGCTTACACTGAAACTACATTAACCACGGTTACACTGAAACTACATTAGCCACGGTTGCACTGAAACTACATTAGCCACGGTTACACTGAAACTACATTAGCCATGGTTACACTGAAACTACATTAGCCACGGTTACACTGAAACTACATTAGCCATGGTTACACTGAAAAAATTATTTGGCTCATGGTTACACTGAAAAAATTATTTGGCTCAAAACCTTTTATACCCCATAGTCAGTAATATTATCCCAGTGGATAATATTACTGATAAAATAAAAGCAGTGAACTTCATTGACAATTTCAATCTTTTCTGGAGTCAACGACAACTGTTTCATCGGGACGGCCATCACCCAAACAAACTTGGTTCAAGAGTGTTAAAGGACAATATCTACTTCTCCCTAAATCATCCTTCTGCGGTTTGTGCCAATCCACTCAATCTGAACGGCACACACACACCTGGACACAGTATGAATGACCACGGGACTTCACTTCAGCAGCAAAATGGACATGATAACCCCACTCCGCCACAACAACCTCTGCTCACGGACACAATCTCAGCTGAGCCCTGCACACAGAGCTCACCACAGACAGCCATATCAGAACTGCTTGAAGATTCAGCACCCAAGGACGACTTCCTGGAAAACAGCCAGGGAAGCCAGGACAGCATATTACAGCCTCCTATAACACCAGAGCAACAGCCCCTTTCACCAGACACTTTCTCCCTCTCCCCTGCAACGCCACTACTGTGCTTCTCACAGAAAATGGAAGAACTGGTGCATGCTGGAACCAGACTATCCCACTCTTTTGCTGCAAGCCCCCAGATACCAACTAAAAAAAGACAGGCACCACTACCACCAAAGCCTGCGGGCCCAGCTCGCCCTCCCCCTCCTCCTGTGAGAGCTCTTCGGCCTCTGCCACAACGCCAGGGCCCACACCCTCCTCCTTCTGCTCGAGGTGAACCAAAAACAACTGATACCAGCTCTCAGTGATATGTGTCGGGTCCCCGTTTTGATAACAGTAACTTTCTCAAATGTTTACAAAACAAGCGGGAACCCAGTGTGCCTGTATCTTTCTCTATTGCTGTTCTTTTACATGATAGAAAGTCTAAGGCCTTCAATAGCCGTGCAGCAAACCTAACTAATCTGGTGCCTATTACACGTCAAACTAATATTGCTGTGGGGAAAAGTAAGACTGTCAAGTTAGCTCTTTTAAACATTCGCTCACTTAAAAATAAATCACTTCTAGTCAACGACTTAATAACCACAAACAACCTGGATTTTATGCTTCTAAATGAAATCTGGCTAGAAGACAGCTACAGTGCAACAATCCTCAATGAAGCAGCCCCTCCTAACTTTACTTTTATGAGTGTCTGCAGAGCTGTTAAGAGAGGTGGGGGTCTAGCTGCTCTTTTTAAAGATATTTATCAATGTAAGCAAATATCATTTGGGAATTACTTGTCTTTCGAATATCTGGGTATTGTGTTAAAAGGTGCTCCACGCATTTTACTTTTCATTATTTACAGGCCTCCAAAATACTCTCCAGCCTTTGCTGAGGACTTTACAGAACTGTTATCAACAATTACCTCAGAGTTTGACTGTTTTGCCATTGCTGGAGATTTTAACATCCATATAGATAATGGAGAAAACAATATGGCAAAAGAAATCAAAACTGTTTTAAAAACTTTTGATCTGACTCAGCATGTACATGGACCCACACACAATCGTGGACACACTTTAGATTTACTTATCAGTAAGGGTCTAAACATTTCATCGATTGTTATTAAGGATGTAGCACTGTCTGATCATTTCTGTATTTTCTTTGATATATTGATCTCTCCTGCCACTGAAGCTAGATCTGTGTCTGTCAAGAAGAGATGCTTAAATGAGAACACTAGTGTCCTATTTATGAAGGCTATATCTTTAACACCAAGCATATCTGCTGACTCTGTTGATTTTCTCCTTGATTCTTTTAACTCAAAAGTTAAAGGTGTAATTGATGATATTGCTCCTGTTAAAGTCAGGAAGAAGAGTGGCAGACAAAAGGCACCTTGGAGAAACTCAACAGCAGTGCAAAATATGAAAAGACAATGCAGAAAAGCAGAGCGCATGTGGCGGAAGACAAAACTTGTAGTCCATTATAACATCTACAAAGACAGCCTTCATGCTTTCAATATGGAACTAGGCAAAGCTAGACAGACTTTCTTCTCAAATATTATAAACAGCAATTTAAACAACACACGCACTCTTTTTGCTACTGTAGAGAGACTGACAAACCCCCCAAGCCAGATTCCCAGTGAAATGCTCTCAGACAGCAAGTGCAGTGAGTTTGCTTCTTTCTTCTCTGAGAAAATCAATAATATCAGAAAGGTGATCAGCACATCCTTGACTTGCGCTGGGGTCAGACAGATCAAACCACCTGAGAAAGTAGTTACTATGTCTGACTTCAAAGAAATTGATGGCAAAATTTTGGAAGAAACCGTACAGCACCTTAAAACATCAACCTGCGCTCTTGACACACTTCCCACATCGTTTTTCAAAAGTGTGTTAAACAGTTTAGAAGCAGATCTTCTAGAAGTGGTAAATGCTTCACTTCTCTCTGGGAGTTTTCCAAACTCCCTAAAAACTGCAGTTGTCAAGCCCCTCCTGAAAAAGAGCAATCTGGATAAGACCATATTAAGCAACTATAGACCGATCTCAAATCTTCCCTTCATAGGCAAGATCACTGAAAAAGTTGTCTTCAATCAGCTGAACAAATTCTTATGCTCGAATAGATACTTTGACAATTTTCAATCTGGTTTCCGACCGCACCACAGCACAGAGACAGCGCTCATAAAGATAATAAACGATATTCGCTTAAATACTGACTCAGGCAAATTATCAGTGCTGGTGCTACTCGACCTCAGTGCTGCATTTGACACTGTCGATCACAACATACTTCTGGACAGGCTGGAAAACTGGGTGGGGCTTTCTGGGATAGTCCTAAAATGGTTCAGGTCATACTTAGATGGGAGAGGTTATTATGTGAGTATAGGAGACCATAAGTCTGAGTGGACATCCATGACATGCGGAGTCCCTCAAGGCTCAATTCTTGCGCCACTCCTGTTCAACCTGTATATGCTCCCAATGAGCCAAATAATGAGAAAGAACCAAATCTCTTACCACAGCTATGCAGACGACACACAGCTCTACTTAGCCCTATCGCCTAACGATTACAGCCCCATTGACTCCCTGTGCCAATGCATTGATGAAGTTAACAGTTGGATGTGTCAAAACTTTCTTCAGTTAAACAAAGACAAAACTGAAGTCATTGCGTTTGGAAACAAAGATGAAGTTCTCAAGGTGAACGCATACCTTCACTCTAGGGGTCAAACAACTAAACATCAAGTCAGGAATCTTGGTGTGACACTAGAGTCAGACCTTAGTTTCAGTAGTCATGTCAAAGCAATAACTAAATCAGCATACTATCATCTGAAAAATATAGCAAGAATAAGATGCTTTGTTTCCAGACAAGACTTAGAAAAACTTGTGCATGCTTTCATCACCAGCAGGGTGGATTATTGTAATGGACTCCTCACTGGCCTTCCCAAAAAGACCATAAGACAGTTGCAGCTCATACAGAACGCTGCCGCCAGGAGTCTGAGCAGAACCAGAAAATATGAACATATCACACCAGTCCTCAGGTCTTTACACTGGCTCCCAGTTAAATTTAGGATTGATTCTAAAGTATTATTACTGGTATATAAATCATTCAATGGCCTAGGACCTCAATACATTGCAGATATGCTCACTGAATATAAACCCAACAGATCACTCAGATCATTAGGATCATATCAGCTAGAAATACCAAGGGTTCACTCTAAGCATGGCGAGTCTGCTTTTAGCTATTATGCCAGCCGCAGCTGGAACCAGCTTCCAGAGGAGATCAGACGTGCTCCTACTGTAGTCACATTCAAATCCAGACTCAAAACACATCTGTTTAACTATGCATTTACTGAATGAGCACTGTGCCAATGTTCGTCCGACTGTTTGTACTGTATTTTATTTTTTATTTTTCTAAACTGTTTTAATTATTCTTATTTCTTTTTATTATTTTAATTTCATCTATATAAAGCACTTTGAATTGCCATTGTGTATGAAATGTGCTATATAAATAAACTTGCCTTGCCTTGCCTTGCCAGTGACTCCAGCAACAGCACATGCACTGAGCAACATATCAATACTCTTCGCAAATGTATTTTTCTCTAAAGGTTCTGTTCAACACATTTCATAGTGTGTGTCTAGATAATGATCGCTTTATTCTAGCAACTCTATTTGTTATAACTTGCACAAAAAGGCCGTGCCAGCTTATGTCTCTGAAAGGGCCAACATTTCATAATTACATAGTCTGTTATTAATTCATCTAAATTAATCGCATACATTGATTGCTTATTGATTGCTAACTGACGTCCAGTGATCCCGTCAGCGCGATGACGTACCTCCGGATTAACGTTAACTCCTGGATGCTTTGCATTGATGTGGTACTTTAGAGTGGACGAACTCCGGTGATATGCAAATTCCTTGCTGCAGACGACTTTATTTTTATCAACACTTCCATCAGGCCGTTTTTTATAAGTAAATGTTCCAATCAATGATCCAGGCAGCGCCAGCGCGTTCTCGTCTCCCTCCTTCATTTTACAGTTGAATGGTGGCTAGAACGGCTCTAGGTTCAAAGGTCAATACGGAATGGATTAATCTGCGTTTTGTTTTTTACGCGTTATTTTTTTCTCAGATTAATTAATCGAAATTAACGCGTTATTTTGACAGCCCTAATAAAATAATATTTAATATAATACAAAACACACACACGTCCCTTTACGTACCTTTTAATTTCAACCAGAAACAGACAAACAGAGAGCAAAACTAGAATCATTAATTGTCATATTTAATCGTTTTCTTAAATGCATTCAAACAGCATTTTGTGAACGGTAACCAATTAAAATGCATGTAAAAAAAAAAAAAAAAAAAAAATTTAGTCAGCTGCAATATAAATATAATCAGATTAGATGTAGCACAAGACTATTTCAAGTGCATCAGTTGGTACTTAGTATTTTATATATATATATATATATATATATATATATATATATATATACACACACACACTGTGTACACATATATAAAAACCTTTGGGAAAAAAAATGTATACATACTGTTACAAACCTCCCCGTTTGTCTAGGGGTAGAAGAGGAAGTAACAATTGTAGTAAATCAACATAAATGTAACATAAATTAGCTAGCTAGCGCTGTCTAACACTCCTCAAACAACACATTTGTTTAGAAATACATCCACAGGACATGACAGTTTTGCATTAACATTTAAACAGAAAAGTAATATCCTCAAAGATGACAAAATGACTCTATCAAAAAGGCAAGAAGTATGGAGCAAATGGAAACATGATTAAGAGGTAAACTGAAGTGCCTCACACAGTCTTACAGCCTCTTGGTATATGTCTGTGCCGAAACAAGTGCTGCTCATCAATGGATCAATATTCTCTCGAGGCACAGCCAGCAATGCATCCTGGAGAGAAGTGGGTGATCCCGGGATTTCAACACTCTGGGCATCATCTGGTTGTGGTACTGGTCCATCCCAATCTACTGCCCAATAGGTGAAATCAGTCTAAAAAAAAAATTTATGAAATTCACTTGTAGTGATTATTTTCAGCTTTTTAAGGTTATGCTGAAGAAAACAGTGTCAAGCTCCTCACTGGATCATTTGGCGTCTCTGGCCTCCTGCCCACAGCTGCTGTGGAGAACGCTTCCCCTCAGAGGAGAGAGGGTGTTGATTGAGGGTTTTTTTTAGATAAAAATTAATTAATTAATTAATTAATTATGTTAATTTAAAATAACATGTGTACTTATGCCCTATCTTTGTAGTTCCCTGCTCCACGAAGAGGGCGTTCCAGCATAAACCGGGCAACCTCCACACTCTCTCCAGCCTTGTCTCTTCTTGCCCTCACAGGTAAACCAACGTTTTCAACAGCAGCAAGAAAGCAGCTCAACACAGTTGTTGCCCGATTGTTGTCGCTGGCTCTCAGAAACATTATTTTGCGGCTGTACGCATCAATACCTCCATCAATAACAATTCGACAACTGTACAAACCCAGACATAGAATATCTGCATTCCAGCCTAATATGTAAGTTTGCAAGAACAGTTTTAGGGCCAAGTTTGATAGGATTCATAAAAAGTTGCGGCACAAATAATACTACAAGAAAATATGTAAGAACAAACCATATAAATGTTTAAGTCTCACTTGATCAGTTTGTGATTTCCATCAATGTGCCGTAGTGCCAATGGTGCTCCTACACAATCCGATCTCCTCTGTGTGCCGTTGAGCTGAACTCCTCGTAGAACTGTCCCCAGTGGATCCACTGCTTTAAGCATGGCTAGTAGACGTGATCATTGTCCTCTAGTGGTAAAGAAGGTGTGTAAAATAAATAAAACATCTGTTGTAGAATACACTTAGAAGCATATAATTTTTCATTGGTATGAGAGATAAACATATTTAAAAAATATAATGGAAAAGCAATTGATATTTCTGAAAGCATGTGAGGATGTATCTGTATGTGGAGACATAACATTGCTCATAAGCTCTTACCTAACACCACGAGCTCGCAGAAGACCAATAGCCAGTCTGAAGCCAGAGTTTGGGAACCGTGAAGTAAACTCTTCTAGATGTTGTCTGAGGTCCTCATCAGAGATAACGCTGTATGCCTGTCTGACTGACAGACTGAACTCACAGAGTCTTCTCTTGACAGCTGATCGACTCACACTCAATAATCTGGCCATGTCTGGGACTGAAAACTGCCTGTCTAACTGACTGGAGAACAGCTTCTGACTGTTCAGACGGACCTTGTTCAATGTTTTCACTGAGGAGGTTTAGGAACCCCCCCAAAACTTGCTTGATGTCGTCAGGAAAGTCTGTCAAAAAAGAGAGAAGTTTCAATTCACAAAAACACAACAATAAAGTACACAAAGTGATGTTTAGATAGCCTTCAGGTTGACCTACTCCCGCTATCAACATATCTTTCATTATGGTTGTCAAATGGTTTGGGTTTACTCATGCCTGACTTAGAATAAACTACCAGTTCTGTGTATTTTAATGGTATCTTGAACATTCCTAATTATTTTGTATTTGTGCACTTTTTCCGATACATTTAACAGGCAGAAAAATTATTAACTGCAATTACAGTCCCCGAGAACCGGAAGCTGCTGCTGACTTTACTTCAGTGTTGTGACGAAGAGAGTGGTGGAGGTGTGACACATGTTTATAGGCCAAAACCATTTCCGGGTCCATCACCCCGAAGTCAATGAGTTTTTTGAATGGGATTTTGGTCAAACAGCTGAAATAAGGTTATTTATAAGGTTGGAGGGGAGTGGTTAAAGGATATTCAACCCTATAGCCTTTAAACTGACGTCATCAGAGAAGAAACGCAATTCCAGAGCGAAAGTACATTTTCAGACTTTGATTAAAGTCTATTTTTTCCTGTCTATTTATTTGCACAGATTAATTGTTCACCACAAGACTAGTATTGTGCGCTACTAACAAAGTAAATAGGATCAAATCAAAAACGTAGTGGGCGTGGTCAACCGAGTGTGACCAATAGAAAAAGGCCTTTCATCCTGGTGGGTCTAGATGTAACGGGTACAGAAAGTGTTCTGTTAAAACATATGTATTGGATGTTATAATTCACACAAAATAGTTTATTTTCATATATCTGGTACGCCTGCCTGAATGAGCGTTTTTCCCCTTTAATTGCTGTGATGTCATCATGAGCCTACATCATTTCCTGTTTTGTCTCCTCCTCTTCCTCTTGGCATTGTTAATGCACTGAAGAGGTGACTTAAAACTATTAACCATGCAAGTATCCAAGCTGATGTGCAAAGGCTATAAATGGACATATATATTATACACCTAATGGCACTAATTCCACTGCATGGTACAGTACAGTACGGCTCGCTTCGGCTCGCTTTAAATGGTACCTGGTCTGTTGAGGTTCCAAGCGTACCGTACCGATACTAAAATGTGACGTGAAAACACTGCAGATCACTGATTGGTCAGACAGAATCGTCACTACCAGCGTCATTGTATTTGCGACACGAGACGCTAAACCCGCTAGATTTAAATAGCCAGTAGACAACAGCCAACGCTGTAGCACCTGTTTTTAAAGTATTTGCTTGAAAAAAGAAGATAGGCTCCATTGTTCCTGTGTTGTGCGTTTGAAATGTGGCTCGTTTACGATGATGTCATGGCAGTAGAGGCGGCGCAACTATAACGATCAGTCCCACCCACTGTGAAGCGGTACTAACTGCAGTGGAAAATAAACCGAACTAACGCGAACCGAACTGTGCCGTACCGAGTCGAACCGAACAGAGCCGTACCGAGACGAACTGAACCGTGCCGTACCGAGTCGAACCGAACTGTGCCGTACCGAGTCGAACTGAACCGTGCCGTACCGAGTCGAGTCGAACCGAACTGTGCCGTACTGAGTCGTACCACGCAGTGGAAAAGTGAAGCGAGCCGAACCGTTCCGCGCCGAGTCGAACCGAACAGAGCCGTACCGAGTCGAGTCGAACCGAACTGTGCCGTACCGAGTCGAACCGAACTGTGCCGTACCGAGTCGAACTGAACTGTGCCGTACCGAGTCGAGTCGAACCGAACTGTGCCGTACCGAGTCGTACCACGCAGTGGAAAAGTGAAGCGAGCCGAACCGTTCCGCGCCGAGTCGAACCGAACAGAGCCGTACCATGCAGTGGAAAAGCGCCATAAAACAACACTAAAATATTTACTGCATCCTGCTGTACTGTAGCCTATACTTGAATAAGACTTTTACAGTTTTTCTGAATTGCTAAAACACTAAACTCCATTCTCTGAACCATATTCTCAATCGCCTAAACCAATCTGTCGAATAAATCTCTATTTCTGCAAAACCTTAAAGGTCCCATTCCATGGATTATTTTTATTATTTTATAATGTTTCCAGGGGTGCCCTTATAATGTTAGTATGTTTTTTAGATCAATTTTTTTTATAATTTAGAAATAAAAGGCATATTTCCTAGCCTGATTTCATTCCCTGGTTCTGTTTGAAGGGGCGTGTCTGCTGTGAGACTTCAGTGTAAACGCCCTCTGCTGTGATTGGCTGACATGCTTGCATATGAAATATCTGGCATTACATGTGGAACTATCTGGAAAACTTTTACTATTACAGCTATTATACGTTTTTACTATTACAGCTATCTGGATTAACGAATCATGAGAAGTTTTTTAAGTATTTAGATCTATTACCATCACATAAAAGGTTGCAGTGACGAGCACTGAGCAGATGACAGTCTGTTGATCGCGTGAAAGATCTTATCATTGCAACTCAGTTTCTGCACTATCACTAATGATTTCACCAATGCAAACATGAGGCATATAAATACAGTAAGAGCTTCGTTGTGCAGTGTAACAGCGTCATTGATTTCATAACGAGTTTTGGCAAGTGTCCAGATAAACTCGCGCTGTGTGATTGATAGCTTGGGCGATTGGAAAGGGATTGTTCTTTGATCGCTTTCTGTATATTAATCACAGTTTAAGTAAGATTATTTTCATCCTACTAAGAGAAACGAACGATGTGAAGAGTGATCGCTACTTCCATATTAAATCACTGCTTACCGCTTGCTGGAATAGCCTATAGTTGAAATTGCCCCCTTCGTCAGTATGAAACGCTGAGAGAAGTCTGCTTGATATTATTCCAGGTTAGAAAAACAGTCCGTGGTGAAATGGACAGAGCAAACTAACAACTTCGAATTAAACTTTTGCGGTATCCGATTATAGATAAACATCAACCACGTCTGTTGACATTTCGCCATCAATACGCCTGTGTTCCTGTGGGCGGAGGTTATGGTTCTAGTGACATCATTAAAGCAGGAAGTAGAGGGGTGTAGTCCAATCCAGCCGTTTTTTGTAGTCAACTTCTGTTAAATAAAATATCTCGCTTGGCATTGAACTTTGAGCTTTATAATTTTACAGATATTATTTATACTCTAACAACAACATTACACACTAACTAAAGTTTGAAACATGGGATCACATAGAACGGGACCTTTAAACAAGTTCAGGCAGTTAGACACTTTGCAAATCTCCTGCACTCTTTTTTCAAAACTCTAAACACATTCTCCCTTATTAAAACCATAGACTGTAAAAAATATGGAAAGCGTCTGTGACGTCACCCATAGACTTTCTGAAGAACGGTTTTGAAGCCGTTTATGGGGGGTATGGGCGGCGCCATCTTGGAAAATCTTGGGAAATCCTAACCCCGCCCACCTTCTAACGCAGCGCGCGTCACTCAGCTCGCTGTGCTACTCCGGTTATCTCTGTGTATATTTTAGGCAACAAAATATGTTATAAAAAAACCATACTAACTCTTTTCCTTTTCATTTAAAGAAATCTTAAACATTATAGCCACACAAATGTGGTTCAGGCAACGCGTATTGATTATATTCACTGCACATAACGTTTGCCTATTTATGAAAACAAAACAAAATATAAAACACAAACCTGCTTCTTTTCGTTTTAAATATAATATAAAAATATTAAACATTTTAATATGGTCCAGGCAATATGTGCATTTGTACTAAACAACAGATGTTGCAGTAAACAACATTATAGATCATCTTCGTTGTATTAAAATTTTAAATGACAAAACTCAACCCAGTCTCTTTTTGTTAAATTTCACTTTTATCAATATTAGCAGTTATAAAAGTAAAAGGTAAAGTTACAAGAAGCTATACAAATAAAGCAAACAATTCAGTCAAACATACAAAGTCAGCGCTCTAGTCTAACCATACAACGGTAAAGTTAAATAGCTTATAAAGTTATGAAACTTCCCCTCAGCCAAAACGATTGGCAAGGGAACAAATTATAGATTCACGAAACCAAAAATCGCCCGTTAGATATAGACAAGACGAATTATATCTCATGTTTAACCACTACAGAGACGCCAGAGTCCGCGGCAAACCTCGACTAGCCGAGGAAAGGCTATTCCAGGCGGGGTACATGAGCGCAGAGCGCCCGGTCATCATCGCTGGATCTCACAACTGGATACAATTTTCATAAATCTTTATAAATAAACCACAGATTTGAGCTTTAAACAGCTACATTCTCGCCTGAAAAACTCTTAAAACTACATTTCATGATACAGAAACAGTAGTATTATATGTCAACTGTATTAAAAAATGGCGCTTCTTATGTTGTCATTCTCCGTGGCGCTGTCTTGTCAGCTGTCAATCAAGCTGTCAATCAAAGTTAACCACGCCCTTATTGTCATACATTTTATATCTAAATACGATCTAAACTAACGACTTAAAAAAAAATTCACCCCCCTCACAGTTGTCAGGCACTCGAAAGCTATCGAAAAATCCATTAAAAGTCCATGGGACCAACCTGTAAAAACATGAATTTATGCTGTGAAAACGGACATTTTAACATGGTGGTCTATGGACATTTGCTCCCTTTTGGGACCTTCCCTCTAGCGGATTTTCGATGTATTGCAGTTTTTCGCACTTCCGGGTAGGCTTCATTTTTCAGATCAGAATGTTGCCGCTTGATTAAAACACATATCGCACTGTGACACATTTGTGCCGCAAATATTTAATTTTAAAGCTACCCTAAAAAATTTGTTTTAAGGTTTTGTGACATTCAATAGGCCTACTATTCAATATTCAGCAAAATACTATACTTGCAGTGCATACAGTACCTATACAATATGTTCACTTCATCAGTAGCAATTACTAGACTTTTTTATGTAACTGCAAAAATTGTTTACTGTATACAATATTATTATTTTCTGTAACGCTTTAGATGCTTTATTCTCCTTTTTTTATGTAGCGTCTAATGAATGATTTGTAGTGCTTATTTTATTGACTCATGTGTATTTTTAGTACAGCAGTAGGCTAGTTGCACGTGGCCGCCATTTTGGATTTCGGATCAGCGAGTGTGCGGTTAGACACTTCCGGTTTCGCATTACGCCTGGTGCAGGGAGCCGGAGAAAGCCAAAATTGATCTTTTATAGTTATTTATAGAATCAATTATCATTTAAAATACTACTAAGATCCATATTACTATCACACGAGCCAATGGCAATTAAATGCACGGATGCATAGTCAGATTAAAGAAATACAGCTGTTCACGAACAGAAGATTGTATTGGACTCATACTGCATACGCATACGCAATGACAATTATGCCTACTGTAAATATAGAGTTACAACTACGATTAGAGTTGTTTGCATAAAATGCACCGTGAACATTCACATGTTTGCCCTGAGATAGGCTACACTTGATCTCCATAAATACTATTTTCTCAATTCTGCGCATATATTTTTACTTACTTACATCAATTGCTCGATCAATATTATCATCACATTTTACATTTACATTTTTTACTGTAGGTGCCACAAACAATTTAATATAGGTAAGTTTGTGTATATTTTACACGTAGTACAATACTGTATGTGCTGCTTATAAACACCAGACAGATAATGATTTATGAAACAGATCTTTACTCATCTCACTTGCACAAAACAAATGCAGTAATAGAAAGCATAGAAACGCACAAGTGAAATACACTGAAAATTATATGCATTTAAAAATGTGGTGGGGTTGAAGTTATCCCTCCGGATCTCCTGCATCCACTCAGCCCGTACCGCAGCGTCAACGGGGAATGCATGAAAGCTGACTTCTCTGTTGTAACGTGATGAAATGGTACATAACGGCACACAGCGATGAAGTGCTGAGGCTGTCACCGTCTGAAAGGCAAGTCGCCTCTCTTGAATCCTAAAAACACTCATTGTGAAAAAGTATCTCTGTGGTAATGTAACTCGGTCGCTGTTGTCTCTCGCTCTCGCTGTCAGATCACCGGAAGTTTTCACCGGAAGTACTGGCCCACACACTCAAGTTCAAACGTCAACGGTCGCCGTGCACGGAGCGAATTGTTTGACTTTTTGAGAAGAGTCGATGGTTTTGTGAGTTTAGTTTGAAAATGTGGATTTGTGTTTACAGTTTTTCTGAATGGCTAAAACACTAAACCCCATTCTCTGAACCAAATTCTCAATAGCTTAAACCATTTTTATGTAAAACATTAAGTTCACAGGTAGTTAAAACACTGTTTGCACATCTCATGCACTCTTTTTGCAGAACTCTAAACACATTCTCACTCACTAAAACACATTTCTCACAGCGATGCACTTATGTTTCAAAATGCTGAACACAGGCAGGCAATATCAAACAAATAACAAACAAATACAGAGTGGATAAAATCTAATCAAGCATGATCTTTTATTTCAAGAACTAATTACAGATCTCAACACTGACTCAATCCTAATAAAATGACAAAATTATCATAATCTTTCACAAATAAACATCATAAATGTTAAAGTGGAAAGGTTAAAAACATGTATAAGAGTTCTAGTAGCCTATTACATTTAGACATAATCTGCTGAATATACTTTACTTTGTAATTAAGTTTCGTTGATTTTCATGTCTGCCACGTAAACTAAATCATTGATCATTTTCATAAAATCATATGTAACACGTTCCTACATGTGCTCACGTGTTGTTAACGCACTCCTAGACTTTTTATTTACAGTTTTCTCTGATGGCTTAAGCACATTTTTTTGTAACTATTGGCTATTTTTGCCAAACTCTACACACAAAATCAGCAAAACATTGTAGTTCTCTTGCAAAAGCTAATAAACCTTGCTTAACTCTTCAAACCTTTGTCAAAATGGTATTTTCGTATCAAACCGTTAACACTAGCCATCACATTAATAAGCACACAATGCGCCAACTACACACTGATGGTATGAATAAAGAACACATCTGGCTTTTGCTTTCTCTGTGCACAAGGTAAGCTGTGTTAGTTTGAGGTCATACTTTTGTCATAGTTCTGTAAACATACAGGGATCCAAACTTCAAGTATTGGTGTTTATTTACACACATCAAAACAAACACAAGTGTTTTTTTCAAAGTCAAAACACAAAATATTAATTTCACTGAAAAATAAATAAATAAATCAGTCTACATCATGTCGTCTCTCTGGGTCCGGCCACAAAATTTCGTCTACATCACATGCAATGTCCTCTAGTCCAAGGCACCGGGGAAAATATCTTCTGGAATGCCGTATCCAGGCCTGACATGATGCCTGCTCAATATCCCCTCATGCCTCCTCCATTGCCTGTAAAAGGGCTATGTGTTGATGGGGATGATGGTCATAGACCTTCCAGCGCCAGGCAGAGAAGAACTCTTCAATTGGATTCAAGAATGGAGAGTATGGGGGAGGTTGAGTACAGTGAAGAGTGGGTGATCTGTAAACCAGTTGCGGACCAAAGCAGCCCTATGGAAACTAACATTGTCCCATATGATGACGTATCTGGTCTGCTCTGGTCTCTGAACATTAGTGAGCATGTCATGTACGGTGTCCAGGAATGTAATAATGTGTGCAGTGTTATATGGGCCTAGGGTTGCATGATGGTGAACAACACCATTTTGACTTATAGCTGCACACATAGTTATGTTACCGCCACATTGTCCTGGGACATTGATTATGGCACGGTGTCCAATAATGTTCCTGCCACGTCTCCTTGTTTTAGTGAGGTTAAGACCTGCCTCATCCACAAAAGCAGCTCATGACCCATGGCATCTGCCTCTAGCTCCATCACTCTCTGGACAAGACACAACACATGCAGCACAGCAGGCCCATGCACAGCACTACAGTACGCACTTCCAGACTCAGTACCAGTGATACTATAGCTTACCTGCACATAGTCATATCGCAGTTGTTTTACACGTTCACTGTTTCTTTCAAAAGGGACTCTGTAGATTTGTTTCATTCGGATTCTGTTGCAGGCAAGTACACGACATAATACAGAAATGCTCACATTGTGTATGTTCTGGAAGGTGGTGTCATCCTCAATTATGCGCTGCTGTATTTCTCGTAGCCTTATGGAATTATTTTCGATCACCATATTGACTACATGGGTCTCTTGTTCTGCAGTGAACATTCTTCCTCTGCCCCCAGCATCTGGACGTCTAGCAATTCTGTAAAGTAACCATTTCAGTATTTTTACATGTATGGTATTGTTGTGTTTCTCATTAGAGTATGGCAGTGCTACAAAACTTAGTGCAAAGTGACTGTACTAACTGATTCTCATTTCGACATGTCCTAATGATGCTACAGAGTAGCGGCTCAAGTTAGGCTGAACCCGTTGGCCCTCAGGGTCATTCCATGGTTGATTACAGGGTCCACTATTGCAGCTCTGATGTCATCAGTAATTCTATTTCTTACTCTTCTTACCCTTCCTCTTCCCCCTCCTCGTCCTCCTCTTGCTTCTCCTTGTCCTCTTCCTCTAACTTCACCTCCTTGTCGTCCTCTTCCTCTCGCTTCTTCACCTCCGCGTCCTCTTCCTCCTCCTCCTCCTCCTCCTACTTCATCACCTCCACGTCCTCTTCCTCGGCCTCCTCTTCCTCGTCATCCTCTTCCTCCTACTTCTTCACCTCCGCGTCCTCTTCCTCCTCCTCTTCCTCCTACTTCATCACCTCTGCGTCCTCTTCCTCCTCCTCTTCCTCCTACTTCATCACCTCTGCGTCCTCTTCCTCCTCCTCTTCCTCCTCATCCTCTTCCTCCTACTTCTTCACCTCCGCGTCCTCTTCCTCCTCCTCTTCCTCCTACTTCATCACCTCCACGTCCTCTTCCTCGGCCTCCTCTTCCTCCTACTTCATCACCTCTGCGTCCTCTTCCTCCTCCTCTTCCTCCTACTTCATCACCTCTGCGTCCTCTTCCTCGGCCTCCTCTAATTCTCACTCTTCTCACTCTTCCTGCTTCCTCCATTGTACTCCACACGCACAGCTTACCTGTGGCTTATTTATAGTGCTTAGGCTGATTGCAAAGTGAACTAATTATCTAAAACAGTTTTCACATGTGGCAGTGTGCCGGACAGTTGGCAAAATAGTGTAAATAATAGCCATACATGTGTATAGTTTTGCTAGGAGTGTGTTAATCACTTGGAAATTGAGTGTAAAGCAGTGAGTTGTGTTTACAGGTCTGCAGAATGAGTGCTGTGCAGTGGATTGTACCAACAGTTTTGCAAAGTGTGTGTTACAAAATTGCAAACTGAGTGCAAAGCAGTGTTTGTGCTTTTAGTTTTGCAAACTCAGTGAGTGGTTTTGCTATAAGTATTAATAGTTTTAGAAATTGTGTTATAAGAATCACGGTTAGGGTTTAAGCGTTCAGAAAAAACTGTAACAGGTATATGTTGTGTGAAGACTCTTATTTTGATATCCGATGAGAATTCTTCTCCTTTTCTCTGGGTTTTTATTTATTTATTTGTCTATTAAAAATCAAAAGTTATTCTTCAGTGAGTATGTCAGACTTTGCTGGATCACCTCCGCCGTATGTAGGCTACTAAAGTTTTTCTTTTTCTTTTTTAATAATCAAATTTATTCAAATAATCGGGACAATCCTACTGGATAATAAGCTCGATAGCCTAGCGTAACCTGTTTCATTGGCTGATTGGCTCTCTTCCTCGTCAACATCAACACCTGGCCTGTCATGTGGACAGTGTCTGGCAAGGGATCTTTGCCTTACTTTCTACGCATATTTGTTCCAAAAAAATACTAATAACGATGGAAAGTGCTGGAGACGAGTGGTTGAGTTCTTATCCCGTAATAAGGGGGCGGAGCTTAGCTTGAATCCATCTGTAAGCTGTGTAATGCATCTCTTAATTAATACAATTGAGTGCATTATTGCTGCACTTTTTTCAGCAGCACAGGATCCGGAAGTAGTTTTTCCATTCATTTATCCCATAGGGATTTAACAATAGTCTCCATTAAAGTGTTAAACCAATCAGCTATGAGGTGAATCATAATATTATACACTTTATACACATTATACGTCTCTGATTGGTGAAATGATCTAAATAGCATCATGGGAAATGTAGTTTTTAACCACAAATTCTGCTGTTAAACTTTTTTTTCTTTCTTTTTTAAGTGTAACAAGACAAATGACAAGACAAAATAAAGGGCAGCAGTTAAAAACATACAAAAACTGAAAAGTTTAATGGGTATCCTAAAAGAAAAGAAAAGAGTTGACGAAACACACAAGTATGTCCCCATGGCTGTGCACAAGGAACTGCAAGACAAGTACTACAACCTCAACAAAAGGAGGATATGAGTAATAAAGAAAAAGAGGAAAAAATGAAATGTTTAAAAGAAGAGAAAAGGAACACGAAAGCTGAACTGCAGCAACTAAGGCGGTTAAACCTTCATTTCCAAGAGGAGCTCAACAAAACAAAAAAAGTCAGCATTTTCAAACTGGTTGGCTATTCATTTAGCATAGATGGTCCTTAGAAAGAATTGGACACTTTTAAATGCAACTTATAGCCTATGATTTCACTAATTTTTCTGCAACTAAGCTAATAAAAGTGTCAATCTGATATGACAGTAGCACAAAAGGAGCCACAGACCTCTTCTGCAGGACACACTCCTCTCCCACAGCAGCCAGTTCACGGTCCAGAAGCAGAGGACCAGTCGGCTGTAAGACACAGGGATGACGAGGTGTTTCGTAGACTGTAAAACATAAACTCTAAATATTCCTATCAGGAGTCTTGAGAAGCCAGGTTTTCCCTGTATACCCTTACGAAATGTTTTATTCAGGTGTGGTATTGATATACTTATTTTAAACTAGGGCTGCACGATTGATCACAATGAAACAGCACTCGCGATATAGCAAAGGCTGCAATCATTTAATGTGCAGCGAGTCAGTGCAGTTCGGTTCCTGTTGAAGAAACATTTCTGTTGTGTAAATTCTGGTTTCATATTGACTGAGCATTTAGTCACAACATAGTTACTATACAGCTGTATGACATTTTCTTAAATAGTTTATATTTTGCAAATATTGTACACTGGACCAAATTCTTAAAAAATAAAAGCATTTTTTTTTATATAATATTTCTTCTTGCTTGACTTAATTTATATATGTGACCCTAAAGTAATCCAAAAGTAACCAGATTACATTACTTTCATATTGTGGTACTTGGGTTATGTTACTATGAAGTAATTTGTAACTGTAACAGAATACATTTTTAAAGTAACCCTGCCAAACCTCCGTGAAGTTGGCACCCCATAAAACAAAATAATTTCCAAAACTATGCCATTCGTTTGTGCTGTGTTTGTGCTGATTTGTGCCGCAAAAACGAACATTTGTGCTGGTTTGGTGTTTGAGATATTGAACATTATTTTTTGGGTTGTGTGACGTCACTCTCCACCCCATGTCCTTCAAATCGCTCCAAACCGGTGTCATTCGTTTGTGCTCGGTTTGTGCTGGTTTGTGCCGTTGAAAGAAACACTGCAACTACGATCCCCTCTTAAACATAAAAAAATAAACTTTTTTAAGTAGGCCTAGGCTACAGTTACATAACTGTCCACCCCATATGGTCCAAATCGTTGCAAAACTGTGCCGCTCGTTTGTGCTCGATTTGTGCCGTTACGATGAACATTGTATCTTTTTCCCCTCCTTAGAAATAACACATTGGATTCGGGACAGTGACGTCACTCTCCACCCCATGCCGTCCAAATCGCCAAAAACCGGTGCTTTTTGTTTGTGCTCGATTTGTGCTGTTTTGTGCCGTAGAAATAACCATCATAAATGATTTAATTCTTTAGACATCACAACATCTTTGGAGGAGTAGTGACGTCACGCAAGCAAGCAAGCCGCGCTCTCCATCCATCTCGTCTACAAACCTGTCCGGTTCGTTTGTGCTCGCACAGGGCCGCTCTGTCAGTGTTCTTCTGTAGATATGGGAACGTTTTATTTTAGATTTGTGCTATTGACATTTGGTCTTTATATAATCATCAATGCACTATGATATGTAATGTAGGCTACTATGATATGTAATGTACTTTCACTACTCTGGCTGTAAGCTACGTGTGACTGATGCTTAATTTTGTATTAAAATAAAATAAAATAAAATAAACTATGCAGTGTTATTTTACATTTGATTACTTTATTAGATTTCTTTTTAGACCATACCTGAAGAGTAATGTTAGTAGACCTTCCTGAAATTAAAGCACTGTGTAGGCCTATATAATCTGTATCTTTGTTTAATTGTTTATCTTTTGTTTATCTATTGTTTATCTTTGTTTAATATATATATATATATATATATATATATATATATATATATATATATACATACATACACACATATACACACATATATATATATATATACTGTATATATATATATATATAAGAATACCGCTAAAGTACCGGATCGATAAGCCGTATCGGTAAGAGTAGTAATACCATTAAAAGCTTAAAGATACCCATCCCTACTCCCCGGTCAATGCTCCGACAACAGCCCAGACATGAGCTACTTCAGCCACCAGTCTCCCCAGTCCCTGGTAAGATGCCAAGCACTGGTCCTTCGTCAGAGAGGGCATCCGACTCAGAGACGGAGATAGAGACTCAAAATAGTTAGTGTGGCAGCTCAGTGAAGCACTTTAAAAAAAAGATTTTTATTTTTATATACAGTATAATTGTGCTTCAAATAAATAAAAGTATTTACCTACACCTTATTCTTGTTTAAAAACATTTACATAATATATATGAATGTATATGGAGCGTGATAAAAAGGTGACCTTGAAATTGTGGCGTTAAATGCGACGCGAGACGAGGAAAAATTTGGGTGCACCTTTTTTATTTAGGCACACCAGTGCAACCAAGGCAAAAAGTTAGTCTGGAGCCCTGCTCACACTCACACTCTCACACACACTCGCACACTCACACACACTCATGTGTTTAATAGTGTTCAGACAGCACTGTATGTGCTCAGATCCATCTGCGACAGGTACAGCAGTGAGCTTACATATAAACACACACACACTCACTCACTCATTCACACTCACACACACACTCATACGCACACTCGCATATGCACACTCACACACACTCATGTGTGTCACACACACACTCAGATACATCTGCGACGGGTACAGGAGTGAGGTTAGATATATAAAAAAACACACATTCATTCTTGTAATCATAATTACTCATATACACACACACACACACAAACACACACACACACACACACAGTTTCCTGCAGTGTCTCCAGCGAAGGCCTCATGTGGACAGTCTCACTTCCTCACTCCCCAGCGACTGACCCGACCGGCTCCTGAGGTCAGCGCTCTCGCTCAGGGCCTGTTCCTCGTCATATCTGAGAGAGAGAGAGAGAGAGAGAGAGAGAGAGAGAGAGAGAGCAGCACTCCTTGGCAGAGCAGACTAGTTGGCCCTTCATCACTGCGTTGACACCTGGTCCAGGCGAAGGTCCTTCATCAGATCTGGAAACGGCCTGGATCCGGCAGGCTGCGGGAAAACCTTGGGATAAACAAAGACACTAAAATTAGCGTAGATGCCATTCTTCTCATGATGTAACAAGTACATCAGGATTTATGGGAAGTGTTCCCGGTTCCAGCTGACCTAATCTATGCAGCCTAATACTGAATTATAGAAGTCTATAATGTATTATGTGAACGCTATGTCAAAGAGATGTGTCTTTAATCTGGCTTTGAACTGACAGAGTGTGTCTGCTTCCCGGACAATGGTAGGAAGGCTGTTCCAAAGTTTTGGTGCTAAATAGGAGAAGGATCTACCGCCAGCAGTTGATTTTGATATTCTAGGTATTATCAACTGGCCGGAATTTTGAGATCGCAATAGACGTGAAGGAGTATAATGCGTTAAGAGCTTGCTCAAGTACTGCGGAGCTAAACCATTTAGTGCTTTGTAAGTAATCAGCAATATTTTAAAATTGATGCGATGTTTAATAGGGAGCCAATGCAGTGTTGACAGAACCGGGCTAATATGGTCATACTTCCTGGTTCTGGTAAGAACTCGAGCTGCTGCGTTTTGAACTAGCTGTAGTTTGTTTATTAAGCGTGCAGGGCAACCACCCAGTAGAGCATTACAATAATCTAGCCTTGAGGTCATGAACGCATGGACTAATTGTTCCGCATTTGTCAATGAGAGCATATGACGTAATTTAGATATATTTTTAAGATGGAAAAATGCGGTTTTACAGATACTAGACACATGACTTTCAAATGAAAGATTAGTATCAAAGAGCACACCCAGGTTCCTAACCGACGACGAAGACTTAACAGAGCAGTCATCAAGTGTTAGACAGTATTCTAGGTTATTACGTGAGGAAGTTTTTTGTCCAATAATTAGAATCTCTGTTTTTTCAGAATTTAGAAGTAGGAAATTACGAGTCATCCAATTTTTTATATCAGCTATGCATTCTGTTAATTTAGTGAATTGGTAAGTTTCGTTAGGTTTTGAAGAAATATAGAGCTGAGTATCGTCGGCATAACAGTGAAAGCTAATTCCATGTTTCCTAATGATATCTCCTACGGGTAGCATGTACAGAGTAAACAGCAGCGGTCCTAGTACTGAGCCTTGTGGTACACCATACTGAACTTGTGATCGATGAGACATCTCTTCATTTACTGCTACAAACTGATAACGGTCAGATAAGTATGATTTAAACCATGCTAGTGCAATTCCACTAATGCCAACATAGTTTTCTAGTCTATTTAAAAGAATGTTGTGGTCAATGGTGTCAAACGCAGCACTAAGATCGAGTAACACTAATAGAGAGACACAACCACGATCGGATGATAAGAGCAAATCATTTGTTACTCTAACGAGAGCAGTCTCAGTACTATGGTATGGTCTAAATCCAGACTGAAAATCCTCGCAGATATCATTTCTTTCTAGAAAGGAACATAGTTGTGAAGATACTGCCTTTTCTAGTATCTTTGTACCTTTTCTAGTATCTAGTAGATACCTTTTCTAGTATCTAGTATCTTTGACAGAAAAGGTAGATTCGAGATCGGCCTGTAATTGACTAATTCTGAAGGATCAAGTTGCATCAAGTTGCATAGAGAGAGAGAGAGAGAGAGAGAGCAGCACTCCTGGACTCACAGCACTTGATAGAGAGAGAGAGAGAGAGAGAGAGAGAGAGAGAGAGAGAGAGAGAGAGAGAGAGCAGCACTCCTGGACTCACAGCACTTGATAGAGAGAGAGAGAGAGAGAGAGAGAGAGAGAGAGAGAGAGCAGCACTCCTGGACTCAAAGGTCTTCTTTAATCAATCAATAAATACATAAGAACCTTATTAAATAATCATAACAACAAACATTCCATCAAACAGAAAAACATGTGTGCCTACTTACAGTACATTTATACATACATTAAGTATGTTTTTTTTTTTTTATATTAAACAGTAAACACTCATCAACATCAACATTACAAATACAATGATTCACAGCCCATTTACCTTTAAACATCTCCATATCATTGACCAATTTATAATATGTAAACTCAATTTTAATACGAGATTTTAATAACCCTTTTAAAACAGACACAACATCAGTTGACCCAGCATTGATCAAGCGATGTTTTCTTGATAACCATATCGCCAATTTTGCCTGACCAAAAAGAAAATTTAACAAAACATGTTCATCCCTCCTACTTTTAATATACTTTGGTCCATAAATAAAAAGTACTGGAGTAAAAACTCTGCCTAAATTTTGAACCCATTCTTCTAAGATACAAAATAAGGATTGAAGCCTTTCACACTTTAAAAACAGTCTCCTCCTCACTACAAAATGGACAACCCACCCCTACCTCTGGATCAAGGTGTGCTCTGTGTCTGTTTGTAGCTATAATCCCGTGCACTACTCTCCATTGAAGGTCTCCAGACCGTTTCTCAATGGGTAGCTTATACAGGGACCTCCAGCGTCCTTTAGGGGATTCTCCTGGCCCCAGAACCTCCAGCCATTTGGACTCGCTGACACTCTGCAGTGTGTTAAGATGCCACACTTTCACACACATAGTGTAAATAGCTTTCTTATCAGCATCGGCAAAGGCGGCCAAATAAGGTATCTTAAAAGTCAATAAGTAACCCTCCTTTTCTTGCCATTCACCAGTCTTTGCTGAGAAAAACAATTCTGGAAAGTCACAGTTCTCAGCCTCTTCATCAGAGGTCTCCATTGCCTGTCGATAGTCCTGAGGCAGAGACTCTAAAATCTGAGTCAACATATTTTGTGCCATCCTGACTGATTTTATTCCAAGTTTTGAAGCAAAATTTTCAGGGCTTATCCAACTTTTTTTTATCTTTTAAGTGTCCAATCTTTGTCATATTTGCAGCCCACATGGCTTTTCTGAAAGTGTCTGATTTAAAAACTTCTGATTCCAATTCAGAATTGAAAAGAAGTGGTTCCTCCTTCAGCCATAGTTTTTCTGTGCTATCTTCACTCCGTGAAAACTTAAAAAGTGTCCATGACTTTAAAATTGATCTGTAAAAGACACTCAGCCCACTTAAATTCAGTTTGTCAAAGTCCATCAAGAACAAATGGCGATCCAGCCCCATGTTTCCAGCTCTTCTTAGGAGGGCACAGGCTACTTCAGCCCAGCGCACATCCACTCCATAGAGCAATCTTTGTGCCGTCTGCATTCTGAAAGTCCTGCGTCTCGCTCTGATATCCACCAACCCCTGGCCTCCTTCTTCTCTGGGTAGATACAGTACCGCCGCCTTCAGCCAGTGCTGTCCCGACCAGAAAAAATCCACTAGTCGCTTTTGTATTCCTCGCACTAGATCCTCAGGAGGTTCAAGTATTGTCATTCTATGCCAAAGTGAAGAAGCAACCAAATTGTTGCATATTAGGACCCTCCCCCTATATGACAACTGGGGTAGCAACCATTTCCATCGAGACAACTTTGCACACACTTTCTCCAAGAGGCCCTCCCAATTTTTCTTCTTAAACTCGTCTTTCCCCAAAAACACTCCTAAATATTTAAACCCTGCACTTCCCCACTGTAATCCACCAGGAAGATTTGGACCTTTAACCTCACTACCACACCATAAAGCATCACTCTTCCCCCAGTTAACTACTGCTGATGAGGCTTTTCCATAAAACTCTAATGCCTGTTTAAGCACCTGAATGTCACTTTGATCTCTGATTACAACTGTGACGTCATCAGCATAGGCAGACAGTTTAACAGAACAGTTTAGGGTGTTGACCTGTAGGCCCTTTAGCTCTCTTCTCATTTTAACTAACAAAGGTTCAATTACAATGCTGTATAATTGGCCTGAAATTGGACAACCTTGTCTGATTCCTCTTTTAACATTAACAGGGATACTCAATCCACCACCCATTTTGATCATACATGTCGCTTCGGCATATAAAAGTTTAATCCTTGAAATAAATTTTTCCCCAAACCCAAAAGCGTTAAGAGTGTCAAACAGAAAACCATGGTCAACCCTGTCAAAGGCCTTTTCTTGATCCAGAGACAACAGACCCATATTGACATCTTTACAATAAGCATAATCAACAACATCCCTGATTAAATGAAGATTATCCATGATTGATCTATTTTTAACACAATACGACTGATCCTTGTGTACCACTTCATACAACACATTATTTAATCTATTTGCAAGAACCTTAGACAAAATTTTATATTCTGTACACAAAATTGCCACAGGTCTCCAATTCTTTAAAAGTGTTAAATCTCCTTTTTTCGGGAGCAATGATAGAACAGCACGTTGACAGCCAGTCGGAAGAACACCTTCACTAAAGCATTTCTGAAGGACTTCAAAATAATCATCTCCAATAATTGTCCAAAATGATTTATAAAACTCGGCCGGTAGTCCATCCAGGCCAGGACTCTTGCCTGAAGAGAGACCCTTTACAGCCAGAGAGATCTCCTCAAAAGGAGATATCAGTCTCTAAGAGCTCTTTATTATCTTCAGATAACACCGGTAAGTCCTTTAGCAGCTCTCTTCTGCAATGTTCATCAGATATTTCAGCAGCGTACAAATTGGAGTAAAACTCAACAGCAAGCTTTCGCATCTTCTGTGGGTCTGAAGTAACATGTCCATTATTGTCCTTCAATGACAGCATCAATTTCTGCTGACCCACTTTACGCTCTAAATTAAAAAAGAAAGTAGTAGGAGCATCCATGTCCTTCAGGGTTAAATAACGGCTTTTTATGAGAGCTCCTTTAACCCGTTCATCCAGAATTAAACTTAAATGATTTTTCTTTTCAGTCCAACATTCTTTTAAATTGACATCATCATTAACAGTCATTTCCATTTCAATATCAACAATCTCTTTTTCAAGCCTTTTTAAAGTATTTTTTAAAACTACAGAAAAATAAGCAGAAAATTTCTGAGAGAAATCTCTATGTGCACTTTACCCACTTCCCACCACTGTATTATACTTCCAAAAAGACTCTTTTCTATTTGCCATGCTTCCCAAAAAAGCTTAAAAGCTTCACAGAACTCTTTATCTTTCAAAAGTTTAATGTTAAAGTGCCAGTAACAGCTCTTCTGTGTGCTTTTAGACAGTGTGAACCCAACCCTAATAAGTTTATGATCAGAAAGTGTGTTAGGAATAATTTCTGTACTAACAACTCTATTTTTCAAGTTACAAGATATATAAAACCGATCCAAACGAGCAGCAGAAATCCTTTCATTACAGACCTTCACCCATGTATATTGTTTTACAGAAGGGTTGTGTTCTCTCCATACATCCAAGAGATTCAGATTTTTTATAACACCAGATAAAGAGGAAGCTGACGATGCATGAGATTCTTCCCCATTTCTGTCAAGAGTAAAATCAAGAGTGCAATTCCAGTCCCCCCCCCCCACAACAATATACACATCTTCATTTTCTTCACTAACTATTTGTTCAAACTTCTTGAAAAGTAAACTCCTTTCTGCTCCAACATTAGGGGCATAAATATTTACAAACAAGAATTTAAAATTACTAATTTCAGCTTTAACGCTTAAAAGCCTTCCTGGCTCTACTTCATTTTTTACTAGCACTTTAACATTTACAGAAGGAGAAAAAAGAATAGCCACACCAGCACTTAAATTGGTCCCATGACTGAGAACGTACTCTCCTTTCCACCACAAACCCCAGTTAACTTCATTACTACAACTACTATGAGTTTCTTGCAAGAATGTAACACTCAAGTCTTTCAGATTAATGATTTCTGATAAAACCTCATTCTTTTTCCCATCCCTCATCCCATTGATATTAAGAGAACCAACCCTTAAGATCTCCATAAGAAAAATAGAGAAAAAGAGAAAACAGATCAGATAGAAAGAGAAACTTTCAGCCATTATACTTATTTAGATTTTCCTCTTGCTTTTCCCATCCTTTTTCCTGATCTAACAACAGTTAAGTACTTTTTAAGACAAAATCTTTTCTGTTGTGAAAGTTCATCATAGCTACTCTCTTTCCTAGCCCACATTACTGTGGCGATAAACTTTTCAACATCAGGGAAATAATCTCTTATTTCAACACCTGCCTTTCCTTTTGTCTTATCCAGAAAGGAATTAATCTGCTCAAGGGGATATAAATCTTCTACAACCTCTTTAACCTCCTCAGACCACTTCTCATCATCTCCCATTCCATCATCAGTGAACTGTGATAAACTTTCAGTCTCATCAGCCATATTTTCCTCAGAAACACCTTTCTGTACAATATCATCATCAGCATCACTCTGATCTTCATCATCGCTGAGACGATGTTTTCAAAACCAAGTTTCTGACCGATAACTAGGAGTAATTCCTCCACTGTCACTCCAGCCTCAGGCACACACCTGCAGCCGTTTCGGAGTGACAGGGGTGGTGTTCCCTGCGCGTGAGCAGTCGCCATCCCGGCGACTACAAACCGCACACACACAAAAAAAAACCTTTCTTCCTTTACTGATAAAATTATTTTTAAATTACAGCGAGGGGAAAAAGTAAATAAATACATAAACCAGAAAGGTAACACCGAAAACACCACAATCACTCTCAACAACGCTCTCAACACGCGCTCAGCACCTCCACAAACTCCCAGCATGCACCAGAGAGAGATAGAGATAGAGAGAGAGAGAGAGAGAGAGAGAGAGAGAGAGAGAAGAGAGAAAAGAGAGAGAGCAGCACTCCTGGACTCACAGCACTTGATAGATAGAGAGAGAGAGAGAGAGAGAGAGAGAGAGAGAGAGAGAGAGAGAGAGAAGAGAGAAAAGAGAGAGAGCAGCACTCCTGGACTCACAGCACTTGATAGACAGAGAGAGAGAGAGAGAGGATTAAACAACTTTTATTTAGACAACATTTATATCTCATTCACAATAATAATAATAATAATAATAATAATAAAATGTAATATTCAAAAAAATAAATAAAAATACATTTTTTTTAAAACCCTAAGACCAATTGATCATCATGTACAACACATAGAACCTCATTGATACACCAGATTTCACAAAAAGCAGGTACATTATTTGTGAGACTGTAATATGTAAATTCCATTCTCAATCTTGCTGCCACCAGACTCATACACATTACTCTAGAATTTGTTGCTGCCAACTCTAGGCCCTTGTTCTTTCTTGTTTTCCATATGGCCAATTTTGCTGTCCCTATTAAATAATTCAATAAACATACTCTCCTTCTTAATAAAAATCTATATTTCAACCCTCCTATAAATATTTTGTCTGAAAATTCTTCTGCAAACCCCTGAAACCAAGCTGCAAGTAATTCAAACAAATCATTTAATCTATTGCATTTTAAAAACAGATGCTCTAGATCTTCACCCTCACCACAAAACCTACACTGCCCCCCCACTGCTGGGTTCAGGTGTGCCACATGCCTGTCCGTAGCTATCGCCCCGTGTATGATCCTCCACTGCAGATCACCGGTTCGCTTTTCTACAGGGAGTTTGTACAGGGTCCTCCACCTGTCTCTAACAAGGAAGTCTGGTCCCAACAACTCTAGCCATCTGGAAGCTTTTTGTCTCTTCAGTGACCTCTGGTGTATCACCTTAACTGCTGTGTGGTAAAGTGCCTTCTTCGAAGCACAATCCAGATACTCCAGGTGAGGTGTCTGTAAATTCAAGATAGAATCGGCAACCTCCCCTTCATTCTCATCACACATTAGTGATGAAATCTTGATCCTTGGAAAAACTTTCAAGTCATTCTGATTTGACATTTGTCCTGTTGCTATACTTTCTCCATAAGTTCTTTGTACTGCCAGAGAGATTTCCTCCATCATTTTTGAAACAAGTCTCTGTGATCGTAAACCAGTCACTTCCTTAATATTTTCAACAGATTTCCATCCATCTTTATCCATTAGATGACCCAGCTTCACGATACCATTCCTGAGCAGACATGCTCGCACACTCACTGAGGACAAAAGTCTTGTCTGGATCATGTTGTTAAAAAACAATGGTTCCTCAGGAGCCCAGTGAATAGAACTGCTCCTATCTCTGTCCACCTTTAAAACATTTCTCCACACGTGAAACATTGTCCGATAAAAAGGAGTAATTCCAGACAAATTCATATCCTCCAGTTTCATTAAAAACAGATGTTTATCAAGACCAAGCCCACCTGCCCTCTGCAAGATGGCACATGCTGTAGGAGTCCATAACAAGTCTTTTTGATAAAGAAATCTTTTTGCTGCTTGTAATCTGAACGCGTGGATACGACTCTTAACGTCCACCAGGCCATGTCCTCCTTCGCAAACTGGCAAAAAGATCACTGATGCTCGGACCCAGTGCTCACCACTCCAGAAAAAATTGACCAATTTCCTCTGAATTTCACATATAATGTCCTCAGGTGGATCCATGACTACACACCTGTGCCATAGTGTAGACGCTGCCAGGTTATTGGCGACCAGAACTCTCCCTCTAGAAGACAACTGTGGTAATAGCCATTCCCACTTAGACAATCGGGCAGACACCTTATCCAGCATACCCTCCCAATTCTTCATTTGATATTGTCTATTACCTATAAAAACTCCCAACACTTTTAAACCTTCCCTTCCCCATCTCAAGCCACCTGGAAGTTGTGGATATCCTACCTCGTCCCACTGACCCATAATATAACCCTCACTTTTCTCCCAATTTACTTTGGCAGTGGACGCTTTTTCATAAAGCTTAATATTCTCATTTAAACTTCTAATATCCTCTTGCCTCGTGATAAACACCGTAATATCATCTGCATAAGCAGACAAAACTAATTTAACACTTTCACTTCCATTTTGAAATAACACACCTTGTAAATGTTTTTTTAGTCTATGTAAGAGAGGTTCAATCATTAGGCTATACAGCTGCCCAGACAATGGACAGCCTTGTCTGATCCCTCTACCAAGAGGTACTGGAGCACTAAGACCCCCACCAGCCTTTACCATGATAAACACATCAGAGTACAACAATTTTACATATGATAAAAAATTTTCACCGAAACCAAAATGTTTTAAAACATTAAACAGATACCCATGATCCACCCTGTCAAATGCCTTTTCTTGGTCTAATGATACAATTCCAAGATCACTATTATTAAGGTGGCTAAAGTCAACTAAATCTCGTAACACAAATATATTGTCTATAATAGATCTCTCTGGGACACAATACGTTTGATCTTTATCAATCAAAAACTCTAAACAATGCTTAATTCTATTAGCCAGACATTTTGACAGTATCTTATAATCCAGACATAGTAGGGACACTGGTCTCCAATTTTTCAATAAACATAAATCCCCTTTTTTTGGTAGCAGTGAGAGGACTGCACGTCGACAACTTAAGGGGAGTGATTTTTCTTTAAAACAATTTAAAAATACTTCATACAAATCCACTCCAACTAGATTCCAAAATTGCTTATAAAATTCAACTGGCAATCCGTCTATTCCTGGAGACCGACCTGAAGACAGTTGCTGCATTGCCTCTGTGAGTTCCTTAAAAGTAATTTCATTATCCAGCAATTTCTTATGTCCATCTGGTAACTTTGATAAATCAAACAGTAATTCCTCAGTACTTTTAGAGTCACATGATTCTTTACTATATAATGACGCATAAAAATTCACTGCCATTTTTCTGATTTCCACCGGATCAGAGGTTATAGTTCCATTTGCACGACGAAGATTATACATCTGTTTCTGTTGAACATTTTTCTTTTCCAGGTTAAAAAAATAAGAACTAGGAGCATCCATATCTTTAATCGAGCAAAACCTTGCTCTAATCAGTGCTCCCTTAGTCCGTTCCTGTAAAAAAGATCCAAGTTCCATTCTCTTCTTTTCCAAAAAGTCTTTCTGCACAGTTCCAGGATTATCCATAATTTCTTTTTCTAACTGCACAATGTCTCTTTCCAGTCTTTGTACTGTTACTTTAATTTGAGAGGAAGAATGCAAGGTATAATTCTGACAAAAAACTCTTATTTGGGCTTTTCCCACTTCCCACCACTGGCTAATATTCTCATTTTCCACTCATTCCAAAACATTGTAAATCTTTCACAAAACAAAACATCTTGTAACAGTTTAACATTAAAATGCCAATAATATGTACGTCTTGACAATTCTTTCATGTTAAGATCTAAACCAACCATATGATGATCTGAAAAGGCATTTGGTGAATGAAAAACGTTCATTATTCTGTTGTTCCATATTTTTCCAAGATAAAACCGGTCCAATCTAGCCCCACAAACAATATTATCAGTCACTTTAACCCATGTGTACTGTCTTTCCATTCCATTCCTTACTCTCCATATATCTATCAAACCTCTTTTTCCCATTATTTTGGATAGTACTAAACTAGATTGATTATGAGGTTCTTCACCATTTCTATCAACAGTGAAATCTGTTGTACAGTTCCAGTCTCCCCCTACAACAATACACACACCATCATCAATTTTCTTAAGAGATTCATTCAGTTTCATAAAAAACCTCACCCTTTCTGACCCATTATTCGGGGCATATACATTTACAAAAGCAAACAAAAAACCCTCAAACTCTATTTTTGTTATTATAATCCTCCCCTTTTCAATTTCCTCAACATTTAAAATATTAACATTCATATTCTTTGAAAATAAAATAGCAACTCCAGCACTATTATTTGATCCATGACTTAAGACGAGCTTTCCACCCCACCACATACCCCATTCTATTTCATTATTATTATCAGTATGTGTTTCCTGTAAAAATGCAACATTAATCTGTTTTATTTTCAAAAATTCTGAAACCATTGCCAATTTCTTCCTGTCTCTACCCCCATTTATATTTAAGGAACCAACCCTCAAACACTCCATAGAAAAATGAAAGGATAGAAGGGATAGAAAAAGGAACAACTGTAAGAGAGACACCCTGTGCAACTTAATCATTGCTTTAATAATTTGAAGAACGAGATTTACCCTGACGTAATTTCGTTAAGAGTTTCTTCAACCGAAATCTCTTCTTCTTACTTAGTTCGTCATGGCTTACCGTTTTCTGTAGCATAATAACTGAAGCAATAAACTTATCCACATCTGGGAAGAAGTCATTTACTTCAACTATCTTACCAAAAGTTACATCCAAGAAATCATTTATTTCCTGCAATGTATACAATTCTCCCATAACTTGGGAACCAAATTCAGAAATTTCCGAACAAGCATCGTCATCCACCATCTCATTGTCATCATTACTAATTTCAAAGCCCTGTGATGTTTCAGGTTGTGGCTCAATTTCACTTCCACCAGCCTCACTAATCACCATTTCTACACCTACTCCACTTACTTCTGCTGTCACTGTAACTTCATCGGCCCTCATCATTCTCTCAGTATCCCTACTTTGGTTCACAACAACAGTGGGCTCCTCACTAGGCCTCGTACTATCACCCACAGCAACACCACCATCATGTACTTCACTCACAACCTGAGGTTGTATTCCTCGATCTATTTCACGATTCCCATCATCAACATTCTGCTGCATATTCTCAACATTCTGCTGCGTATTCTCAACATTCTGCTGCGTATTCTCAACATTCTGAGCCTTATGTGGACATGCAACCCTCTTATGCCCAATGTCTCCACATTCAAAGCATTTATTATTCCCGGTACTCGCATACACCAGATACGACTTTCCTTCATGCCCCAGTCTAAAAGAAACATTCAAATCTTGTTCATTCAAAAACATAAAAACTTGTCTTCTGAATGATAACACGTGCTTCAAGGCCTCATTTTTGCATCCAAGAGAAATCATTTTAACTGGACTAGCAAACTTTCCGTAACTCGCAAGAGCTCGTTCAATTTCACTATTCATAATGAATGGCGGCACATTTGATATCGTCACTCTAGTAGTAGGTGTAACCAGCGGTGAAACAGTAATAAAGGTACCACTTACCACAACGCCGTTGCTTATCAGACGATTAACTAAATTTTCTTCTTTCACGAAAATCACCACCGCCTTATTCATTCGAGAAGCCGAGCAAATATTGTCGTAGCCGATCTGCTCCCCAGCCGCGATCAATACATCCTCCACATTTACGCCAGGTTCCGCCATGCACCTGACCCCATGACGGAGCGAGAGAGACGCTGCACTCCCCTCTGGAAGGGATGCCATCTCAGCTCCGTCAAACTTTCCAAACAACTCACAAAACTCACAGCTCACCTATCCAATATAATTAATTCCTTACTTATCCGTCATAACTTCCAAGTGAAAGAAATAAATGAAAAAATGAAATAGGAAAAACCGCCCTCTCACCGCGTTCACCCGCACTCACACACACCCAAACGCTCCCCGCATGCAGAGAGAGAGAGAGAGAGAGAGAGAGAGAGAGAGAGAGAGAGAGAGAGAAGAGAGAAAAGAGAGAGAGCAGCACTCCTGGACTCACAGCACTTGATAGATAGAGAGAGAGAGAGAGAGAGAGAGAGACAGAGAGGTGGCTCAGCTCACCCCATTACTATAAATAGTCTACTCATATTAAATGCTTCAGTGATTATAAAGGAGCTGCTCTTTTCTTGAGTTTTTGTTTTTCATGAGACTTTGTGCCTTTTTCCCTACTTTCCCCCATATATTAGTCATTGGAAATAGCTAATGAGTCAATTAGTGTTCCTCCGCCGCCATCTACTGGTTGTAATGGTAATTAATGTCTTTTTTTTTAAAGTGTTTGTTTGCTACGAAGTGTTGGTAACTTCATCATTAAACTTTTAGTTTTACAAATCATCACATTAAACTTCACATTAATAATCAGGATCATATTTAGCTAGAGTTTGAAGTGCTGGAATAAGTGTGAAACACTTTAAAAAGTCCTTGAATTTCACTCCCACACTTTGCATGAACCCTATAATGAGTAATGTACAAACATGAGGCTATTTCTGCCACAAGACCATGGTCACAGTTAGCGAATGCTGCTGATTTGTGGAGAGAAAAGCCTTGATTAACATGTTCATTCATGGCACAGTGTTTCCACATCACTGATGTTTATTTAGTCCATTTCTT
This sequence comes from Rutilus rutilus, assembly GCF_951802725.1. NCBI lineage: Eukaryota > Metazoa > Chordata > Actinopteri > Cypriniformes > Leuciscidae > Rutilus > Rutilus rutilus. The sequence goes on from NC_140212.1 coordinate 46,192,480, forward strand.
TAAGGATGCACAGAGATGAACATTTGGGCTGATACCGATAATTCGTTATATTTGAAAGCCGATAACCAATATATTGGCCGATATGATTTTGAGAGCCTGATTACAAACACACAAGTCTCACCATTAAAGGCCATGATCCAATCACACATTTAATGATGTTCTCTTGATAGTGTAGGAGCTGTATTTTTAGACCTTAAAAAGGCTTTTGATACAGTCAACCATCAAGTACTGCTGACCAAACTCACACATTTGAACTTTTCTACAGATGCTATATCATGGTTTCAATCATATTTATCAAACAGAACACAATGTGGGGCTCAGTTCTCGGGCCTCTATTGTTCTCAGTGTACATTAATGATCTTCCAGCTGCTTGTCTGGACTGTAATGTGCAGATGTATATGCGGATGACGCTGTGATCTTCATACATGGTAAAGATGCAAAGATAATAGCTACAAACCTGACGAATGCACTAACTAAAGTTCAAAACTGGCTCAATCAAATCTGTCTCACTCTTAATACCAAAAAGACCGTTGTGATGATGTTTACCAAAAAATAAATCTGTGAAGCCAAATACTTTACAAATTAGCCTAAATGTAAGACACTCACTGAACAACCACCAACAAGAAGTAGATCTTCTGTGTTTCTGGGAGGGGAGGAACTGGAGTTGGTGGCCCAGTTCAAGTACCTTGGGGTTATACTGGATTCAAACCTCACTTTCACAAAACACATACAAAAGGTAACCAATGCTATAACATTTAATCTACAAAATTACAAACAAATCAGGTCCTACATTACAACAGAGGCTGCTAAATCCTATCTCCACTGTATGATTTTTCCCCACGTTGAATACTGCTTCACAGTTTAGTCTTTTGCTGGAGTTACTGCATTAAAACCCATTGATCAACTATATAAAAAAGCAGTTAAGGGATTTGACAGGAAACCACAGTCGTTTCACCTTTGTCCAATTCTTGAGAAGTATCAAATCCTAAAATGTTTAAAAGTAGCTGTCTTATTTACAAATCTATGAATGGATTCGGCCCACCACCCCTGGGGGATTTCATCAAAAAGAGAAACAGCGAGACGAGGACTAGATCATTTACTTGTGAATGTAAAAAAACTACATTTTAATTGTGAAGTACCATTTAGAAAATCTTCGTTTGCACAAAATGTCCTCTCTATTACAGGCTGCACACATTGGAACAGTATGCCAGCGGCAATCAGGGATAGCCCCACTTTTGTTTCATTTAAGAAACATCTTAAAAGATGGCTGAATAACAATCAAATATGTAATCATTGAGTAATAAAGTAGAATTTGATAGGTAGATTTATTCATACATTTATAATAAGCACTTTGGGATGTCTATGCACAGGCATTTATGCACTTTAAATAAATATTACAATAAGTACTCTATAAGGTACAGGGAATGTGAAGGTGACGTCACGCCGTGTTGCATTATGGGTCCGCCGCCATATTGAGAGGATCGCGCCCTATTCCGCTGTATGTGAATTCATGTGTTGGAGGCTGTGTTTAGATTTTCTGTTGAGCTTTTTAGTAACGTGGATATGGTTGGTCAGTGCCGCTCGATCCAGAACTGCCATAGCAGGTCACACGATCCTTCAGGGAGGAAAATGAACAACAGAATACGTTTTTTCCACTTTCCTTCCTTGAAAAAACAACAAGGGAAGCAGGTGGAGGAGCTGACGAGAAGGCGCCGGATCGCGTGGGTTGCCGCAATAATGAGAATTTTTTAAAATTTTAATAAACAAATACAAAATATTGTCTTCTAAAATTCCCATAAATATGGTTCTGCCATGTGAGGGTGAGACTGTGGTTCTTGGACAAAGTTGTCATAGTCTGCTGTGCTCTTACAAACATGTGTCCAAGTGTTGTGCAGTGACCGCTAAATCAACTGGTTTGTAAAAACGTTTGTTAAAAGTTGTACAAAGCAAGAGGTGTTGTGTATTGTATATTCCTTGATGACTTGTAGGATAGTTGATGAATTATGTTGATTTTGTGGTTCATGTTAGCAGACGATAAAGCCACATTGCATGAATCAAATAAATTATATTTATTTTGTTTTCAATGAACAATTTGCTTTGATATTCTGTACATCTTTTTACATGCCCTTTTAAAATGTTAGTGAATCAAGGTTTTGTATAACTGCTTAATAAATACATTAAGTGACTTTTATCTGTTTCTGTACTGATTGCATCCACAAAGACTCTTTTAAATAACGTTACACATAAACTGGGATGGGCAAAGATACATCAGTCTATTTTGAAGGGATGTATAGCTCTTAAACTCCTGCAAAGTGTACGCACTCAATTCAAAAACAAGGTTAACGATGTCCAGATTTGTGAGCGCAGGTAACGTTAGTGCGTCTGGATCTGTTGTAACAGTCAAACCTGTTAACATGTTTTTTTTGGTATTGTAATTATACTACTCACCTTAAGGGGGCAACAAGGAGTAATACTCTTAGGTATAAAACAGGTGTAGAGAGTAGAAGTAGTAGATTTGTAATGGAGGAGTAAGCATGCCTTATGAAATCCAAACAATCAATAGTCCTGATTGGGAAACTGAGAGTTTGATGCTCAATCGGAAGTAAGCATTGTTTATTTTCTTATGTTGACTGGTTGATGTATGAATAGTTATTTTCTTAATGTGATTATTTTTTGTAGAAGGACTTCACATTCTGTGGGATTTGTCTTTCTGTCGCACATGCCTATTTGGACCCTTGTCTGAATATGAGTTTAGAGGCCATGTGGCTTATTGCTGTGGATCCTGAAACTGGATCACTTCCTTTCAGTTTCCCAATCAGGACTATTGATTGTTTGGATTTCATAAGGCATGCTTACTCCTCCATTACAAATCTACTACTTCTACTCTCTACACCTGTTTTATACCTAAGAGTATTACTCCTTGTTGCCCCCTTAAGGTGAGTAGTATAATTACAATACCAAAAAAAACATGTTAACAGGTTTGACTGTTACACTGTAATCCAGTCTTGGGCTGCTAAATCATATGGATCAACGTTGTTTATCGCGGACAGTTTGTCCAAATAACGTTTTTGGCAGTGGCATTTAGTTTCTCCCGATAGGGTCCCTTCTCTTTTTCTTTCAATTTCTTCCATTCTTCTTCAATTTGACCTCGTTTTAGCCAAACACACCCAACTATTACATGTCATAGCAACAGGCGGCGAAAAGGTAAACAGAGATCGTGCCTCCTAAGATGGCGCCCACGTCCCATAATGCAACACTGCGTGACGTACCTTCACATTCCCTATAGGAACTTTTAATGTTTTTTAGCTCTATATGTATATTTGTTGATATGTGTGTTGTTTTGTTTGTTTTTTGGGTTGTATTTGTCTATGTCTGGGACTACGGATGGAAATTAGCATTGTGCTAAATCCGGCATATTTACGTTCAACTTTGATTGTACGTTCATGAATATGCACTGTCCCATCTAAATAAATAAATTCAAATAGTTTTATGAAGCCTAAATGACAGACTTCAGTAGTGTTGTCAAAGTACTGGTACTTCGGTACCAAGTCGGTACTGAAAATGTGACAACACCAGCATTTCTGTAGTAGCCTACCGGGTATATTCGGTATCCACTAATAGGAGCTGCTTTAAGTCGCTTCTGTGTTTTTATCTAGACTAACTCTTTTACTAGGAGCACTGTAGTTGATATATACCACGATATATATTTAGGGTCTGTGTATATTAAACTGCAAAAATACTATTTAAATATTAACCCTGCATGTTCTGCTTGTTTCTGTGTGAATGAATGGCGCAGACGCGCGGTTTCATTTACCTCACACACACACACACACACACACACACACACACACACACACTGAAGCACGCGTGACGCTCGCGCTGTTTTCAGTCTCTGCTGCCTCACGATATGACGATATGATGACATGATGAAATTCATCTCCAGAGTCGCTCTGAGAGTCACTTCATGAGCATTTTACCGTTTTATTTGAGAAAAACTATCGTCATATCACACACACACTGAAACTCAAAGGTCTTCACGGCAACCCGTCAAAATAAAAGTTCGGTTTAACTTGAAGAAATTGACAGAAATAATTATATTAGGCTACTGTACAGTAGATTTAGCTACGTCTCCATGGGATTTTTTTATTAGCAATATTTACGTTTAAACAGCATGTGGCCTTTAATGCTTATATTATTTACTTATGATTACCGTCATAAATAATAAAGTCATTGAATTTAATTTAATATTTTTTTTCAAATTGTTAAATAAAATAGAAAAATAGTTCCAACAGATTTCGCTGTGGTACCGAAATTGGTACAGAAAACCGTAACATTTTAATGGTATCGGTACCGACTACTGGAATTTTGGCCTAGACTATGCCTAGACTTGACTATTGACAGAACTATTTTTAGACCTAATTTCCTAATCGGATCGATAACGATAACATTAAAGATGAACATATCGTCCGATATTGATATATAGTGCATCCCTATATGTTTTACTCAACCTGTTCTTCAATATTTAATGTAGCCTATGTCACGAAAACATGTTATTACATCCACAGTTTGTTTCAATTAACTGGAAAAAAAATAAAATAATTGTTATTAAAAAATGTACACAAAACTGCCTTATGTGCAATATAGATGTTTATGAAAGAGCCTATTGACAGTTTTCACTTACATGTTTTTTTTTTTTTTTTTGGTGCATAACTATCTTGATCTATGTGATTATCAATATCTCTGTCTAATCATCTGTGTCTGTGTGTGTCTGTGTGTGTGTGTGTGTGTGTGTGTGTGTGTGTGTGTGTGTGTGTGTGTGTGTGTGTGTGTGTGTGTGTGTGTGTGTGTGTGTGTGTGTGTGTTGTTGTGTTGCTAGATTCTAATATGAAATCTTCTGATAAATCCCTTAAATTGGAACCTCTCCTAAATGATTTACATGTTTCAGGAACTGACAGTGTCTCAAAAGTAACTGATAAAATTGAAATATCTATGGACAATCTTTTAGTTGCACAACTACAGAACGACCACGCCAGAAAACTTCATAAAGCTAAGAAAACAGAGAGGAGGAAGAAGAAGGACCCAACATCCACGGAACGAGCTGACATATCAAAGTCGACGAATAATGAGGATTCTCCGACAGATGGAGAAATTGCATAAAAGATTACTTAGTATTGTAAGGGGAGTTATGTTAGAGAATCAGTTTAAATGTCCAAATTGTGAAATATCCTGTTTACAGGAGAAGTTTGAATTGCTCGATGCAAACTTGCCCTGTGATAACGTTTTGTAGTTTAAGTGTCATTGCTTGCAAAAGAAGCTTGCAACGCTAGATGCATGTTGCAAGCTTGCTTTGCAACCACAGTGTTTGTGGTTTTCTTTGATCTCTCTGAGTGAGTTCAGTGGAACAACAGGTGTTAAGGCTATGCCCGCTTAGTTGACCTTTAACACAGTTCAAGAAGATGGAAAGATGCCTCCCCACAGTTAGAGATGAGGCGAGAAGCGAGCTGTGGTTTTAACACCTGCAGGCCAAGTAACGGTCAAAATGTATATTAAGCTTTTTAGCGTAGGTGGTGCGGATGAGATAACCTATACACGCATGCTTATTGCATAACAGCTTTAAGGTCATGGAAAATTCCAGATCAATTGTTTTATTCTTCTAAGAATTGCTTCATTGTAAGGGACAGCCCTAAATGCTTAAGACGGCCCCCCATCAAACCATATAAAAGGTTTTGTTTCCAGTTGCTCGGGGCCGCAATTCGAGGTGAAGACCTATACGCATTTCTGTTATTTTTTCCTTTTTGAATTTATTGTCTTTGTATTATTCTGTAACCTTTTTCTTAAGTAAAACGAAACCAATTTTTGGTGATTCGAAAAACTTTTTAAAAGAGTCTCAGAGTGATTTTTTTCCTAGAAATATCTTTACTTTGTTATAGTTAAGATATTAATACTAAGCAAAAGCCCAGTGAAACGGACCCCGGACTGAACTGGATCGGACACCGCCGAGGACCCTGAAGCCATTTATATCATCTTTAACCAGCGGGTAAGGACAATCTTTGATTGAAATAGGTTATGGGATTGTTATAGAAGGATTTGGATGTTACAGCGGTATAGAAACACAACAGTGTGTGTGTGTGAGAGAGTGAGAGAGAAACTGCCCATATGAAAAAAACCTGCATGGTTCATATACAGCAACCAGGGATGTAGTGGAGGCTAAACGCACGTAAACGCCGTTTACGCACCTCCCAAAATTCGGAAATAGCGTTTGCCCACCTCCAAAGTGCGTTTATCCACCTCTACATTGCGTTTATCCACCTCTAAATTTCAAGCTATTTGAGCGGACTTTGCTTTCCCAGAGCGTGATTGCCGATCGGCACATGATTCGAGCATTTGGGCCGTTAACTACAGAGCAAACGGAGCAGAGAGCGCAGCGCGCGACACACACACAAACACGGAACAAAGAGAACGGCGCACATACATAGCAGAAAACACACGCTCGTGAAGTTACTAAACAAGCTGCGCGAGAATGAAACTTGATCGCAGCCGCAACAGGAAATCATTAAAACGATGCAAAAAAAGAGATTTTTTTTATTTTTATATTTATAAGTTTATATTTTTATTCATTACAGGCAGCTGGTTTAGGGAGCATGTCAAAACCCAACTGTACAAGAGATTCAGAGGGAATCAAGCCTGCACCAGGTTAAAGACTTTCCCTCTACAGGGAAACAATGATCCACATTTTTCTGATAGAACAAACAACTAATCAATTAATCGAGGAAATATTCAACAGATTAATCAACTATGAAAATAATCCCAAATCCCTAATCATTATGCACAAGTGCATTGCATTGGAAGCCCTGGATATAAGCCTCCCTCTCGATCTCTCTTAAATATTTTTGTTTTCTCTGTTTTGTCATTTAGTAAACTTTATAGATTTCAACCATATTATTCCTTTTTGAGTCTCTTTAACAAGAACTTAGATTAATGTATGAATTGAATAGTGATTGTGTGACCTATGATGAGGGAACAACCAGTGATACCCTTGGTAGTACCATCAAATAATAGCCTATAGCGATGTCATCAGGATACACATACCGGTAGGCAGTGGCCCACCTTACCGGGTGACCACGTCGTGGTCCACCAGAATTTATAGTTTACCCACCTCTTTTTTTACCACTACACCACTGACAGCAACCATATATCTTCCTTACTTAAATCAGCCAGAATTACCTTCTGTGTTTCATATAAGGCCAATACATGTCCTATACAAAATCAGACCGATTATGGCCCATTTCATACTAAATAGCACACATACAATTTGTAGGGGATTTTTGCGTTATATATGAATACTGTTAAAAGACTTATATGAGTTTTACATGACAAAAGTATGCAAATGTGTATGGTATTAGTAGAAATATATAAAACTCATATATAAATCATTTAAAGTACTTATATTGAATCATTTGCTGGTCAAATTAAAGTCATATAGAATTTATACACATTTTGTGTAATTTGTTTATGTGTTTCATACAGATATCATGTTTTGATGACCAACATCTGATTCACTTATATGCAGTTGGCAAATTTTTAAAGGGATACTCCACTTTAAAATGAAAATTCTGTCATCATATACTCACCCTCATGTTGTTTCAATCCTTTATGAATTTCTTTCTTCTGCTGAATAGAAAGGAAGATATTTAGAAGAATATTAGTAACCAGACAGTTTCTGGTCTCATTGACTTCCATAGTATATTTTTTTCCTACAATTTTTGGTGAACATTTTTATACTTAGAATATTGATTAGATTTTTAAGCAGTGAAATAAATTACATACACTGTATTAACTGAGTAAATGTAAGTAAAACTAAATTTAAAATTTAAAAACAAATATTTATGAGTAATTTTAACTGTGTTTATATGCCAGTAATATTAACTTTTTTATTTCCTCTAAACCTTTGTAAAAAAATATTCCATACAACCACCGGTATAACTACATGACACTGGCCTTTATTGTCGATGAGTAACTTAATGTTACTATGCGTTTCATAAATGTTTAATAAATTGTTAAATTGTTTTGGTATGTTTTGCTCACATCAGGTGCACAGTGGTTAAAGACTCCATGTGTGTCAGAGAAGACAGCTGTCTATACCCTCACCAGTCAGCACTTACACTGCAGTGCACACTACACTACACACTACACTACATTACACACTACACTACAGAAGACAGCTGTCTATATCCTCACCAGTCAGCACTTACACTGCAGTGCACACTACACTACACACTACACTACATTACACACTACACTACAGAAGACAGCTGTCTATATCCTCACCAGTCAGCACTTACACTGCAGTACACACTACACAACACACTACACTACACTACACTACACTACACACTACACTACACTACACTACACTACACACTACACACTACACTACATTACACACTACACTACAGAAGACAGCTGTCTATATCCTCACCAGTCAGCACTTACACTGCAGTACACACTACACAACACACTACACTACACTACACTACACTACACACTACACTACATTACACACTACACTACAGAAGACAGCGGTCTATACCCTCACCAGTCAGCACTTACACTGCAGTGCACACTACACTACACAACACGCTACACTACACTACACTACACACTACACTACACTACACACTACACTACAGAAGACAGCTGTCTATACCCTCACCAGTCAGCACTTACACTGCAGTGCACACTACACTACACTACACTACACTACACACTACACTACACTACACTACACTACACACCAGTGTTGTGTACTCGAGACTCGGACTCGGTCTCGGACTCGGAATTGACTCGTACTCGAACATATTAGGACTCGGACTTATTCCCGAGTCCACTCGAGTCCCATTCAAAATATTTCATGATTGTTACTGTATGTTAATATTTCTTTAAATTGTTGTTTGATTGAAACGTCCAATGATTGCTGACTTTCTTGTGCGCAACTACGTATGACTTGAGACTGTTCGCGCCACTCAAATGCAGCAGGAGCCTTTTTTACCATTACAGTGTAGGCTACATGATTCCATGGTATATTTGATTTACTGTTTGAGTATGGTGCCAATTTTATTGTTACCACCAAATATTTTACATATTCTTGAAGATATCTTTAGGTCTGGTTTTTAGACCCAACCTTAGGTTATCCAACCGATCTGGTCTCGGTCTCGACTCGGACTCGAGTGAGCTGGTCTCGACTACAACACTGCTACACACTACACTACACTACACTACACACTACACTACACTACACTACACACTACACTACACTACACACTACACTACACTACAGAAGACAGCTGTCTATACCCTCACCAGTCAGCACTTACACTGCAGTGCACACTACACACTACACTACACTACACTACACACTACACTACACACTACACTACACTACACTACACTACACTACACACTACACTACACTACACACTACACTACACTACACTACACTACACTACAGAAGACAGCTGTCTATACCCTCACCAGTCAGCACTTACACTGCAGTGCACACTACACTACACACTACACTACACACTACACTACACTACACTACACACTACACTACACACTACACTACAGAAGACAGCTGTCTATACCCTCACCAGTCAGCACTTACACTGCAGTGCACACTACACTACACACTACACTACACACTACACTCTGTTGGAAAGCATCTTTTGCAGCGATTTTTGTGTGAGCATATCAGTGAACACCCCTGACCACTCGGTGAGTTTCACGTCTTTGTAAACGAAAGTTTAATGCGTTTTAGGAAGGATTGTTCCAGTGCACCTATGCAGCCATTCTGTAGGTGGGGGGGGAAGCGAAAGAAACCTAAAATTCTCGGGACAGCCGCATGTGTCCAAATTTTAATCTTAACCGTTCTATTTCATCAGAAACGATCTGTAAACAGGGCTTTAAGTGTAAAATACCGAACTTGTCCTTTAAAGCAGCGCTATGCAGTTTTGGCAATTTCATCGCTTTTTGCTCTCGGGTTTCTCAATAGAGCTGAAGTACCCGCGTCTCTCAGTTTGGTACTCGCACCCAGAGCGCCGCGTCTCACTGAGTTACTTTAAAACTCTTTAGAGTGGGACCATATGTACTCAGAGCAGAGTTAATTTAACTCTGGGGATTTTGCTGTGTGTGTGTGTGTGTACCTCTCCAGCTGAGCCAAACTCAGGTCAGCGGCAGCCACCCCAGCTCTCTTCTGTCTCACCAGCGTTGAAGCCTCTTCTTGCTTCACAAACACACCTGTGAAGAGACATTCAAACTCATTCCCTCTCCTGACTTTCTTTCCTCTGTAACAGATCATAAAATCATCCTGTCTTCATCAGTGGAGACTGTGTGTGAAGAACAGGCCCACATTCAGACAGATAGGCTCAGATAAACTCCTCATACATGACCCTTCGGCACCCAGATCGCCGTCAAAAAAGTTCAGGAGATATTTCTTAGCGACGGCTGATTTCAACAGTTTCAATATGATAGCATTTTGAAGAAAAAAGTGTCATGAATTTATTGCATTTTTGGGGAAAAATAATCAGTTTTTATAATAAATCTTTGAAAATCCAAATCTGGATTTGAATTTTTTATGATATTATAACCTAAAGATGCTATGTGAAAGTTTGAAACAGAAAATAGTGGTTTTCATCTTGCCACTTTCTTGGTAAAGAAAACACATTTTTACTCAAATTAATCAAAATGGATTTATCACGTTTTGGAACCAAACTATAATATTCAGAAGTAAACAGTGTAGCTGACTGATTGTCAGAATGTTTATTTTTAAACCACAACCTTCTCGGGGCTTCTTTGACCGATACAACTCTCTGTTTATTTTTAAACCACAACCTTTTAAAAATGATATATTTAACGATATCTTTTGCATTTCTCATCCAAACAACGTCAAACTTGGCACTGCACTTACTCGTGCCCGTGGCAAGACACCTGTCGAATTTGAAATCCATCGGACCAACGGTTCGAGAGATATGTGGTTAACACACACACACACAGACAGACAGACAGACAGACAGACGTTTCTGTAATTTATAGATAGATAAACTCATAATTTACTGCTCATTAATAGTTAGAAAGGTAGCACTGCACTCAAAGTCATAACTGAACTGGAAGTGATATCCACATTCCTGTGATTTATTTGGTCAGACTGATATTCTACACAAAACTGGATTTGAATGGTGGAACTGGACTAGATACTGGTGTGTACTCGGGTGATTCTCACGAAAACCATTAAAACACCACGGCACTAATGATTTTAAATATAAAACATGTTATTTAGTAATATAAAAAAGCATCACAATAAAGAAAATACTGTTCTCTACCTTGCACAATGTGTAATTTCAACATGGGAATTAATTATTTGAAAGATTATCACATCAAGAAGAGGTGGATTCATTTTGTGAAGAGCCACCTTGATGGAGAGCTGAGGATCACCACCAACACCCGCCTCTGTAGTGATCATTTTACACAGGGTAGTTTTATAAACTTTAGTCGGAGACAACTGGGATTCACTGATAATCTGCTGTTACTGGTGAATGGGGCCGAACCAACTATCTCCCGCCTCGACCTTCATCCTCCCGTCGCGCCGACAACTGGTGCCGTGATCGGCAGTGCGTGTCCGCGAGTCAACTTTCCCGCGAGTGGGCGTGGTTTCACCGCAGTCAGAGGACACGCCCCCAGCGTTTGAGAGCAGAAAACCACTGCTCATTTTTTCAAGATTTTGATAGTTTAATTTATTTACTTGGCGGCTTTTTATCATTCAGATTTTGCTGGGGGGCTAATAACACATTTTTCTGTGGTGTGACAAACTCAGAACACATACTTAATTTTGACTTTACAGGGACTTTAAAGTGTCAGCAGCCTAATAAATCTGCTGCAGTCTGTCAGTAGTGTGTGTGTAACTGGGATTCAGCCCTAGTACTGGTCTGATCAAGTGCTTCAGTGTGTAGTTCATGTTTGCAGTGTCAGTGTGAACGGATGAAATGAAACGAGGTCTTGCCAGTAGAAGTTCCAGTCGTCGCTGTCCGTCACCTGGATCCATCCTCTCTTCTCAAAGTTATTGATCAGCACCGATTTCTCGATGTCCGTCACCCACTTCACCTTCCCAGCCATCACACACACACTCCTGAGAAACACACACACACACTCCTGAGAAACACACACACACACACTCCTGAGAAACACACACACACTCCTGAGAAACACACACACACTCCTGAGAAACACACACACACTCCTGAGAAACACACACACACACACACACTCCTGAGAAACACACACACACACACTCCTGAGAAACACACACACACTCCTGAGAAACACACACACACTCCTGAGAAACACACACACACTCCTGAGAAACACACACACACACACTCCTGAGAAACACACACACACACACACTCCTGAGAAACACACACACACTCCTGAGAAACACACACACACTCCTGAGAAACACACGTCACTCCCGTCTCAGAGACACTGAACCCCGACAGCTCAAAACACTCATGAGAGAGGAGCAGCTCAATCACTGTGAGGTTATTAATGGTGTTCGACTGAAGAAAAATATAATGTAAATAATACTTTGCTTTACAATAAGATCCCATTAGATAACATCACTTTTAGTAACTAAAAAACACAACTGTTAGGTTCATGTCAGCTCAGGTCCAATAATGAATAAATCATGTTAACAGATGCAACTGTTGATTTAAAATGTATCAGTAAAAGTTAAACATAACATACACTAAGATTAATAAATGCTGTAGAAGAACTGTTCATTTTTAGTTCATGTTATCTAATGTTATTCGCTAATGAAACCTTATTGTAAAGTGTTACCAATATTACAAATACTTTGATAAGTTATTAATGTATTATTTGTAATTGTAAAATTATTAAGTTATTACAATTATTTCTATAATTACACTTTGTTTGGCACTAAAACACATAATCATGTGTGTCACATTATCATTCAGTAATGTCTTTGATAATGTAGTCGATGTTCATGATTGTTTAGAGGAAGATTCTGAAGTGCTGAAACAGATTGTTATTGAACACGGATGATAAACTACAGGCGCTGCTCGTGCGTTTCATTATAAACTGACAGACTACGGATCATATAATCAATAAAACACGGCGGATGAACTCACAATCACAGCTGTCAGTCCGCGCAGAGATCAGTTCATGCTGAATGTTGCTGGAGAAATGAGCTTTCCTTCATCAGAGGAGCATCACAACAGCAGCAGCGGCCCATAGCAACGGCTCTCCACTTCCCATAGCAACGGCTCTCCACTTCCGCCTGGACTGCGTCTTCTTCTTCTTCTTCTTCTTCCTTGGGTTTTTAAGGCAGTTGGTATCCAATATGTTACATTACTGCCATCTGCTGTCTATTATCATGTCACTTTTTTATTATATTCTTCTTTCCAGTCCAGTCCTCTTTAAAAAATAAAACAAATATTTCTTTCCTTGCTCACTCTTTCCACATCCTAATATACTTTTTAAATTGTACTGTCCTATACCAATTTCTTGTAAGCTATATTTCAACTCTTGTCTTTCTTTTATAAATTTCCTGCATGACATAAAAATGTGACTAACTGTTTCTTCCTCTTGACATTCATCGCATTGGCCTGTGGGATGTTTTCCTAACATATGAAGAGTTCCACTTAACTTACAATGCCCAATCCTAAGTCTTGTTAGTACCACTTGTTCTGTCCTTCTATTTGACATCTCTCATAAGTTATACTGCCTACTTTATTTTGAATCATGTATCTGGACTGCGTCATTTCCGCAACGTCAGTTTATAGTTTATGTTACAAATTACTAACCCTAACATTTGCACTTGTTAAGAAAAGAAAATCATTCGTTATAAATGTATATAGGCCTACAAATATTTATGATTTTACTGATCGCTGAAAGGAAATACAGTGTTTGAATTTAGTGTTTGTCGCTGTCTAAATAGTTTTGTTTCTCAAAATTCGTTATGAAAAAAAAAACATGTTATATATATATATATATTTATACCATGGTCTGGGTGAATACTCGATTCTGATTGGCTGCAGGGTGTCCATTGATGACAGTTGTAAATGATTGCGCTGGCTCAAACTCACTGATCAACTGCTGCGGTCGGGTCGCTGTTGCTTGGCCTGTATACGGGAGATATTAAATAGTGCGCTCGACTTAATAAATAAAAACCCTCACGATTTTTACTCTAAAACACATTAAAGTATTATTAATTGATTAAATATTTCTTTCTTTCGTAAGTGACCATGGTATAAGCGGGATAATGCCCTTCGAGGTGTCCATTAACAGAAATGAATGGACTTCGTGGAAGCAACCTCGTCCATTAATTTCTGTTAATGGACACCTCGTCAGGCATAATATTATCCCTTATATATATATATATATATATATATATATATATATATATATATATATATATATATATATATATATATATATATTTGGTGCTGAAAAAAATATATACAAAACCAGAAAATAAATCTAATCATGAAAATAAATGAATGAATACATAAAATGCCACTATTACTAATAATGTTACATAAAATATTATTAATAGTAGTTGTAATAATAATATCAAAAGTAAACAACGTAAAATAAAAGCTAATGGTAAATCTTGAATATAAGCACAATAAGACTTTTATTTTACAATATTGTTTTCCTCACTGTTGTATTTTCTGATACAGAGATCGAACACAATATTGTTGAAATTACACCTTATAAATGTGGTTTATGATTGAAGATGTGTGAAACTGTGTGTGGAAGAAGTAACAGATTTAGAAGATAAAACTCTTTTAATTCAATTCACATTTATTTGTACAGTGTTGTTCACAATACACAGTCTATGAATACACATCGTTTCACAGCAACTTTACAGAAAATACATGAGTGCATATTACAATCTAGAGTCTGTTATCAGAGGAAACTGTCTAAGTTATGGATTTCAGAAATGTACATTTTCAAAATCACAGTAAGCTAAAAATCTTCTTGGTACTTCGGGTAAAGTAACTTTTGGGTTACTTAAACACAACCCTGACAACAACTATAATAATAACATGATAAATGCTGGAAACCACATGACAACTTGTACTTTTCCTCTCACATACACAAAAATCATAAAGAATATAAATTTACAATTGTATATGCAATTTAAAATAAATTTTTACCCAAAATAAGTGTTTTGTGTGAATTATATTTGAGACAATTCTGCCTCCATAACAAGAAGAAGAAGAAGAAGAAGAAGAAGAAGAAGACGTCATAGGTCACATGATGTCCGGGTAGCATTCATACTGAACGAGATCTGGCTATATATGCTGCGTTCCAGTCCAAAACTGTCATGCCCTTCACTCGCAAACTTCCCTCCGTCTCGTTCACTCGGATGTACGTCATTGCGAGTGCCCACTACTGGCGGAAACTGCAATGGGCTGAACTGGAACGTCCTAAGCCCTTGATCACTTGGAATCAGCTGTGGAGTTGATTTATTATTTAATTATTTTTTTCCTTTAAGAATTTGTTTAATGCAGCATCCAAATGTTTATGTGTGTTTGGGTTGTTTTAAACAAAAAATATATATAATTAATATATCATAGAGTTGTCTGTTGTGGTGGTGATTAGATGAGATATGTGGTGACGTCACAATCGTACTGCATTGTGGGACATATACTGTAGGTGCCTGAAGTGTACATTTGAAGCAGACTCGCTCCCTCGGTCAAAATCGAGGGAACGAGGGTCTGTCCATATAAACTTCCCTCGTCCACTTCACGAAGTGGAACGCACTTCAAAATGGCGGCAGGGATTCCCCCAAGGGGAAGTGCTTAGGGAAGTTCGCAAGTGCGTGTCTAAAAGTGGACTGGAACGCAGCACCAGTACCGACTCTTTTAGCACTCGTTCAGTAAGTACTTATTGAAATGAAGTCCCTCCTCATTGAGTATGCGGTTTGGGACGCAGCCCAAGAGTCCATGTGTGTGAGAGTGTGACAGTGTGAAACTGTGTGTGGAAGAAGTAACAGATTTAGAAGATAAAACTCATTTAATTCAATTTGTACAGCGTTTTTCACAATACACATCATTTCAAAGCAGCTTTACAGAAAATACATGAGTCCATATTACAGTTTACAGTGATCTGATATCAGAGGAGACTGAGTCCTGACTCTGTGTGTGTGTGTGTGTTGATATCAGAGGAGACTGTCTAAGTTATGTATTTCAGAAATGTACATATTCAAAATCACAGTTTGCTAAAAATGTATGTAGATACAATGATATCATTGAAGTAATGAATACTTGTTTATTAACAAATGATTATGAGATTTAGAAAATTGTAGCATTGGTGCGTGTTGATTCACTTTTACAGTGTTTTGACCAACATTAATAAAGGAGTGTGTGTGTGTGTGTGTGTGTGTGTGTGTGTGTGTGTGTGTGTGTGTGTGTGTGTGTGTGTGTGTGTGTGTGATGAACTGAACAGAAGCAGGAGTGTAAATAAACACACAGAACAAAAATCAGAAACAGAGGAATAAAGATCAAGAGGAAACTCAAATATGAACAAAAACAGCAAAACTAAACACAACCCTGACAACAACTATAATAATAACATGAGAAATGCTGGAAATCACAT
>NC_140212.1:46214159-46216659 GCF_951802725.1 Rutilus rutilus
ACACACACACAACTGAAACGCTCACACACACACACAACAACTGAAACGCTCACACACACACACACAACTGAAACGCTCACACACACAACTGAAACACTCACACACACACACACACAACTGAAACGCTCTCACACACACACAACTGAAAACGCTCAAACACACACACACCTGAAACGCTCTCACACACACACAGCTGAAACGCTCACACACAAAACTGAAACACTCACACAACTGAAACGCTCTCACACACACACAACTGAAACGCTCACACACACACACAACAACTGAAACGCTCACACACACGACTGAAACGCTCACACACACACACAACAACTGAAACGCTCACACACACACAACTGAAACGCTCACACACACACACACAACTGAAACGCTCACACACACACACAACAACTGAAACGCTCACACACACACAACTGAAACGCTCTCACACACACACAACTGAAACGCTCACACACACACACACACCACAACTGAAACGCTCACACACACACAATTGAAACGCTCTCACACACACACACACACAACTGAAACGCTCACACACACACACACACACACACACACACAACTGAAACGCTCACACACACACACACACACGACTGAAACGCTCACACACACAACTGAAACGCTCACACACACACACACACAACTGAAATGCTCACACACACACACACACACACACACACAACTGAAACGCTCACACACACAACTGAAACGCTCACACACACAGACACACAACTGAAACGCTCACACACACAACTGAAACGCTCACACACACACACACACACACACAACTGAAACGCTCTCACACACACACAACTGAAACACTCACACACACACACACACACACACAACAACTGAAACGCTCACACACACACAACTGAAACGCTCACACACACACAACTGAAACGCTCACACACACACAACTGAAACACTCACACACACACACACAACTGAAACGCTCACACACACACAACTGAAACGCTCACACACACACACACACACACACACAACTGAAACGCTCACACACACACAACTGAAACGCTCACACACACACACACCACAACTGAAACGCTCACACACACACACAATTGAAACGCTCTCACACACACACACACACACACACACAACTGAAACGCTCACACACACACACACACACACACACACACACACACAACTGAAACGCTCACACACACGACTGAAACGCTCACACACACACACGACTGAAACGCTCACACACACAACTGAAACGCTCACACACACACAACTGAAACGCTCACACACACACACACACACAACTGAAATGCTCACACACACACACACACAACTGAAACGCTCACACACACAACTGAAACGCTCTCACACACACACACACACACACACACACACACAACTGAAACGCTCACACACACGACTGAAACGCTCACACACACACACGACTGAAACGCTCACACACACAACTGAAATGCTCACACACACACACACACACACACACAACTGAAACGCTCTCACACACACACAACTGAAACACTCACACACACACACACACACACACACACAACAACTGAAACGCTCACACACACACAACTGAAACGCTCACACACACACAACTGAAACGCTCACACACACACAACTGAAACACTCACACACACACACACAACTGAAATGCTCACACACACACACACAACTGAAACGCTCACACACACAACTGAAACGCTCACACACACACAACTGAAACGCTCACACACACAGACACACAACTGAAACGCTCACACACACACACACACACACCAACTGAAACGCTCACACACACACACACACACAACTGAAACGCTCACACACACACACACACACACACAACTGAAACGCTCACACACACACACACACACAACAACTGAAACGCTCACACACACACACACACACACAACTGAAACGCTCACACACACACACACACACACACAACTGAAACGCTCTCACTCACACACACACACACACACACACAACTGAAACGCTCACACACACACACACACAACTGAAACGCTCACACACACAACTGAAACACTCACACACACACACACACAACTGAAACGCTCTCACACACACACAACTGAAAACGCTCAAACACACACACACCTGAAACGCTCTCACACACACACAGCTGAAACGCTCACACACAAAACTGAAACACTCACACAACTGAAACGCTCTCACACACACACACAACTGAAACGCTCACACACACACACAACAACTGAAACGCTCACACACACGACTGAAACGCTCACACACACACAACTGAAACGCTCACACACACACACAACAACTGAAACGCTCACACACACACACACAACTGAAACGCTCACACACACAACTGAAACACTCACACACACACACACACAACTGAAACGCTCTCACACACACACAACTGAAAACGCTCAAACACACACACACCTGAAACGCTCTCACACACACACAGCTGAAA
>NC_140212.1:46221659-46381659 GCF_951802725.1 Rutilus rutilus
CGCTCACACGCTCACACACACACAACTGAATCGCTCACACACACACACACACACACAACTGAAACGCTCACACACACACACAACTGAAACGCTCACACACACACAACTGAAACGCTCACACACACACACACACACACACACACACACACAACTGAAACGCTTACACACACACACAACTGAAACGCTCACAGACACACAACTGAAATGCCCACAGACACACACACACAACTGAATCGCTCACACACACACACACACAACTGAAACGCTCACACACACACACAACTGAATCGCTCACACACACACACACACACACACACACACACACACACAACTGAAACGCTCACACACACACACACACACACACAACTGAAACGCTCACACACACACAACTGAAATGCTCACACACACACAACTGAAACGCTCACACAACTGAATCGCTCACACACAACTGAATCGCTCACACACACACACACAACTGAATCGCTCACACATACACACAACTGAAACGCTCACACACACACACAACTGAAACGCTCACACACACACACACACACACACAACTGAATCGCTCACACACACAACTGAAACGCTCACACACACACACACACACAACTGAAACGCTCACACACACACACACACACACACACACACACAACTGAAACGCTCACACACACACAACTGAAACGCTCACACACACTCAACTGAAACGCTCACACACACACACACACACACAACTGAAACGCTCACATACACACACACAAACACACACACACACACAACTGAAACGCTCACACACACACACACACACAACTGAAACGCTCACACACACACAACTGAAACGCTCACTATTCGATAGAAGGATTGGACTGTAACAGGTGATGATTTATTATTTCTAGCTTTCCTCAATGGGGTGTCGATCAGAACACACTGGATTCGATCAGTTCCATGCAAAGGAGGTTTATTGTTGACAGTTTTTGCTATGCACAACACAGCAGTACACAGGTGGCTTAAAGTATTTAGATGTGTGTGTTTGTGGTCTACAAAGGGAAAGAAATAAAGATATATATTAACAAATGTCTCTAGTATTATTACACAAACATTACTTCCAAATCTACATTTCTCAAATAAAGAATTATCAAGTTCGATTCTATATTAAATAAAGAAATCAATATACAAGCAGCGAAAATATGTAACACCGCCACCCGGTGGTCAGAAATGGCATAACATACAAAACCGAAACTAAATCTGAGGTAATTTAAATGAACGGCACATAATCATACAGATCGCGTCCTTAAACTTGAAATAACAAGAGTTTCAAATACTAATGTAACGATCACACATTCATATGTACAAATCAAACACTGGATGCAATATAAATATTATAAATTGCAAGTAATATCGAACATAAACGGCACACTCACGAGCCCTCAACCTCACGCGATTAACGGATTCATCTCTCTTAAACATGCATCACTTTATGAAAGTATGACATCAAGGCTTTACAGCTCCTTAACAAGTATTGATCACCAAACTAGGTAAACAGTCAACTTACATATATTTATTGACGCACTTTGCACACACAGTCTTGCTTGTACAGTTCCGCTCGTACAGTCCCGCTCTCTGCTGATGATGACTGACAGTAAGTAGCGCATGCGCACATGACTCGGCCTTTCCAACACTCACACACACACAACTGAAACGCTCACACACACACACACACACACAACTGAAACGCTCACACACACACACACACACACACACACACACACAACTGAAACGCTCACACACACACAACTGAAACGCTCACACACACACTCACTGTCCCTTGCTCACTCACTCACTTTCACTCATTCACTCTCTCACACACACACACACACACACACACACTGTCCCTGTATGGAATTATTCTTGTGCCAATAATAATGAACGTAGCTTTTCAAGAAACTAATGGAAATATAAATTGAAACTGAATAAAATATCTTTGAAACTGAAAAAGAATAAATCGCAGGCAATTTTTTTTACTTCGTTTTTAATACACTGCATGTTTTGCTAACTATTTCTCATATTTCAGTCGCTGATCTGAACTTGCAAATGCGCTTCCAGAGTTTTCATTTGCGCTTCTGAAGTTTTCGTTTGCCGTTCTGACACATTTCTCTCGTGGGGGCGGGGCTAGTGGCAGTGTGTTCTCATTGGCTACTGAGGTTTTGACTGACAGCTTATTCACCTGGAAGTGAAGACGTCAGTGTTGTGTTTACATGTGTGGATTTAAGCGTCTGTAATCGCAGCTTTCTATTTCATTTTAGTGATATTAAGTTTATATCTGTATTTATTTGCTGCTACACTATATTGTTGAGATGATAGTACAGACGAATGATATCATTATCATTAGTAATCGTCGCTATCTGGATACTGGATAGCCTACTCGTGGTAAGTCAGATTTTTTAAAAATACTATACTAATACTATTTATAATACAGTACTGGCTTTTTTTAGGTGGAGAGGCATTTTAGAGCTCAGTGAGAGCCCATAACATTATACAGCTGTGTTGTCTTGATTTAACTTAGCCCAATCATTACATGACTTGTTTATCTAACGTTACATTCGGTTACAGTCTTCGATTAGATCATATTTCCCCCCAGCCACCCCACACATCATTGGGCTAGAGTACTGTACAGTATCTGTACTGTAGCCTACAGTACAAAAAGTAGGCTACTGTATCAGTCAATGACCGATGCCATTGGACCAGAGCGCTGTCAGTCACTGCCTGATTCAACTTTGGCAATGTAAAGCCTTTTTTTACCATGCCAATAAAGCTATTTAAACCTGAATTTCTCAATTGCTGATTAATTTGCGATGCAGAGTTTTTGAAAGAGGAGAGACACGACTTTACCACAGACCACGTCTCTGTTCATAATATGTAAACACTCAGTTATTTTGAAGTATCGCCCTGGTCGCAATATTTATTCGGATTACTTTTGTGTGATAAAGATGACTGATAAAGCTATTATAGCTAGTATGACTTCAAATGAACATTTCTGAGAAAATTTTTTAATCTTTAACAGTCTTTAATAATAAATATATGTCCAAATTAAAAACTTAAAACATGCAAGTAATTATGACTGAAAACATCCAGCAGCTAGGGAATACACAGCCATGGATATATGTTTATATATAGGGCAATACAGCCATCTACTGGTTACACAACAGTATTACAGATGATAAATGCTGCATGACTCCCAGGTAAATATTTAGTACTGTAAAATCTCTTTATATAATTTGTTTGGAATAAATATTTTAAGTCTTCAACTTGTTACTGTATGTGGGAGTTCAAAGCAGTTTGTATTGTTAGATTATAATACATTTCCTCTCTCATTTTCCAGGGAGTGGAGCAACTTTTCCATAAACAAAATTCTGATGCTGACACAGAGGATGGAGTGATAGTACCAGAGATCCACTGTCCCTTTCAGACAATAATCTTACTTTGTTCAGACACATCATCTTTGAATGACTGGGATCTTGATCTTCAGACACCTGATTTATTTTATTTTAATATTATAAACTAGCAAATGTTTCAATTTCCTCTAGATTAAAACAAACACAGTTCACAAGTACACAAGAGGTTGCACTTTATTCTTATTAATCTATGCTGATCTTGGATTAGCATACCAACAGCATATGAATGTTAAGGGGATAGTTCACCCAAAAATAAAATTCTCTCTTATTTTACTCACCCTCATGCTGTCCCAGATGCATTTTACTTTCTTTCTACAGATAAACACGAATTAAGATTGTAAGGAAAGTAATCCATCTCTGCGAGTCCTAAAGACGCTTTAAAAACCACACACAGTGACCCATGCGGACCTCAGTGGATGAATCAATGCCTTCTGAAGTCAAACAACAGGCTAGATAAAAGAAATACTAATATTGTAGACTGTTTTAACTATTAAAAATCACTTCCGACCAACTGTCTTACGTACATGGGTTACAATCCACTTGTATTATATGGACTCAGAGAGATGGTTAAAATCTTTGTCTATGTTTATGTGAAGAAGAAAGTCATATACATCTGGGATGGCATGAAGGAGAGTAAATGATGAGAGAATTCTCATGTTTTGGGTGGACTGTCCTTGCACTGCTTGTGTCCAGTCACTGCTTTGCTATTGTACTGCAACAGGAACTGTTCAAAGAATCATTGCATCATTTAAAATGTATATGAATTTTTTTTAATGTATTCTGTATTTGTAATTGTGCATTTTGTATAGTAATGTATATCATGAGAATACTGTGCATTACATGTATATTATGCAGTTAATGTTTTGTGGATTCTGGTCTTTCCTGTCACAACATAATTGCATCCAAGACCTTCACTCTGATACTTGTGTATATGCTTTAGTGACAATAAAGAATGTAAATTTATTGGAATTCATATTTTCAATTACATTCATTTAACTGGTTGTAGAAGTCACAACTGAAACGGTTGATGATTGTTAAAATATATTAACAATTTTAAATGTTAGAAGATAGTATTAATTAATTGAAATAACTAAATACAATTATCAATAAAAAAAAAATGGCAACAAGAACATTCTTTGTGTGACATGTGTAGTGAAATGCCCTTTGAGGTCTGTATCATCTGACAGCAGGCCACGATTGTTATTTTCATATTGTTTAAATTCCTCTTATTTAAGTGATCATTAATTTTGATGGTGTAAATGTATATCATGCTAACAATGAGTAGTGTGATGGCCATGGTTGCCAACCTTGATTACCTGAAGTGAAACTTTCTTGACGGCTGAATATATCACACACGTTTGCTAGTATTCTCCTTAAATTGTAACAGCTCAACCTAATCAGAGCCTAACAAGCAGAATAATCATCAGGAATAAACAAATATTCTCTGAAAACATTGGACACTACAATTTTAAGTATTATATACAGTACTTTAATGTACAATTACACCTGAATAGACTGAATAGATCTCTTGTGCTCCTAAAAGCTTCTGTCGACAAAGTAGTAGCAGCAGGTAAATACAGATAAAAAAAATAAAATAAAAAAAACATAACTTAATATCACTAAAATGAAATAGAAAGCTGCGATTACAGACGCTTAAATCCACGTAATCCATGTAAACACAACACTGACGTCTTCACTTCCAGGTGAATAAGCTGTCAGTCAAAACCTCAGTAGCCAATGAGAACACACTGCCACTAGCCCCGCCCCCACGAGAGAAATGTGTCAGAACGGCTAACGAAAACTCCAGAAGCATAAACGAAAACTTCAGCTTCTGAAATGAAATGCGCTTCGCAAATGAAAACTTCTAGCCTGACGTCGTCATACTCAGATTCTAGTCAGAATGTGAGTCTGATACTGCTCCATTGAGCTTTGATTATGGGGCGTGTTTCAACCGAATCAGGAAGGAAAATGCCTCTGCACTCAATTGGATAGACCTACTACAACCAATCAGAGCAAAGGAGTAAGTTTTCATTCATGTTTCCGATCGACAAATGCCTTGATCGCGGTTCTCTGTTCCTCTTTTAAAATGAATGCGCTGTCGATATCTTCTATAACAGACGCGATGGCGGAATCTACACATGATGTTTCATAAACAAAGTTCAGCAGGAGCACGTTCACATAATCAACCCAATCAACTTGTCATCAAACACCATGTCTACCCTATCAGCATAAGAGGAAAAATATATTCACTCTGTCAACTCACCTAACATTCCTTGACAGTTTTCAGCATCCCTCCACTCACTCTTGGCCTGTTCTTCCACAGCCAGGAATACGGGGGGAGTACTTTGGGTTCGGGCCAAATACCGAGGCGGAGCCTCTCCTCGGACAGCACGTCAAATATGCATTTAATCTATCTGACTTATTTGTAAGTGTGAACTCGTGAAATCTCAATTCTCAAGCGGCTGTCGTCTTTGTTGTTAACGAATTCAAACCAAGCGCTCGTTGGTGACGTAGATGATTACGTTGCTCATCTGTCCATCATCGTATAAAGCCCGCCCTGACAATTTGATTGGTCCGAACAATTTTTGTTCGGGCATAATAGCTCCTCAACGGAGCGAGTCCAGACCGAACTTCCCGAACAAAAAATGTTGTGGGCGGGGCTAAGTTCGGCTGGCATCCAGGCTAGAAAACTTCAGAAGCGCAAATGAAAACTCTGGAAGCGCATTTGCAAGTTCAGATCAGAGACTGAAATATGAGAAATAGTTAGCAAAACATGCAGTGTATTAAAAACGAAGTAAAAAAATTTGCCTGCGATTTATTATTTTTCAGTTTCAAAGATATTTTATTCAGTTTCAGTTTATATTTCCATTAGTTTCTTGAAAAGCTACGTTCATTATTATTGGCACAAGAATAATTCCATATCCCTGGCTCACTCACTCACTCGCGCGCACACACACACACACACACACACACACTCTCGCTCACTCACACACTCGCGCGCACACACACACTCTCGCTCACATACTCACTCACTCTTGACGGAACCCGTCGTGGAGGACCGTTAAAAAATTAAACATGCTAGTCTTTGTCATGATGTTGTTAAGCATCGCAGATGCGACGTAGGTTGTCGCCCACTATGACACACTATACGAGATGAAGCGATCGAATCTTGCGTCCCGACGCCCGTTGTCATTTACGAATCCCCACGACACCCTACATCAAACGGATCGTGCCGATATCGCGCTAAAATCGTGTAATCTGAACCAGGCAGGTAATAAACGTTTGACCTATCACGCCAAGAACCTATTAAAGCACTAAGACATGGGAACAGTATAGCTAACATTCACATTTGAATATTTATCGCAAGTCATATCGTCATCGCAATATTAAACAATGTTATCGCACATCGCAGCTTTTCCTCATATCGTGCAGCCCTAATCGATATGCTAGCTTGATAGTGAGTGCTAACAGCCATGTTAGTTGTTGTTGTAGTTTTGAGTTCTGTTTCTGTGTTTTCAGTGTTTCTGTGATCGTTTTCCCCTGTCTTCTGTTTATTTTGGTCTAGTCCTGTTTTTTCCCCGGTCTGTTTAATTAGTTCATCTGTGTCAGCTGTATCTTGTTAATCATCCTGTTTGCCTGTGTATTTACCCCAGTGTGTTTCCTCAGTGTTTGTCGGTCAATGTTTTATGTTAGGTGATCTTTGTCTGAGCACACACTCCCTGTTCCTTGCTTTTGTGATATTGTGAATTAAAACCTTGGATTCTACTTTTTCGAGTTTGCCTCCTACTTCATCCAACCAGAAGCCGCAACAGTTGTTTATATTCATAATGATAAAGTTAGGTATTTTATTACATGTGATTCTGACATGATGTGGTAAACGGCGCATCCTCCAGCTGAGCGGTTGGCGTCGCGCGTTCATGTGTTTTGGGGGCGTGACTTTGGAAGGAGCCCAGAAGGAAGGGGGTGGGAGTGAATGAAATAAGTAGCTGTGTTTATAGACAAATCCGGCGAAACACGGAAGTAAAGCAGCGCCGCCATTACTGCGTGCCTTGCTGCTAAGGAAGTAGCGTTGGTCCCGTAGGCGGCTGTAGCAGATGTAGCTGTACGAAATGTTATTTTTATCTATTCATCTTTAATTTTGTACAGTCGCCCTGCTGTATGGCTACAACACTTCCCTCGGCCGGCCATGCAGTCACACACTACTTCGAGAACTTTGCAGTTTTCTCTCTATATTGTTACTGACACATTATGGTACGAGTTCACTGCCTGTGAAAATCGCACGACACCTTTTAATGTGAGCTCATCTGCGAAGGTATGCAAGTATCTGGCCAATCCAACCGGAGCTCATGTAATTCTGACCTTCAATCAATGCCCTGTACTTTAGGTTCTGAAGCTCGCATGCCAGATGATTAATAAAATAATGTTGAATACCTGTAAGCTGCCAACTCTCACGCTTTCACCGTGAGACACACGCAATTGACACTTTTCACACGCCACACATCCATTTTCTCACGCACATAAAAATCGAGAAGCAAAGAGGACAAGGAGATCGACAGACTAGACAGAGCAGGTTAGTTATGATATAAAAAAAAAAGCTCAGCTCTCAGATTCTGTCAATTTTATTATGAAATTCAAACAATAAATATTTTGGCCTTTGTAAATGTGACGTGACAGATCCCTATGCCACGTGAACCGATCATAACTTAATAGTAAATAAACACGAATGGAATGAACAATGTTAAAAGAAACAGTAGCATAACCTACCGAAATGTATATTCATCATACATAATATCGATCAATCAGTGTTTTTTTAACCGCGGAAAGGGTCAACAAAACAGCTGGAGAACAATTATGTCACATAACATTTACCTCAGGAAAGAAAAAAAGAGCTATAGAGAGTATTTTGCTAAATATGTGTACTATATTACATATTTATTATATGTTTTCTTATATCATTAAATAAAGTTGTTATTATAATAAAAAAAAAACGCATTATATTTAATTTGAGTTATTTACCCAAATTAGTCAATATTAAAACAAATCACAAGAATTGGACTGAATTGAAATCCTGAAATTGTTTCAAGCAATAATAATAATAAAAAACGTACCAGAAATTGTACCATATAATATAAACATTGCAACATGTTGTCACTAAACCTAATAAAATTCAGTTTAGTAACTAAAATGTTTTGACAATCACAATATTTAAGCCCCAGGATCCGCTTTCATTGAAATGTCATTAGAGGACACCGGCAAGTGTCACACCCTCACACTTCGCAGGCACGCAGTAATGGCGGCAGGCAAGATGGCGGCGCCCATAGAGTTCGCGGCGGATTTGTGTATACACGGGTTTCTTGTATACAAACAATACCGGATGCGCGCGCATCCAGGTGGCAGAAAACCGCTAGCTGTTATGCCGAGTTCTGTAAAAGAACATTGTAATTAACGTAGATTTCGCATTGTTTGTAATTTCTTGTTGACTCAATAATAAACTGCAATTTCAGAGTTGGATCTGTTTGTTTGTGTTTCATATTAATATAACATTATGTAAAACGTCCAACTGTTTAAGAATCAAAATCCGGACATACTGTGATGCATGTATGAATTATCATGTTAGACTAAGTTAGTAATGTAATTAGGGTGACCACCATCAAACAAACCAAATGTGGGACGATTATAAGTTTGTGTGGGACAATGTGGGACATGTTACCAACACCAAAACATAACCTGAAACTGTTATATAATGTTTATCTAATTTAATAAAAACATTTGTATTCTGCCTTTCAGCTGATAAAAATTCTTTGTTCTTTAGTTCCTTTCCTTCCAGAAAACACCATTACATCACTATGTAACATCACATGTCTTTATTTTACATGTCATTTAAATTCAACATCACTGAGCCCAAAGGCAGCAGGCATCATGCGCGCATTATATATATATATATATATATATATATATATAATTTATTATTATTATTATTTTTATTTTATTTTTTAAACAGTTCTGACCAACTCCAACTAAAACCCAACAAAATAAACAATGAACAAATAAAATATAAAACATGAAATTAGATCATTGACAGTCTTATATATTAAGAATATATTAAACCAAAAACGTTCATATTTTTTAGAAAGGATGTGAATTAAACAACCATAGCAGGCAACAAGTTGATCAATTCTGTTAAATTTAAATTTACCAAATTATCTATTTGTTTTCTGACAGGAAACACATGGAACGAATACACCGCTCCACATTTTGATTGACAGCCGTCACAACCTACTAGTGACCGTGTTTACTCCTTTCCTTTCAACCATTGGATAGGATTTAAAAAACGGCTGTTGTATTTGTACTTCTGACGAAGCGCTGTTAAATATAGGTGAAAAACTACGCGGCATTGGCGGCAAAAATAATAAATAAAACGTACTCTCAGCAATGGTGAGATCTTGCCGGATCCCTACGCAATACATGACGATATTTGGATTGTGGATGACAAGAAGTGGCCAGCAATTGTATGGCCTGATATATATAGCCATAATTATCTTATTCAAGCAAGTGTGTATAAGAGAAATGATTAGAGCGTACAAATCCCTTGATGCATACAACTACGTGCTATGTGGTCATGTGCAGCTCGTCAAATTATGAATAGAAAGAATATAACATACAACTTCCTCCTTCTGTCCCACTCTTCCATTTGCCTAGATTTGGAATTACTTGCAACATGTATAATTTAAATGAGCAGATAAAACAACAGATAGACCTGCATGTAAATAAATTACGCAACAACTCCTTGGCATTTTGACTTAGCGACAACACCACCACTATGCTACTAGCCTAAACCCTTTACTCCAGTACGAAGACCGCGGATCTTTCTGCCTCCTGGTTGCGTGCGCAAGCAGTGATGAGGTCGCCGAGAAATCCATGTATTGCAGTCCTGTGAGGACTACAGACACTCAATTTTTATACTTTCTTTTTCAGAGTACTTACATTTTAATAATGTATTGGTATATAAAGACATTTTAAACAAATTTTGGAATTTTTTTTGTTGAAAAAAACGGCTTGCCCTGCCTTTAAATAGAAGTAACAATTAAATAGGGGTGTAATTACTATTTTTTTTATACTAATGTAACTAAATAAAATTGATTAAGTTCAACTTTGACCAGCTGGAAAATGAAGGCTCTGCTAACCCATTATCCAGCAAATACTGGACTTCCTTTTCCAAAACCTCTCGTTTATTCAGCGGAACCCTGTAAAAACGCTGACGGACAGGAGCAGCCTCACCCACCTCAATATCATGCTCTAACTGTGTCGTTCGGGTTGGAACATCCGAAAACAGCTTCGGGAACTCAGAAAGCAAACTAATCAATTCTTGACTTTGCGTCGCGTCTAAATGTTTAAGATTGGAAGACAGATTTTTCAACGTTTCAGAATTCTTTAGACGACCCAGTAACACGCAGTCATCAGGAGATTCTAATTCGTCCACAGGCATACTCATGTCCTGTGAAACACCTGACTGAGGGGAGCTGTCCACTAGCACCACAGGCGCCACTGGCACTGAGACCGGTCGGTTTCGCTGATAATAAGGCTTAAGGAGATTTACATGACAGACTTGGGATCTCTTTCTTCGGTCTGGCGTCAGAATCGTGTAGTTATCCATGGCCCCGCAATGTATTATCTCATACGGCCCAGTATATTTGGCTTGGAACGGGGAATCTACAACAGGCAGAAGCGCGATGACCTGATCTCCTACACTAAACTTCCGATGTTCAGTGTATCGGTCAAACAATTTTATTTTGTTTCAAAAAAGTTTTTGTTCAAAAGTTTTATTTAAACATTTCCCAGCTAACTCTCCAGCTAATGAAAGTCGACGACGGAAACCCAGCACGTACTCTGAAATTTTTTCCGGTGGTCCTGAATCAATCCATTGATCACGCAAGACAGCTAATAACCCCCGGACTTTGTGTGCAAAAACCAGCTCGTTTGGGCTAAACCCAATGCTCTGCTGCGTAACCTCCCTGGCTGCTAACATCAACCACGGAAGACCCTCTTCCCAATCCCGCTGCATTTCCAGACAGTAGGCTCTCAATAGTGATTTTAACGTAGAATGAAAACGTTCGAGTGCCCCTTGAATCTGGGCGTGATACGCTGTTGACAAATTGTGTTTAATACCCAGCTCGAAAAGCACCTCCGCAAACAATTTCGAAGTAAAATTACTTCCTTGGTCTGATTGGATAATTTTTGGTAACCCAAAAATAGACACGAACTGAGTGATCGCTTTCACAATAGATTTTGTGTTAATCGAGCGCAATGGGAACGCAGCTGGATAACGCATAACTTGACACATCACTGTCAACAGGAACTCACTTCCAGCTTTCGAACGAGGAAGAGGACCCACGCAATCAATGATAAGATGTTCGAACGGTTGACATACAGCCGGAATTGGACGCAGAGGAGCCGGTTTTAACGACTGGTTCGGTGTGCCGGTAAGCTGGCACGTATGACAGGTCTTAATAAAACTGGCAACGTCCTTTTTAATACGAGGCCAGTAAAAGTATCGAAGAATTCTGTCATAAGTTTTCTGAACACCAGCATGACCGGCGAGCTGATCGTGAGCCATTTTCAACACTAGCGAGCGAAACTTTACTGGTATCACGACCTGAATGACAGAATCTCCCATACCATCAACAGCATGCGGGGACCACTTTCTCAGTAAAACATTCTGTTCAATAAAATAGCCTTGCGATCTGTCACGAATTTCAGTGCTGTCAACAACCTGTTCAAATTGTGGTTTTAATGTTTCATCATTCTGCTGTTCAGTAGACAACTCTTCCCGAGAAACCACAATGGGATAATCACTCAAAACGAAACACGATTCAGTGTCACTGATTTTCCCTTCGGCCCTAGGTTGAGCACCAGAACGAGTCACCGCACACACGATGAACACTTTCGGATACTGTAGCGCACTGTCATCCGGACCATCAGTACAGGACGGTGCATCAGTCACAACCAGAGAGGGCGATTGATTAACCCAAACGCGTCCGCCGGCTAAGTTATTTCCGAGGATCAGTGAAACGCCATCAACAGGTAGAATAGGGCGTATACCAAGATCCACCACCCCATGTACTAGTTCACAGGTCAAATCAACTTTATGCAGGGGTACGGATAATGTATTAAGCCCAATGCCACGAATCAAAAGCGAGCTACCAGTGTGCGACTCAGTTGAGAAGGGCAACACAGACTCCAAAATAAACGACTTGGATGACCCCGTGTCCCGGAGAATTTTCACTGCTACTTTCTCAACACCACCTGGAAGCGACACAAAACCATTAGAAACGAATGGTTCAAATAACTGATGGTGATTCTCTACCCTCTTGGGCGCTACCACCGGTATTCCTTTCAAAGTACCGGCCTGATTTAATACAGGAACAGAAGTAGCCAGGACAGCAGGCTTCACGGAATGGGCGTGTCTAACAAATTTTGACTTAAGCACTGGACAATTTGACTTCCAATGTCCTTTACCCAGACAGTAGTTACAGTTATCATAGTCACTTGATTTCTTTTTCAAAAAACGCCTGGCTGGACCCATAGAGACAACGGAAGAATTCCCCCGTGTATGAACCTGACGTTCACTGAATTTATCAGCACGGGGCTTATGAATAAGTTCCCAGTCATCCACCAGCAGTGCAGCTTCTGAAGCAGTTTTAACCTGACGCTCCGCAACATAAGTGGCTATCATCTCGGGAAGTGTATTTCTGTATTGCTCAAATAAAATTAACTCTCTCTGCTTATCCATTGTTGTACTATCTGCCGCTGTACACCACCGATCAAACTGCACAGTCAATTCTCTTACGAATTCAACATTTGTTTCATTCACCTTTCGCTGTAACGTACGGAACTTTTGCCGATAACTCTCTGGCACACGTTCATTAATTTTTAACACCGCCGCTTTAATGGCTTCATAATTCTGGCTGTCAGCATCAGATAGAATAGAAAGAATAGAATAGAATCGGGCATTTATATAGCGCTTTCATATGTACTACTGTACACCCAAAGCGCTTTACAATCATGTCAGGGGATCTCTCCTCAACCACCACCAGTGTGCAGCATCCACTTGGATGATGCGACGGCAGCCACAGTACAACGGCGCCAGTGCGCTCACCACACACCGGATATAACATAGAATAGGCTTGTTGGGCTTTACCTGTTAAAACGCACTGAAGCAACATAGCGCGTTCAACATTACTCCATTTATACGCTACTGCGACTCGCTCAAATAGGAGAAAAAAAATCTCCACCTCAGCCTCATTAAACGGCGGTACTAAACGTAAATTATGAGCCACGCTCAGTTTCGTCGAATCAGTATCAAAACCTGCACCCACCGGCTTACCTTCCTCGTGTAACTCTAGTCGACGCCTTTCAATCTGTAAACGCTGTTGCTCTAACTGTTGCCGGCTCTCCTCCAACTCTAACTCCAAACGTACCTTCTCACATTCCAAGCGGCGTTTCTCACACTCAGTATCACGTTGTATCATCAACAACTCTTTCTGTTGCTCAAATGAAAGAGTGCTTAAAGCAGACAACGGAAGGGTTGGAACAGGCGTACTTACGGCAGGCAACGCAGCTGAAACAGGCAATTTAGATTTTCTTCTCAAGATTTTAAGATCACACAGCGCAGTTTCAAGGATTAGCTTTCCGTCTTTTGACCTTTTTTGATTATACGTTAGCTCGATTTTATAATGCGCAGCTAACTCTAACAATTGCTCTTTGGTCATTTCCTCTAACAATTCCTCAGACGGCATCTGAGAAAATGCTTCAATAACATCGGTCGCCATAATTACCAATAATCACGCTTACAAAACACACGCTCAGCAAATATTATGCACAAAAAAAAACTTTTTTTTTTTTTTTTTTTTTACCGACAAATCAGGGTTTATTTAAAAGAAACTAAACCATCCATTTAAACTCAATAAACCCTAGTCTTCAGTTGGCCCAAGACCGGGTACTTACGCACTAAATCCCGCAAGTTTGGGAAGACGACCAATTGCCGAGTTGCCCCCCAAACCTCGGATGTGCCCCCGAGCCAACTGCTCTACGCCCCGAGCCAACCAAAAATAACAAACTAAAATAAAAAACTACGTGCCCAAAGACACGCACTAAACCTACCCAGAAGGTTTGTTCTTTAAATACTCCCAACAAATTATGTTATAGAGCCTAACTAATTAATGGAGCGTTCCAACTTTTCAATTTACAAATAGGCGGATAATATACCAATATATTCAAATTCAAATATCCATATTTTACCCTCCTTCAAAAACGTTTTTTTCAAAATCATTCGCACGAATCCAAACACAAATTTAGTTCGACGAGCCCCCAATTGTTACGCCCTTATTAGGGAGCAACAATGAAGGAGGAGGAAACGTTTACGGCGGTTACAATACTCTTTTTATTTACACATTCTCCACAACAAAGACTGTCTCTCAAGTTCTCGCAATACGCCGCAACGCCGATCAACATCTCGGTCCTGGCCAGGGATCGATCTGACAGAATGGAACGCTCCATGAGGACGCCAAACAGGAAGCTTTTATTGACAGGCACACCTGTGCACCGGTGCACCCAATCCACCTGATTACCTCAGCTCCGCAGCACACCTGTAGGAGGAGCAAAACACACCCAGACACGGCAAAGACGACAATACAAAATATACAGCCTTGACACCCATATTTATAAAAAACAGCTCAAATCCTGAGATTCGTTCATGCCATAGGGTTTCACCGTAGACAGTTAATTTATCCAAAAAGCTTCTTTTCTCAAGAGTTGTTTAATTATGTTACCACCCCTAGGGTTTGGCAATACTCTCTCAATACCACTGACCTGAGGGAGGCAGCAGAACCATGATTCTTCTCTATATAATGTTTAGCAATGGCATAGTCAAGGTTATTGTTTCTGATAGCAGCCTTATGTTCTGCGATTCTCAGCTTGAGGTTACGTTTTGTTTGGCCAACATACATAAGGCCACAAGGGCACATCAGCACATAAATGACATGGGTCCATAGACAATTTATAAATTCTTTGATGTTATATTTTCATCCGGAATGTGGGTGACTGAATGTTTTAGTGTCTATAGTGTTGGTGCCATGAGCACATCTACCACATCTATAATTCCCATAGACCTGTTGAGAAAGCCAGTTTGCCTGTGTGGGTTAAATATATTTAGTGATACTAAAGTGGATAACAATAATTGTGCTTAAAGAGATAGTTCACCCGAAAATGAAAATGAGCTTATAGCATTTGTATGTCAGATCTTCACATCTGGTACAGTAATTTCAACATTCAAAATTGTATCTGTGTGTGTGTGTTAGTGAATGGAAAAAGAGAGAGATCTTTTGATGAGAGTGTCCCTGTGAGTGTCAGTCTGTGTGTTTGTTTGTGTGTGCGTGAGTGTGTGTGAGTGTGTGAGCATGTGTTTGTGTATGTGTGAGAATGTGTAAAAGTGTGTGAGTGTGCATAAGTGTGTGTGTGTGTGTGAGAGAGAGTGTGTGTTTGTGAGAGTGTGTGTGTGTGTGTGTGTGTGTGTGTGTGTGTGTGTGTGTGTGTGTGTGTGTGTGTGTGTGTGTGTATGTGTGATGTGTAGACGTACATTTTCGTGGTCCTGCTGTAATCCTGATCTCTCCTCCATGATCCACACTAGAAAACACACACAGTGACACAATCAATCATAGACGTAATGGTTTTAAAACTGTACAAACTGTATATTCTCTTCATGGAAGATTATAGGGATAGTTCACTTTAAACTGAAAATTAGCCCATGATTTACTCTCCCTCAAGTCATCCTAGGTGTATATGACATTCTTCTTTCAGACAAACACAATCAGAGTTATATTAAAAAAAATTCCTGGCTCTTCCAAGCTTTATATTGGCAGAGAATGGCTGTTTCTGTTTTGAAGTCCATAAAAGTGCATTTATCTATGATAAAAGTGCATCCATCCATCATAAAAGTGTATTTATCATCATAAAAGTGCATCTATCCATCATAAAAGTGCATCTATCTATGATAAAAGTGCATCCATCTATGATAAAAGTGCATCTATCCATCATAAAAGTGTATTTATCATCATAAAAGTACATCTATCTATGATAAAAGTGCATCCATCTATGATAAAAGTGCATCTATCCATCATAAAAGTGCATTTGTCCATCATAAAAGTGCATCTGTTCATCATAAAAGTGCATCTATCATCATAAAAGTGCATCTGTCCATCATAAAAAGTGCATCTATCCATCATAAAAGTGCATTTATACATGATAAAAGTGCATCTGTCCATCATAAAAGTGCATCTGTCCATCATAAAAGTGCATCTATCATCATAAAAGTGCATTGGCCATCATAAAAAGTGCATCTATCCATCATAAAAAGTGCATCTGTCCATCATAAAAGTGCATCTATCCATCATAAAAGTGCATCTATCCATCATAAAAAGTGCATTTATCCATCATAAAAGTGCATCTATCCATCATAAAAGTGCATCTGTCCATCATAAAAGTGCATCGATACATGATAAAAGTGCATCTGTCCAT
Source organism: Rutilus rutilus (assembly GCF_951802725.1). NCBI lineage: Eukaryota > Metazoa > Chordata > Actinopteri > Cypriniformes > Leuciscidae > Rutilus > Rutilus rutilus. Next base: position 46,238,684 of record NC_140212.1, read on the forward strand.
CATAAAAGTGCATCTGTCCATCATAAAAGTGCATCTGTCCATCATAAAAGTGCATCTGTCCATCATAAAGTGCATCTATCCATCATAAAAGTGCATCTATCCATCATAAAGTGCATCTGTCCATCATAAAAGTGCATCTGTCCATCATAAAATGCATCTATCAATCATAAAAAGTGCATCTGTCCATCATAAAAGTGCATCTATCCATCAAAAAAGTGCATCTATCATCATAAAAGTGCATCGATACATGATAAAAGTGCATCTGTCCATCATAAAAGTGCATCTGTCCATCATAAAAGTGCATCTGTCCATCATAAAGTGCATCTATCCATCATAAAAGTGCATCTATCCATCATAAAGTGCATCTGTCCATCATAAAAGTGCATCTGTCCATCATAAAGTGCATCTATCAATCATAAAAAGTGCATCTGTCCATGATAAAAGTGCATCTATCCATCAAAAAAGTGCATCTATCATCATAAAAGTGCATCTGTCCATCATAAAAGTGCATCTATACATGATAAAAGTGCATCTAGCCATCATAAAAGTGCATCTATACATCATAAAAGTGCATCTATCCATCATAAAAGTGCATCTGTCCATCATAAAAGTGCATCTATCATCATAAAAGTGCATCTATCCATCATAAAAGTGCATCTGTTCATCATAAAAGTGCATTTATACATGATAAAAGTGCATCTATCCATCATAAAAGTGCATCTGTCCATCATAAAAGTGCATCTGTCCATCATAAAAGTGCATTTATACATGATAAAAGTGCATCTGTCCACCATAAAAGTGCATCTGTCCATCATAAAAGTGCATCTATCCAGAGCTGAAACAACTAATCGATTTAATCGATTAAAATCGATTATTAAAATAGTTGTCAACTAATTTAGTCATCGATTAGTTGCTAAATAACTTTTATTTGCCGTAAGCGGCTCATTTCGTGCATATTTTAAATCTGCGGTGACCAAAGTGTGGCAGTAATGAGCCACCAGAGGTTTTACTCAGCCATTACAGCAAAAAACAGTTCAGCGCAAAATATGCAGCGCCAAGCTGTCACACAAATCTACCACAAGTGCAATGTGTTATCATCTAGTATTTGTACATAAAATGTCTTCCGATACCACAAAATACGCTCAGACAGAGCATCGCATCTTTTACCGTCAGACAGAAATGCAACGCAGCCAGAGGTGAAAAGATGACAACTAATCACCGAAATGATAGCGAGAGATTTGCTGCCCATTCGTTTTGTCGAAGGAGAAGGGTTTAAAGATTTGATGAATTACGTTGAGCCCCAGTATAACGTCCCATTGCGCAAGACAGTCACGAGAGGAACAGAAGCTCTAAATGAAAAGACTGCTTCTTCACTGAAAGACAGACTGTCAAGGACTGCGAGGATGGCTATCACCTGAACAAAATATCCCGTTACAGTTTAGTAGTAATGATTTTATGAACTTCTTCACTGAGAAAATAGAAAGCATCAGAACCACAATTGTAAACGTTCGATCTTCAATCGCGCCTTATAACTCAGCCTCAATTATCACCCCGCAAGAACGATTACAGTGCTTTACATCTATAGAACAAAAAGAGCTAAATAAACGTATCACTTCATCTAAAACAACAACATGTTTATTAGATCCTATACCAACTAAACTAATGAAAGAAGTGTTACCTATAGTGGAAGTGGAATAATCAATATTATTAACTATTCTTACAATCTTAATTATTAACGTAATTTTCTTTTATTAAATCCAGACAAGACAGAGGTACTACTTATTGGTTTAAAAAAACGCCCACAAAACCTCTCACAATACAACTTTAACATAGTAGGATGTCCTGTTACTTTATCCTCTACAGTAAAAGACCTGGGTGTTATACTAGATTGCAACCTGTCTTTTGAAAATCATATTTCATACGTTACAAAAACAGCCTTTTTCCACCTTAGAAACATTGCTAAGCTACGTAATATGCTATCAGTTTCTGATGCAGAAAAGTTAGTTCATGCATTCATGACCTCGAGACTAGATTACTGTAATGCTTTATTAGCCGGTTGTCCTGCATCCTCAATAAACAAGCTACAGTTAGTCCAAAATGCTGCCGCTAGAGTTCTTACTAGATCAAGAAAATATGATCATATAACACAGATTTTAACATCACTACATTGGTTACCTATAAAGTTCCGTATTAACTACAAGGTATTGCTACTGACTTATAAAGCCCTAAACGGCTTAGCTCCAGTCTATTTAACGGATCTTCTATCGCCCTATAATCCATCGCGCTCTTTAAGATCACTTAATTCAAGGCTTTTGGTCATACCTAGGATATCCAGATCTACCAAAGGAGGGAGAGCATTTTCACATTTAGCTCCAAAACTCTGGAATAGCCTTCCTGATACTGTTCGTTGCTCAGACTCGCTCTCCCAGTTTAAAACTAGATTAAAGACGCATCTCTTCAGCCAGGCTTTTGTTGATGGAGAGTTGCAACTTGATGCAACACGCAACTTGATGGAGAGTTGAGGATCACCACCAAAACCCGCCTCTGTAGTGATTATTTTACGCGTTATAGTTTTATAAACTTTAGTCGGAGACAACTGGGATTCACTGATAATCCGCTGTTACTGGTAAATGGGGCCGAACCGACTATCTCCCGCCCTGGCCTTCATCCTCCCGTCGCGGTGATAGTTGAGTGTAGCGAAGGCAGCTTTCCCGCGAGTGGGCATGGTTTCATCGCAGCCAGCGGACACGCCCCAAGCGTTTGAGAGCAGAGACTACTGCTCATTTTTTCAAGATTTTGATAGCTTATTTTATTTACTTGCCGGCTTTTTTTTTCTCCCAAGTATTTTTATTAGAATTTTACATTTTACAAAAAAGCAAAAGAAAACAACATACATTTAGAAAATGTATACAACTCAATGAATGATAATATCAACAGAAATAACAATATAAATAACTATTAATAATATCATCCACCATTAATAATGATAATATAAAAATAAAATAAAATTTAAAAAAAAAAAGAAAAAAAAAAAGGATAAATTAAAACCTAAGAACAATCAGGGCGTATGCAGTTTCAGAAATGAGGCACAAGCAAAAATTCAGTAGAGGGCAGAGCGGACAGCATACAATTGCTCTACATTACTGGTCAGAGTCAGTGTTAAACTGGGTAAGATGATCCAGAAATGGTTGCCATATACTGTAAAATTTCTCAAGGTTACCCATAATTCTATACCGCACTCTCTCCATGTGGAGTATTCCAGTGAGGCAAGTCAACCAGGTCTTGAACTGAGGAACAATATCTGATTTCCAGAGTCTTAGAATGATGCTCTTAGCAATAATCATTCCATAACGAGGCCATGCCTCTAGTGGAGTGCGCTCTGACACCTAATGGGCACTGCAGGCCCTTAGAAGTGTACGCCAGCGCTATAGCATCAACTATCCACCTGGATAGGGTCTGTTTCGATGCAGCAAGTCCCTTAGAACGTCCGCTGAATGAAACGAAGAGCTGCTCCGTCTGTCTGAAGATGGCTGAGCGCGACACATAAGCTCTTAATACCCTGACCGGGCAAAGTAAGCTTGCGTCCTTCTCTTCATTATAGACCGGCAGAGCCGACAGAGAAATCACCTGAGCCCTGAACGGTGTGGTGAGGGACTTAGGAACATATCCGTGCTTTGGTTTGAGTATGACCCTCGAGTCATTTGGCCCGAATTCCATGCACGTCGCACTTACTGAGAGCGCTTGCAAGTCCCCTACGCGCTTTACAGAAGCGAGAGCCAGAAGAAACGCTGTCTTGAAAGTCAAGTGTTTGATGTCTATTGACTGTACTGGCTCGAATGGGGGCCCCTTCATGGCTTCCAGAACCGTAGAAAGGTCCCAAATGGGAACTGAGGGAGGTCTGGGAGGATTTAACCTCTTAGCTCCTCTAAGGAAGCGGATGACCAGATCATTTCTCCCCAGTGACTGGCCAAGCGTCGGCTTAGTAAACGCCGCTATAGCCGCCACATACACCTTGAGCGTGGAAGGGGTTCTACCCTTATCCAGTAGCTCTTGTAGGAAGCACAGGGCCCTAGCCTGCGTGATCGTGTTCAACACTCCCTCCGGGAGGTTAGCGGGTACCCATTGATGGCCCACGCATGTAGGGACCACAGCTCTGGGTGAGGATGCCAGATCAAGCCCTTGGCCTGAGAGAGGAGGTCCTTCCTCACTGGTATTGGCCATGGGGCAGTGCTTGTCAGCTGCATCAGAACTGGGAACCAAGCTTGGTTCTTCCAGAATGGAGCCACCAGTAGCACTGAGCATCCGTTTTCCCTGTACGCTCTAGTACATGAGGCAGGAGCACAACAGGGGGAAAAGCATAGAGCGGGCAGTGGGGCCAGACGTGGGCCAGCTCATCCCTGCTCTTGGAGAAAAACTCCGGACAGTGAGCGTTTTCTTGAGATGCAAACAGGTCCATCTTCGCTCTGCCGAACGTTTTCCACAGCAGTTGGACTGTCTGTGGGTGTAGGGACCATTCTTCTGCCGGAACATGGTTTCTGGACAGCCTGTCTGGTCCCAAGTTCAGATGGCCTGGCACGTGCGCTGCTCTCAGCGAGCGCAGATTGTGCTGAGCCCAAACCAGGAGGCGTTCCGTCAGCCTGTAAAGGTTTCGGGACTTGATACCTCCTTGGTGATTTATATAGGACACCACCGACATATTGTCCGAACGGACCAAGACGTGGTGTCCCTTTATCTGGGGACAAAAGCGCATCAGCGCGTTGTCGACAGCCATCATTTCCAGGCAGTTTATGTGCAGAAGCCTTTCCCGTTCTGACCACTGGCCGAAGAACGGTCTGCCCTCGAGCAGAGCTCCCCATCCCGAGGTGGAGGCATCCGTGGACACCACCTTCACACTCGAGGAAGTCCCCAAGCTTACACCTGACTGGTACCAGTCGGTCGCTTTCCGAGATTTCAGGGCTGAGACGCATTCCTGAGTGATCTTGAGGCGAAAAAGACCAGAGGTCCAAGCTCGCCGTGGTACTCACGCTTTTAGCCAGAACTGAAGCGGGCGCATGCGAAGCAGACCCAGCTGGAGCACTGATGATGCTGAGGCCATGAGACCCAGCATTTTCTGAGACCTTCTGAGCGGGACTATAGTGCTGCGGTGGAAGGATTTCGTCATGCGCTGAATATCCAGTCCGCGCTGTGGCGATAGCTGTGCTGTCATAGACAGCGAGTCCAGTTCCATGCCCAGAAAAGATATTCTCTGACTGGGAGACAGTGAACTCTTCGCCTAATTGACTTTGAGACCTAGATTCTCGAGATGTTCGAGTAATATGGTCCTGTGTTCTATGAGCTCTGAGTGTTATCGAGCTAGAATCAGCCAATCGTCCAAGTAGTTCAAAACTCGCACGCCCCGGAGTTTCAGGGGTGCGAGCGCTGCGTCCATGCACATCGTGAATGTACGGGGTGCTAGGGACAAGCCGAACAGCAGGACTGTGTATTGATAAGCCTGGCCCTCGAAAGCAAATCTCAAGAATCGCCTGTGACGTGATGCTATTTGTATTTGGAAATAAGCGTCCTTCAAATCTATTGACATAAACCAGTCCCCTTGGCGAATTTGCGTGAGGATTTTCCTGGTTGTGAGCATTCTGAACCGGCGTAATGAAAGCACTTTGTTCAGCTGTCTTAGATCTAGAATGGGTCTGAGACCCCCGTCTTTTTTCGGTACCAGAAAATATCTGCTGTATAGACCCCCTTCGCTGTGAGCTTGAGATAAAGGCTCTATGGCCCCTTTGCTCAACAGTTTCGATATTTGGACTCGAAGTAGATGTGCTACCTCCTTTTTACTGTAGTTTCGATTCGCGCCGCATACCTGCGGGGACGTCGCGCGAACTATAGCGAGTAGCCTCTGTTTATAATGTTCAGCACCCATTCTGAAACCCCGGGAAGCTTTGCCCATGCACTCGCACGAATAGCTAGGGGTTGAATGAAATCTGGGCACTGGTCGCGACATGGTGGCAACCGGAGAGCTTTGGTGTGCTGTAACACAAACGTCACCCTTGCAGCGTTCGAGGTGGGGGGCGCGCTGATCACAGCGGGCAGCCTGCCCGCGCTCGACTCTCCTATAGCGGTTTGCTGATAGAGAGCGAGCGTGGGAAGCCCCGTGATGCTCGTGAGTGAATGTGTGCGCGGGACAGCGGGCACATTTACTACACTGAAAACGCCGTCGGCTTGAGCTGACTGTATGTGCGTTGGTTTCATTTTAACAGAAAACGTGAGACATGCAGTGTGTAGCGTTTGTGGGCACTGGGTTGTGGGCACATTCACTACATCTAATGCACAATCGATATGAGTCGATTTTATGTGTGCGAGCCCTGGAATGTGGCGGGCTGTGCTAGTGTGTAGGAATGCACACTGGGCCGTGGGCATTTTGCTACACTCATAACACCATCGGCCGTGGCCGGATTTCGTTTCCACAGAAAACGTGAGACATGCAGTGTGTAGTGTTCGTGGGCACTGGGTTGTGGGCACAATCACTACGTTTAATGCACAATCGACATGAGTCGATTTTATGTGTGCGAGCCCTGGAATGTGGCGGGCTGTGCTTGTGTGTAGTAATGAACACTGGGCAGTGGGCATTTTTGCTACACTCATAACTTTATCGGCCGTGGCCGGGACACCAGAAATACACTATGAGATTTATCTGGGTCGCCGTAGAAACGGCGTTTGAGTGCAGGCAAACGGGCTGTGGTACCGGCTTGTTTACTGCAAAATACACTGGAACAGTCACATTTTCTGGAACTGTACGAGCGGGAAGTTTTGGTGGAAGTCTGGCCGCAGCGGGACTTGAACACCGCCGTTTTCCTAGGCGGGCTAGGAAGACTTTGCGCGCGAACGGGGCGCGGGGTAGCTTTCTTGTAACGTAAAGAGCTAGCCGCGTGACCGTCCGCTTCTGACATCCCTTGTGAACGGCGCGGCACAAGCAAAGGGAGAGAGAGAGAGCGGGAAGAGGGGCGAGTAGCCAGAGAGCGTCATCATGTTTTGCGTCAGCATTAGTTTGCAGGCGTGCATGTATTATAACAGGCTCGTATACTGCAATACTGATATTTCCAGTCGCCTGAACTTAAGAGGGGACTGAGAAATGTGTGAGAAATGGAGGTTGGTCCGGCCTCGGCGGGATTAAAACACTCTTTTCTCCTTTCGCCGGTGAGTGACGTGCGCCAACTGAGTGCGGGGGCGGGGAAGCTCTCCTGCGACGTAAAGAGAGCTAACCGCGTGATCGTCTGCTTCTGACATCCCTTGTGAGCGGCGCAGTTTGCGCGGCTCGAACAGAGGGAGAGGGACGACCATTCATTTACTGCTCGACTCCAGGATATAGCAGCTGTAGTCCTCCATAATCGCAGCTTCGGAAGTGGCGGCAGACGGCGGCCGCTGTCCGTCAGTGAGAGACTCGAGCGAAGCTGGCGGGCGAACCGGCGAGCTTTTGCGGGTTGGAGGAGGTTCCGGGACCCGCTGAGTACGGCGCTTTACGGCGCGGCACCGCAGCAGGCGAAGGTGCAGTCTCGACGAAAGATGCCAGGCGAGTCCTCAGAGTCACCACGGGCATCAGCTCGCAGTGAGGGCAGCCGCCGTCGGCGAGCACAAGAGTTGCATGTTCCTCACCCAGGCAGGAAACGTGGATGACGTCCCCGTCGCTGAGTGGGAAAGGGGCATCTTGAAAAAGGCGCCCGGCTCTTTTAGTGCAATGAGAGTGTGTGTCGCGGCGGCAAACACACACACACACACATAAAACACAGTAGAGGAGAAAAGGATATAACACCGGATAGCGCAGCAGGAATGGCGACTGAAGGCAGCGCGGCCAGCGGCTTCAGATGCAGTGGCTCGTCCCGCTGAAAGGCTTTCTCAGACGGCGCGGCTTCTTCTTCGGGATTCCAGCAATGCGTGCGCTTCGCTTGAAGAGATGAAAAATGAGGGAAATCAGCCTACCAAGCTATATTTATAGACCCAGGCCACGCCCGTTTCGGCGGGACATGACGCAGTGGGCGCTAAGCGCCCCCATTGGATCTGACGTCACGGGGGCCTCTCTCGATAGGCTGCTGCAGTTGCCACAGGGCAGCCAATAGGCACGCGAGCCGTCTTGCCTATGCCTGCATGCTGCCGCAACGCGTTTTGCATTATTTCAAAATTAAGCAGAGCCGGACAGTAACGGAGTACATTTACTTGAGTACAGTACTTAAGTACAATTTTGAGGGATCTGTACTTTACTCGAGTATAATTTTTGGGGAGTACTCATGACTTTACATTCTCATGTACATCTCTCGAGTACTCATGACTCTCAAGTACATTTGAGAGGCAAATATTGTACTCTTTACTCCGCTACATTTCTATCCACAACCATGAGTACCCGTTGTTCTTCTTAAAAAAAAAAACAAAAAAAAAGGAAAAAAGAAAAATCTCGGACACCCTCAAACGTGATTGGATTGTGCAGGCGCCACTGATTGGGACAGCCTATCAGCAATCACCTTCAGCTTTCCGCCAAAGTCAACTCCATGGTCAGATTACATAAGAGACGAAACAATGGATGAAGACGCAGCAGGTCCATCCCGGCAATGTCCCAACCCGTGGCCCCACCTCGCCAGACTATTTCAGTTTTCTGAAGAAGTAAATGATAGTTTACGCTTCAAGTGCTTGCTGTGTTTACCAAAACAGAACTTCATCATTGCCTACAAAAATTCATCTTCCAACTTGCGGAAGCATATCAAGGTACGTACATTGAAATAAACTTCCTTACATTTCTAAGCTAGATTCTAGCTACAGAAAAGTGCACTAAATGATTGGCTAGCTGCGATAATGCAGCTTTTTACATTCTCGGTTACGTTTGAGTAACTTAGTCGAAGCCACATGCACCCGCCAATTTGCCAGCTGTAGCTAGCCATTCAGATGGCTAACTTTGGCCTGACAATAGTTAGCATAATCCGAGGCAAGTTAATCGTGTAACATAGATAATCAGGGTTCCAGGGTTGTGACAGGGCATATGTTTAACTGAAAGAACGAGCAGAGAGAGAGAGAGAGCTGGTCGCGCGCGCGCACTCTCTCTCTTCGGAGCCAGGCGATAAGCGCTGTCTTGCTCTCTCTCCCTCGCACATATTAATCAAAATAAATCGACACGGTGGTAAAAGGTCGGAAGACCAAAGTTTCATGTGGATTATTCTGAGATTTTTTTTCCTGAATTACCGCTGGGTGTGAATTGAGCTAAATAAGTTGCCTTATCTTCTCTGAAAAGCGTTCCGGACATTCAGCAGACATAAAACAACACTTTAATTAAACGAAAAAAACTATCCAGTGATGAAATGTGTTCTGTGTTGACAGAAATCTTGGATGTCCATGTCCAGTGCTGGGATAATCACACAGCAATTCACATCCAATTCGCGACCTAATGACTCATTTGAACCGATTCATTTTAATGATTGGTTAAAACAACTGGTCTTTCCAACAGTGAACTCAGGAGACGTCTGAATCGGTGTATAACTAATCAGTAACACTTTACAATAAGGTTCTATTTATTACATAAATTACATAGAAAGTACAGTTTGCTTACTCAAGCTTAAGCTTTAAAATAAATAAAACCACTTTTTTGCAAATGACTACATTTTTCCACACAGTGCTATCAAGAATCGATAAGAGAATCGTTAAAGAAACGGATCAATAAGCAGAATCGTCAGTGGCATTGATATTGATAAAATCTTATCAATTCCCATCCCTATGAAGACAGTAAAATTATAATCAAACATTAAAGAACATACATATTTTTTAATATTTTTTTTGAGAGTTAAAAGATTAAAACATTTTGCTAACATGAGGTCTTGTGTCACTGTCAGTCTTTTTACATCAGTGCAAAACTAGGCTATGCAGATTAAGACCACTGTTCATCAGCATGCATTGTTTAATCCCATGGCATGTAGCAAAAAAAAAAAAAAAGGTGCGGCCAAATCATATGCTGGTGCGACCAACTGAGAAAGTTGGTAGCACCAGTGCAACCAGTGGAAAAGTTAGTCTGGAGCCCTGATAATCATCTAAAGTCCTTTCAGATTCATGTTTTGACATGACTTTGCTGAAGTTTGCAAAAATTAAATTAAATTAAATTAAATTAAATTAAATTAAATTAAATTAAATTAAATTAAATTAAATTAAATTAAAGTTAGTTGCACCAGTAAAACCAATTTAAAAAGTTAGGCTGGAGCCATTGGAAAATTATGAACAACCAGCACTTCATAATTAATAATACTGCTATGTAGACTACATGATGGGTATCTTTTCTAATATTTATTAGTTTATTATAGTGTAAACTGAAATATTATACTGTGTTTTACAGAGAAGGCATGAGACACATCTGGAGGAATACTGTCAACTGACTTCAACAGCCTGCAAGAGGCCATCAGAAGGTGGAACAGGCTTCAAGGCGAAGCAACTGAAGCTGATGGAGACCAAGCAGGTGTCTCAGAAGACGGTTGATCGGGCTATCCTCCGCTTCATCGTTCAAGGTCTCCAGTCCTTCTCCCTGGTTGAGAAACCATCCTTCCAAGACCTTATTGTAGAATTACAACCGAGTAGTGCTGTCATGTCCCGCACAACTGTGCGGCGCAAGATTGATTCAGCTACATCTAAAATGAAAGAACGTCTCAAGAACGAAATGAAAAAGGTACCATACATTGCCACCACTACTGATTGTTGGACGGCCAGGAGAAGGAGCTTTATAGGTGTAACAGCCCACTGGCTCGATCATTGCAGTTTTGAACGCCGTTCAGTTGCCCTTGCTTGCCGTCAACTAAGGGGCTCCCACACATTTGATGCCTTGGCAGCTGTTTTGACCGACATTCATGCAGAGTATGAAATAAGTCTAAAGGTTGTTAGAACTACAACAGACAACGGGTCGAATTTCGTCAAAGCGTTCCGTGTGTTTGGTCAGCAGGACGAAAATAACAATGAAGAGTTAGTTGCAGAAGGCACAATCGAAGAAGAAGTAGGAGAAGATTGTGATGCATCCGATGGTGAAGAGGAGGTGGAATTCATGGATGTGGAAGCCATTCTGGAGGAAGATGAGGGGCTTCAGTATCAGCTGCCGAAACATCAGCGGTGTGCATGCCACTTACTGAATTTAGTATCCACAGTCGATGTTGATCGGGCTAATAAGACAGAAGCTTACAAGAAATTGTCCAGATCTGCCTTTTCTAAGTGTCAGGCACTCTGGAATAAAGTATCAAGGTCTCCTCAAAATGCAGAGCTTATAGAGGAACACTGTAAGCTTCACTTGGTACAGCCTAATTCAACTCGATGGAACTCCTCTTTCATGGCCGTGGAACGTGTGGTCAGAATCATTAGAGACCAAGGAGAGGCGTCTGTGAGAACGGTCTGTGCTGCACTCAATGTTCCAATGTAAGTAGCTTATGTTAATGTATAATTGTGTTCTTATTTTGTTAGAGTAATGCTTACCACATTATCTGCTGTAGGTACATAAACAAACAAATAAATGTCCAGCATTGCACAGAGGTTCTGTATACATTTTGTTGAAATATGTGTTTGTTTATTTTCTTCTGTTTCTATTAGGTACAGTCCGACTGACATAGCCTTTTTAGGGGAATATGTCACCACCATGAGTCCAGTTGCGAAGTCCTTGAACATACTACAAGGAGAAGTCAACGTTCAGATGGGCTGGCTGCTCCCGACAATCACCACCCTCACAACCAAGCTTGAAAAGTCCAGACCGCCACTCAGATTTTGATGCTCTTCTTGAAGGTTTGAAGAAGCGGTTTGAGAGCATGATGTCAGAGCCAGAGCTAATTGCAGCAGCCATTCTCGTTCCAAGGTTCAAAACCTCCTGGACCAGCAATGACACAGTCCTACAGCTTGGTAAGGAAAATGTTTTTGTTTGTTTGTTTGTTTGCTTGTTTTTTCAAAAACCTTTACATCCAACAATGATTCTATGCAGTTGTTTACTTACAGAGTAATAATAACAAAAATATGTGTTTGTTGGTGTGATTCTGTGTTTCTAATCAAGGCCTTAGTTACATCAAGGAACATCTGCCAGAACACGATGAAGGTTTTCGGTCTCCTGATACCACATCAACCTCTTCTGATGAAGATGACTTCTTCTCCAATGTCAAGCAGACGCATTCCCATGAGATAAGTAAGCAACTTGATGGATACCTAGCCGCTACAGCTGAAGGAGTGAATACACTGGCCCCCTATCCAGCTGTGCGTAACCTCTCACTAAAGCTCAACACAGCCCTGCCAGCTTCAGCAGCGTGTGAAAGGCTTTTTAGTAGGGCTGTCAACTTTAGTCGTTTAGTCGACTAATCGGTCGATGCCGTCTTGGTTGACTGACATTCTCATTGGTCGACCAGTCGCATACATTTTTTTTTTTTTTTTTTTACCAATAAAGAAATTTTCATTGATTTACTCCTTGATATTTATTCCTTTATAAGCAGTTACATATTACTGTATTCTAAATATAATTAGCCTATGTTTTATCCCCAACTTTAAATGCTTAATTTAGGCTATTTTGTAACAGCGCCACAGTTTAGCGCACCACTTAGAACACTCGGGAACCGCACCTGTGGCTGGCTGCACTGCTGCTTCGCGCTCAGTAAGGAATATAGGTAGTAATCTCTCTGTCCGTTTGCATTTTGATTATTTCGAGAACCGTTCATCCAATCGACTTCACAAGGGAGTGCAGTGTCGCATTTGGTGCAATATAGACAGACACGCGAGACGCGACACGTTCAGAATTAATAGTAAACTACAGAACAGTGCGAGCGGGAAGCGGCGCACCTCACGCGAGCAGGCTATATTCTCCGAGAACGGACACTGCTCGAGTGATATAAAACGCACACAGTCTGTTAATTAAGCAATACCTTTAAGGTAGTCTAATATTTTTCTGACCAACAAATTACTGACACAGTAAAGGATAGATTTAAATAAAGAAAAACGAAATTTAAATAAAGAAAAACGAAATTTAAATAAAGAAAAAAACTAAATTTAAATACAGAAAAAATGAAATTTAAATAAAGAAAAACGAAATTTAAATAGGCCTAAAGAAAAACTAAATTTAAATAAAGAAAAAACGAAATTTAAATAAAGAAAAACGAAATTAAGTTAGCCTAAATTAAAAACGAGATTAATTTAGATTGATAATAACGGGTAAAAAGTCTAATACATTTTGTTTCTATTATTCTATTTTCCACAATGTCAAAGCAACAGCAGCAATACAAGCTCAGGCATGCACTTCGGTTCACACAAACTCCGCTGTTCTGCGCTCTAGCCAGAGAACACCACCGTTGCTGGAACACTCAGGCATCGGTTCTGTTTCTAGCATGCACGCGTTTTCCGCGTGGCTCGAGCCGCGCCTGAGACGCGTGTCTCACGCAGGCAGTGTGCAAACTCCAACCTTTTAACATGGGAGCCGAAATAAAAACAGACACCCAACGCAGCTGAGACTCTCACGCCCAGCAGCCAGTGTGTCGCCGGCCTTATTCAAGCGCGAATGAGAACCGTTTCGCAGGGGATCCCAGGTGTCAATTAAAAAAAAAAAAAAAAAAAAAAAAAAAACCTTTTTTCGTTGGTGTTTTATAAATGCTCTATGACAATTGTTTAATAAATGTTCAATCAAAATGCAAAACATCACGTGTTTTTTTTTTTTTTTGTCGACTAATTAAAGTAATTAATTAAGTGCAGGACAGGACTTTGGTCGACTAAGCATTTCTTTGGTTGACTACAGCCCTACTTTTTAGCATAGCAGGTTTGCTTTTCACCCCAAGAAGGGGATCAATTCATTCACAGAATTTTGAGAACCAACTTCTCCTCAAGTTGAACAAGGACTTCATGACATTTGATTGAATTGAAGTACAGCACACACACAAACACACACACACACACACCCCCAGAGACACAGAGTTGTCACACATAGATTGTGTGTGTGAGAATGGTGTTATTCAGCTGAAAGTATTTTCTCCTGCCTTTGCCTGTATGTCAATGTGAGAGGAAGGGGCTTAATACTGTCACTCAAATGAGCTGAATTTTATTTTTCCTTCTTTGTACGCTGACCTAAACACAGCTGATTTTCTTTAATCATTATTATTTTCTCTTCTTTGCTCTATGCTGCGTGTATAACACGGTCAGGTTCAGAGGTGTGTCAGAACATTGCTATATTGCCTTCTTTGCTGGTTTAGGTTTATTGATTTGATTAGCTGAATTGTCTTTTCTGATATTACACATTAATGTAAGCTGAGCATTTTCTTTGATGTTCTTGAGTATGTGGTGTGTTTAACACAGGCAGGTTCAAATGTGGGTGCAAAAAATCCATTAAAACTCTAGCAGAGGTTTGTCAGAGCGTTGCCATTGTTCTATTGCCTTGTGGGCAAGTGAGAAATGTTAAATAAAGCAACATGGTAAAAAGATGAAAATGACTTGATTTTACTTTCAATTCCTTTACATTCTCCAAGGTATTAGCATTAACATTTTTCATAACTCCATGTAGGACGTTTCTGTACATAAATGTAAGCACTGTGGCAGTAGTAATGCAATATTTAGAAAATGTACTCTTGATACTCAAGTACTTTTAAAAACAAGTACTTCAGTACTTTTACTTAAGTAGACATCTGACTGTAGTACTTTTACTTGTACTTGAGTAAAACTTAGCAAGGGGTATCTGTACTTTTACTCAAGTAATGAAGCTGTGTACTCTGTCTGCCTCTGAAATTAAGGATAATTTTTGGCTTCAGTATCTCGCGGAAATGAGATTTCCCATAGTGTAAGATATTACGCAGTACGAGAGTACCTCTCGTAAGAGAACTTCTCTTTTAATTGAGAAAAAGAAGCAAAATGTTTGTTAATATATAAATCCTCCAAGGTAACAATACCATTCAGCCTCCACATGTTGAATGTTGCATCTGAGAGAGAAGGGGGAAATGCGTGATTTCGATATACTGGGGCAAAAATAGCAGTGTCAGGTAATTTGCATACCTTCTTAATTTGGTGCCATATTTTCAACAACAAAATGTTTGAGACATTTTCAAACAGTTTGAAACAATAAAATTGTCCACCTTAACAGATGTATGCAATATAGGAGTTGAAAAGAGAAGTGCTGGAAGCGAGCTATTTTTAACGCCATTTTTTTCAATAGCAACCCAGGGGGGAGTACTTGCCAGCTTTTTTTATCATTCAAAATTGGCTGGGGGCTAATAACACATTTTTCTGTGGTGTGACAAACTCAGAACACATACTTAATTTAGACTTTACAGGGACTTTAAATTGTATTCAGAATTCATCAGTCATGTGTTGTTCAGTAATTTAAGTCAGTTTTACTCTGATTAAAGTGTAAATTTAGCCAATATACTGTAGAATAACATTTTTGTTTATCAGAAAGTGCAAATGTAATCCAAAATATTGCTAAAATATTAATTTGATATCATTGTCTCCATGATGGACACGCCCCGCCACCTCCCCCGAAGCTGCAGATTAGTGTTATGGGTTATTAATGATGTGATGTTGGTCTGTTAAGATACCAGACGAGTGATTAGCGTCATGTTTGTTTGAATGCTCTTCATATGAGTCACCCATAGACTGTAATAAAAGATGGACGACGCCCCTTTGCTCTCTTCCATTGTTTTTATTTTTTTATTTTTTTTATTTATTAATATAGAGAATTCAAGTACAAACAATTAAGGCATAAATCAACAATCATACATTTGTATTTGTGTTGATAGATCACTTAGAAGAAAGAACATAGAACTAATAAACAAAAAACAAAGGGGTGAGGGTCTTAGTCCAATAACCTAAACAAATCCAAAACGGAAAGAAGTTTTAGGGCATTTCTATCTGTCATCAAATGAAGAGATTTAAAGGTATAGTGGAGGATCCTTCCGAATTTTAGATAAGACCCGCCCTCTCCACTTTTTGAATAAGTTTGATTGATTCACCAGAATGATTGACAATTAGGAGGACCAATAGTATAGGTGATCCACCCGGAAGTAAAAAATCCTCCATTATACCTTTAACAGATAACGGCTTTTTTTCAAGTCATTCTTCCATCCATTGAAATGGGGTTTGATCTTTACATATTTACATCTGTGGATGAAGTGCTTGCCTAAAACAATTAGATTGTTTATCAAAAAATCTAAGTGTGGTGAGGGGGGGGCGTGGTTCCGCGAGGTCTGTAACGAGAGAGAAAGGAGATGAGCGGTGCGTAAGTAGGTCAAGTGCAAATGACGAACACCTGTGTCTTGTTGCAGTAATTGGCGTGGAGAGACCGGATATAAGCCGCTGTGGAGTGAGAGACGAGAGAGAGGAGGACTGAGTACTTGTACGCCGCCAGTCAGTGGAAAGAGTTGTCTGACGTGGAAAGAGAGAGCTGATACAGTGGAAAGAGATAGCGATAGTTTTTGTGAAGTGTTTGTTTATTTTGTGCTGTAGTGAACTACAGTGAACGCGCAGTGGGCGCACCTTTTGTTTGTTCTTTTATTTAATAAAATTGTACAAGTCCCAGTCACGCCGACCCCGTCTTCTTCCTTCCAAACTGAACCTTCTTGTACAAATTTGCATTGAAATAAAATGGTGATACCGTCTCAATTTCTTTCTCACAAAATCCACATGAATTGTTTTCCCAATTGAATCTTTCATGTAAAAAGCAATTAGATGGATAAATGTCATTCAAGATTTCAAGACTTTGGCCTTAGGAAGGATTGGGTAAGATAAATACCGCTTCCTTATTTTTTTTTCGCCTCTTCATCTGTCACGAATTCAGCCTCTGTGGCTCCCTCCGCTCACCACCAGAGGTCACCATCACCTGAGTACTAACTCTGTGGACTTCATTTCCCATATGCCCCGTACCTGTGGCTGATTCCACTCACAGGTGTTTCCCATTGACTCACAGGTGTTTTCCATTGACTCTCTACTATTTAAACTGTTCTCCCAGCTTCCTCATTGCGAAGTCTTGTCTTGCCATGCAAACATTTCCGAGCGTTTATTCCGTGTGTGAGTTCCCGTGTATGACCTGGACTGTTTACTGGACTCTGATTCTTTGCCGCCTGCCTATTCTGATTCCATCTGCCTTGTCATTTGATTATCCTGTGTGTTTGCCGCCTGCCCTGATCTCCAGCCTGAACTCTGACTTTGATTCTGCCTTATCTACATTGTGTTTGAAGCCCGTGATTGAACTCTGCCTGGTAGACTTGCATTCTGTTTTAATAAAGCTGCATATGGATCCTCACGACACTGACTCCTCGTTACATCATCACTGAAATCTTTTAGATCTTATTTTCTTTTCAGTTGACCAGAGTAAAACTGTTTGGATAACACATTTCTAATAAACTTATTTGTAAACTGTTTACTATTTAAATTAATTCCTTCAATACAAAGTGGTCTCATTTCTGATCGAGAGTTCGAGTACATTACAAACTGTTTAATCATAATTTTCAGGGGTGCTGGGATGGCCTTTAACACTTTATTATACTCTCTAATTGGGCACTGGAAATTTCATTTAACACAAAAATCTCTGTAATTCAACAACTTACCAAAATTATCCATCAGACGTGTTAACGCCCATATTCCTTATGGAATATAGCCTGATAAATAATCAGCCAATATAGCCTACCTGTTGTTCCATAAAGGTGTATTATGTGGTGTAAAGTTGTGTTTAAACATTAGGTTCCAGTACAAAAGAACCTGCTGATGGAAATCAGATAATTTTACAGGTAGTTTGTTTAAATCATAGTCACACCGCAATATAAAATCAATTCCCCCCATTTTTTGGGAAAATTGCATTCGGGATGCTAAACCAAAAAGAGTCTTTATGATACACAAAGGAATTCAACCATTTTAGTTTTAGTACACCCTTCATCGCATAAATTTCTAGTGAAAAGGCAGGGTAAATGGCTCTTGATGTTGATGATAATGAAAGGGAGAGAGAGAGTTTATGGATAACACATTAATGCTCTCTTGCACTGTGATTTATTCAGCTCTTAAAGTGATTTTCTGGAGTGAAAGCGGACACTTCATCTTTTTCTGTGATGTACAATAAACTTCATAAAACTGATAGGTAAAGTTTTGGCTATCATATGGACAGGGTCTACTCTGCTACAACAGGCTTGTAGGGCAGCAATATTTTCTGGCCCGCCGGATTATTTTGGAAGTTTTTTTTTCTTTTTTTTTTTTAATCAGCCTATTTTTATTTTACAATAGCGGTTTAGGTCCCGTGTGTCATGTAGCTACACTGGTCATAAATGAGTCCACGCTTCTTACTGATATTCACATTCACATTTACATTTATTCTTCTCTTAAGTATCATGAAACACCGTGAAAACTAGAAGATAAACAAAACAGTTTCAAGCACAAAGCACCCAAAGCAACATTCATATACTCTTATTTCTTATGCAGACTAATACAATGTCTCACATTTTCTTGTAAACAAAATTTAACAGTGCTTAATAAGATAGTTCAATAATTATTACCGTGTTCGCCTGGTAGCTGTAGAATAATAGACAGGAGCTTAAAAGTTCGCTATTCTCACCCGCCACTCTCTCTCCTCTCTGGCGCTACTCTCAAAACTTCCGGGGTTAAACATGTGACTAGCAATAACCAACTTTTCTCTTCTTCATAAATTTAACAAGAGCAACGTAACAACAGTTTTAAGTCACACTATTACTCAGGATTACAGTAAACAAGACACATTATAATTGCATTACAAAACGACTTTATCGTCGTAAGGGGTTGCGCATGAAGAACTTCCGGTGTAGTCATGGAAACGAGTTCACACTGGACTTAGCATCATTCGTTCAATCGTTTTTTCAAAATAAAATAAAAAATGAAAAACAACTTGTTTTTCCATTATTTATTTCCTGAACTAAAATGAAAAAAAAAAAACGAAAGTAGAAAAATGAGAAAACGGTTCCTATTTCGTTTTTTCAATTTTTCCAAAAAAACGAAAAACAAGAATTCAGCTTAGTTTTCGTTTTTCGTTCTGAGGTAGAAAAATTAATAAACAGCTGGAATATTCAATTTCTACACGTGGGCGGGAATGAAACGCCCCTTTCCTCTGATTTGTCAGCCGAAGATCAAACTGTCCCGTCATCAGTTCTTCCTCAGTTCTGCACTACAGAATAAGAGTCCTCCGTTGTGTGGATTCTTAACCAACGCGTTTATTGCAACTGCATTTCATCTTTTTTCCATCAACCAGACAAATGGCTCGACACAACCCGTTCTGGGGAATAGACTAGACAGGGCTTACTTTTGTGTAGACCAGGAGTTCTCAAGTGCCAGGGGTTTGCTATTTTCCTATTTTCCGAACTGTAAAGTGCGTTTTTTTCTTTTTTTTTTTATCATGAACCACGCTGTGTTTTATTCCTAAGTGACTATATTATGCACTTTGCTTCAAATAATCTAAATGTTGACTTTGAAAAGTAGGCGCGTCAGAAGGCTATTCACTCTATTTTGGTTCATTTTTGGTAGGCACCAGAAAGATGTTCAAGGAGACTGAGAGCAGCGCATCATGTTGTTTTCTTTATTTTTCAAAGGCATGACATTTTGGAGTCATTTTGAATGAACACAAATAAAAATATAAATGTTACTGTTTCGAATGACAGAGTAGCCTAAATGACAGAATATTGTTATTTCCCCTGCTGTGCAACAAATCCAAGTGATGGCGCCGGCGCATCGCTCGCTCACACAACAGGCTATTATCAGTTCACTTCTGGCATTGCTAACTTGACATCGCAGCCTGTTCATTATTAAAATAAAACACAGTCAACCAAAGCCTTCTTATAAAGCCTTCTTTACATTACTAGTTAGCATCCAAATGTTACATTGCAAATATGGAAACTTTGGACCGAATGAGAGATGCGCGAAAACAAAGTCGGTACAGTTTCAGTTTCGATTCAAATAAATTCGTTTAGGCTTGGCGTTTAAAATTGGCTAAATGTTGTTTATAATAAAGGACACAATAGGCTATTTTTATAAGCTATTAGACTATATTTTTATTATACGTGGCTACTTATTTTTCATTCTTGTTGTTTTCTGAATAGGCTACCATTCATTTAAGGATTTGACATACAGTAAGGGGAAGTAAAATACGCATAGACATAGCCTATATGTTATTAATAGTGTTTATAATGTTAATGTTGTATTTTATTTACCGGTCTTTTACACTATTTCTGAATAGGCTAATAATAAAATGCATTTGTTTCCCTCTCAACATGACCTGGTGCGCTGTGCACAAGCGCACATCTTTGAGATATAAATTAATAAATTTTGATAAAACACAAGGCCTACATCATAAATCTCTGTTCTCCGGTTGTTAGATAGTCAGTCTGAATGACAGTTCATGCGTTTACGTTAATATGGGCCTATTATATTGTCAATGCATTATTCTTTTCTTTTTGTATTAGTGTTAAAAATATTGAATTTACAACTAATTATATTGATTTATATCTTCATTTATTATTTAAAAAAAATTACTGGGCGAGGGAGGGCGACCATGGTAGGCTAACAGTCATCATTTAGGCTACCCACCCAGCTGATGCAAATCGTAGGTGAATTTAAATCTACACAGAAGAAAGCCCTAGGGTGTCTAGTGTATTTCCCAGTAGGCCTACGGGTTGTGTCGAACCATTCGTTAGTCTGGTTGTTTGATGAAAAAAAGATGAAATGTAGTTGCAATAAACGCGTTAAGAATCCGCACAACGGAGGACTCATATTCTGCAGTGCAGAACTGAGGAAGAACTGACTGATGGGAGTTTGATCTTCGGCTGACAAATCAGAGGAAAGGGGCGTTTCATTCCCGCCCACGTGTAGAAATAGAATATTCCAGCTGTTTATACATTTTTCTACCTCAGAACGAAAAACGAAAAATCACTGAATTCTTGTTTTTTGGAAAAAATGAAAAATCGAAAAAGGAACTGTTTTCTCATTTTTCTACTTTCAATATTAAATAAAAAAACGACTGAACGAATGATACACGGATTGACTCGTTTTCCGATTTTCTGATTGTGCGCTCAGATCAAAAATCCTGTAAGTCTTATTCGCTTACAGTCCGACTTTTTTTCATTATTATTTATTCAGGTATAACACACTGATAAATAATATGTATTACCTGATAAAAAATATTTGCACTAAATGCTGCACAAAACTCTTCCACTACTTGAGAAAAGCCGTAACCGCGCGGCGATTTCACCGCCGCATACTGTGTGAAACTCCCATAAGGAATCATGTGGCACGGGATTAATTTTAAAGTATAAAGACGGTAGCGGTCAGAACTCTGATGTACCTATACTTTGGACGGAGCGGGCGGTCTGACTGACTGACAATAGCCCACTCCCGACGTCTTTTGACAGCGTATCCGGACTTCATTCTGACCACCTGTAGGCTACACCTCTGAGGAGCTGTTTGGTACTGAAACCATTGTCAGTAAACAACATTCTTTTTTTTTGCAAGGATGTTTGAAATAGTTTGGCAGAAAATAGCCTACTTCATTTGTCAGTAGGGCAATATGATTTTCGTTTATGTTGCTTAGAAATTTGAGTGATAGGCTTTGTCCTATCTTTTTTCTCTGCTGACAGTACAATGTTAAAATAATATTTATATTGACACAAACACAATTCATTTATAATTGTTATAGGCTACTTAATCTCTCTCTTTCCGTTAGAGACATTTGAATGTGAGATTCTGGAAACAAGATCTAAATTTTGCGAACCCGTCAGGTCAGGTGTTGCTGAATAGAACCTTGTGGGAGTGGGACGAAAAAAGAAAAAAAACAGTCCTGCGCAGACCTCCTTAAACCTTAGGTGTGTATGTGTGTGTGTCCCGAATAAATAATAATAAAAAAAGGAATAAAGTTCAAAAGTCGGACTTTCAAAATGAAAATTTTTCTAATCCAGTAGCCTAATTCATTGTTTCTATTTTTGATCTGAGCACACAATCAGAAAATCAGAAAACCCGTCGTTATTCGTTGTTTCATTTTAGTTCAGGAAATAAATAATGGAAAAACAAGTCATTTTTCATTTTATTTTTGGTTTTATTTTTGAAAAAAACAATTGAACGAATGATACAGAGTATTTAATTTGTATCCATAGGCCTACTCCGTGTAGCTGGCCCGCCATCTACTGGCTAAAAAAAATATTGGCCCGCGGCCAAAGTTACTTGCCGACCCCTGTAGTGGATAAAAGCAAGGTGACAGATTTTTTTTTATTTTTTTTTTTAAATCTGTCACGTCTTGTTTTGGTTTTGTTTCATCTCAGTCAGTTTCATGTCCTTGTCATGTGATTCCTTGTTAGTCATGTGATCCTGCCATGTGCTCCCTTATCAGGGGCATGTTCAAGTTCAAAACGGTGCGCAACGTTTTGCTACGGTTTCCGGGTTGAACATCATGTTTCCTGGAAACGGCGTGCACTGGTGTGCAACGGGGTTTGAGATACGTTTTCTCTTGTTTGGTGGGTGTGTCAGAACTGCAGTCCAATCAGCAGCAACATGTATATAAAGCACTCGGTATTAAAGTGAACTCGCACAATGGGTTCAAGGAAAGTAATTTACAAATGTGTTTGATGCAGCTCGGTATACGCAACAACCAGTGGTGGAATGTAACGAAGTAAAAATACTTCGTTACTTTACTTAAGTACATTTTTCACGTATCTGTACTTTACTTAAGTAGAATCAATAGTGCATACTTTTGACTTTTACTTCGTTACTTTTTGCAGCAATTATTATACTTTCTACTCCACTACATTTCTACAACGTTTCGTTACATTTTCGTTACATTTTCTGATCAGTTTTCCCCTTGCCAAACAGGGATTGAAAAAAATCTCCATGTTTTCGGTGCTGACGCGATCATGTAACATGCAACTGTGTCGCTACCAATAAATCTGTCACAAAGAACCGGCAAAAGTAATGATTATGAATATGTAAAATATAACAAGGAGACATTTTAATTAATGCTGATGCGCGATCTTTGCAGTGAACGCGCCAGAGAGAAATGCACATTTCATACGGATTACATGCAGAAAACAGTCTGTTTTCTTTCGTTTTGAATTGTTCTGTTTAAAAGTACACATTTCAAGTTTTCTATATATATATATATACATCTCAGGTCTGTGAGGAAAGTACAGACCTGAGTTTCGGTTCATGAGTTTAACCAGTTCACGCGCCCGCGCCTCCGTGTCCTGATCTATTTTCTGCTATATTTAGCCTACTTATTTATTAAATCCATGAAACATGAATGAAATATTGATTAAAATTAAGAAACAATTAATACAAAACGAAATTCACAAGAAGGGCTTTTGAGGTCTCTGTGAATGTTTTAAAGCAGTATTTTGGTGCCGCTTTCAGAGCGCTCACGTGCGAAACGGAGAACTGACACGTCCGTAACATTGTTTTTTCCTCATAAATGTGAACACAAAAAATAAAATGAATATGATATGTTCTGTAATATGTTCTTCACCCGGTGGGTATTACTTTTGGTTTGCACAGTGAAATTCACAGAATTACTAAAAAATATTTTGCCACCTAAAAGTTAAAGATTTTTTTTGTATCACGTCCGTTACGGATTTATATTTCCCTCATATTAAAATATAAAACGCATGTGTCTGTAGACTAGTATTTTTCTAATGTCTGGACTTCTTTATTAAGGGAGTATGGATATATAAACAGTTTCAATTGGTATTTGAGAATTTACATTTCAAGTTTTTACTGCAATTGTCACGACCATAACGCTGGGATTGCCCAATTTTAAAGAATTTATCCAGGTCTACGTATTGTATAATGTTAACTTCAAATAAGGGGTGTGTCGCGATTCTGCCTTCTCACACTCACACCGCGACACAGGTTCGTGGATCCGAGTGTCAACGGTTTCATATTGCATATTGTTACAGCCCTAATTATTAGAATATAGACATTAAGAGAATAAATTGTTATGAAAGTACTTTTACTTTTAATACTTAAAGTACATTTAAAATCAGGTACTTTTTACTTTTTACTTAAGTAGGGTTTTCATTGTGGTACTTTTACTTTTACTAAAGTAAATATGTCTCTGGTTATTTGTACTTTTACTTAAGTACTGAGATTCAGTACTTCCTCCACCACTGGCAACAACTGAGGATATTAGAAGACATATTTGTCGTAAGTTTTATTGTAAAAATATAGGATATTAACATAATGATGTAGTTGTTTATATTTTTAGCTTCATTGCAAGTGTATGACATTTGGTATAGAAATAAACAATGGTAATTAAGTGCTTTTCCTAAAAATGAGAAATAAAATACAGGGTATTAAAACAGTATGAACTACAAATAAAGTCAGTATGTGAGGCTAAATAGATGTGTTTTAGTCTGAATTAGGTAAGATGTGTGCTTCCATTTCAGTTTCCACAAATCCCTTCACTCGATTGGGATGTTCTCTTTTGTTCTGGGCGGCAAGTGCAGTAACTATAACATCGGGCATATTTTGAAGTATTAAACACATATTTGGGCCATTATACAGAATTGGTGCAAACTGCTGTCCCTCATCCAAAAAACACATTTGAAAAGCATTTAATTATTAAAATCTTACTAAAACTATAAATCTATTGAAACCCACAATAATATTTAAGATTTCAGTAAGCTTTATATATATAAAATCATCATTTATGGGCTACTTTCAATTAAGAGGTGGCTGTCCCAAACCCTAACCCCTAAATTTCAACTTGTGAAAATGATATTGAAAAAAAAAGTAGCGAATTTTTCCATTCTTGTTTAAAAAATTTTTTTTTGTTATTTAAAAAAAAAAATTAAGTTAAAAAAAAATATTTATTTTATATTTCATTTTTAAATCATGAAACTTTATCTAAAAAAAATGTGTCCTGCATTTTCATGTCACTACCAAAACAGTGAATATTGTAGTCCATTGGCTGAGACTGATTTTAACCACAGCCCTACATTTTTGATCAGGAAATATTCCTGTGTCCCTCTCTCTCATGTGCTATATGGTGAGTAGATTGATCCCATCATTTTGAGGTAAATGTGTTCTAAAGGTCTAAAAATCTGTGTGTAACTTTAAGGAATGTCACTACCAAACTAATTTTTTCTGCTATTGAGAAAACCTTTTTGGATGTTATTCCATAAAATTTTGTTGTTATGTAATTTAGTGGTACGAATTTTTGATTGACGCACTCACTGTCCAATGATTCTAGGTGGTCTTGGAAATGATTGGCTGGAGTTTTTCGAGTCCTGCCCGTTCCACAGATAATTCAATTGCTTAATTTTCATTTCAGTGCTTCTAACTCAGCGGCTGGAAGGGGGTTAGGAATAGGATTTCAAGTGATTTTGAAAAAATGGCCAAAAAAGAGAATTACAAACCCCACCTTTAAGGTTGCTGTCCATGATACTAGCTTAGGTGTAAGGTTGTTGTCAGTAATGTTAATTTCTATGATTAACTAGACAGGGAGAATGACATAAAACACCAACATGCCTAAAAAAAAAAATAGAAAAACTACAACAGAGAGACAGAGAGAATACAAACAAATGTTGAGGGAAGACCCAGTGAAGTACGGGGAATACTTAAGGAAAGAAAGAGAAAGAAATAAGAAACGAAGGGTAGAAGGAAAGTTGAAGAGTATCAGTGAATTATCTGACAGGGAGCAAAGACATGTCAGAAAAAAGCATGGATTAAAACAACACACACACACACACACACACACAGTTCAGTGGTTCTGGAGATTTATCTGAATGAGGAAAATTATTCGGAAATTAATGATTTACTAGTGCAAAATGCCCGTACAAAATCAGTTTTTGAGTGTGTTTTTAGTAATTGTTGGTTTGGTGTGTTTGAGTGCTCATTGTTACAAATACACAGCAAAAGTTCAGTGACATTTTTATTTGTGCATGGTAGAAAGCACACAGAGAACTCAGAGAAAACGCTATGCTTGAGGAAACAGTTTGTGAATAGGCTACTACAAATGATGGCCGTGAAAGAGACTGTGAACACATTGAATAGGATATGTTTAGTTGGTGAATAGCATAGGCTACTATTACACAGTAGCGATCACGTTTAACGCACCAGAATGAAATATAATATTCAGAAGTAAACAGCATAGCTGACTTACAGATTCAGTTAACATCCACAAATGAATAAGCACGTCGATTCAGGGAGCAGTGCAAAGTGCCCGTGCAAAATCAGTTTTTTTGTGTGTTTTTAGTAATTGTTAGTTTCTTGGTAAAGAAAACACATTTTTACTCAAATTAATCAAAATGTATTTATCACGTTTTGGAACCAAACTATAATATTCAGAAGTAAACAGTGTAGCTGTCTGAGTGTTTATGTCAGAATGTTTATTTTTAAACCACAACCTTCTAAAAATGATATATTTAACGATATCTTTAGCATTTCTCATCCAAACAACGTCAAACTTGGCACTGCACTTACTCGTGCCCGTAGCGAGACACCTGTCGAGTTTGAAATCCATCGGACTAACGGTTCGAGAGATATGCGAATAACAGACACACACACACACACCCACACAGACAGACACACACACACACAGACACACACACACAGACAGACGTTTCTGTAATTTATAGATCGATGTAAACAAACACACACACACACACACACACACACACACACACACACACACACACACACAGTTCAGTGGTTCTGGAGATTTATCTGAATGACTCATAAACAAAATGTTGAAAATGTGAAAATAAAACAAAGTGGTTCTGAAACAGTCTACATTGTAAGTTGTTGTTTTTTTAGGAAGAAAAATCTATGAGCATACCTCTTCTCACTTGCACCTCAAGACCCAAAGTATAGAATAGCTTTAGGTGTTCTTATAAGATATTTACTGTCAGATGTGTGTCTGCTATATGTACTGACTGCATATGTGCATCATAGCTATTTATTTATATTAACATAAAATGTGGACAGTCTGATTCAGCCATGGCAAACTAAGTATTGTGGTCACTACCAAAACATTACTGTCACTACCAAAAATGTGCAGTCACTACCGTAACATGGGATGTTTTGTCAAAAATAAAGTATATTGAATTATCTAATAAGATGTTATGATAGTGTTTGGTTCAATGCATATTCAAACTAATGAATCCTTAACTTTGAAATCAGTACGATAAACTTTATGCCTTCTACAAAGAAAGATTGGGTTCAAAATACAACAAATCTCATAAATTACACTTAAAATATTATTAAAATTATAATCTTTATTGATTTAACCTGTAAAAATATTTTTCAAAAATAGAAAAAAATATATATTTATAAGGTAGATGTAAACAAAATCTTAATAGGTCATTATAAGCCTTCTTAATAAATTATTTAATATTGTGTTTCGGTAGTGACAAATATTCCAGCATTTTCTGAAAATACAATATGAGAATTAACTGCACAATTACTAGAAAAGCGTACCTTGGATATTATACAATTTGCATACATGCAAAATTTGTAGGAAAAAACAAAAAAAATTCAAGATGTTTCCAACTCTGACTTTGCACCAATTCTGTAGAATGGCCCATTTATGTTTACATATTTATGTAACACATTAAACACAAAATTCTGAGGTGTTTTCTGGGCCCTGGAGGTGTTCTGACATGTTCTGACATTTGTGCTTATTTCTGTTACTTGTGACATTTTCATGGCTAAAGTCTGATTACACTGTATTCAGCACAAACTCTGCTACAATAATATATCAGCAGCATGTATGTAAAAGTTTGTAGTTTTGAGATAATGACATTTATGCGTGGTTTATGAAAAAAAATTCTCACTAAAATAAGGCCATAAAACCCATACTGATTATTTCTTCACAAGACTTTTGAAAATTGTATGACATAGCCTAGAATATTTGCTCCAAAACTATGTGAAAATCATCCTGACTGCTCATTCAGATAAGACAATATATTGATTTAAAATTTGCAAGACATGTTTTGTGTGAGAAAGCTTTATGCGAAGAGGCGTGGACAGAGGCGTGGACCTATTAGGTGCTAACAGGCCCTATCATTCTGAGCAACCTTGCACAAAGAATGAGGAGATTTAGAAAAGAATGGCTTTTTGATTATTTGGATTTATTTACAACACAACATAATCCAAATATACACAACAAATGACAAAAAAAGCACATTATTTAACACACTGAACTAAAGACAGAGACTTAACCAGTCATACACCTTTGTGCCATTCCTGAAACATAGTACATACCTTTCATTTCCTTGGTGTTTGATTTTTCACTTTACCATGTTCATGTACGGAGACTTATGTGAATGTTGAAGTCAGCAGGACTCCTCAGTGGGCCATCTGGTCCCTGAAAAAAAAAAAAAAAACGCTGAGAACATACTGATATCAAGAGAAACTATAGGGCTGCATGATTTGGGGAATACATTTTAGATTTTTCAGGTTAAAACTGCTTTTTAAAATGTACAGAACACACACACACACACACATACACATACATATACATATATATATATATATATATATATATATATGAAGAGCTCTTTTCCAAAACGGGATAAACACCATTTAAAAAATGGTGTCATTTTGTCATGTCATTTTGCTGTGTACTGAACCTATTAACTGCTCCATCAACGTTTCATGACAAATCGCTATATTTCCTTGTTTAAAATGTACTGCAAGATGCAGTTTCTTTCCAAAACGAGATAAGCGCCGAACCTATTTTTAGCCTAAACGGGATATATCCTCTCAACCAATCAGAATTCGGCGAGCGTTCTACGTAATCCAAATAGGCGGCGATCTGAACAGAGGTTTGTTACTTTGTTTATGTTCATTCATTCCTCAAAATGAGTGCTTTAAACTGTAGTAACACTTTTGATGGCCTTGATGAGCCAGTGAGACCTACACCTGGGGGTAGAAAACGCAGACTGGACAAAGAAAATCACAAAAAACAACAAAAAAAAGAAGGTTCGTCACTCGGGTGGCGCGTTAATACCAACAGTGGGATGTCAACACAAAGCTGCCGCCAAAGGTTTCTGTCAGGCTGAGAGGCTGTCGCCGGACGATCTGATGGTAAATTTCAACTATTTTTATGAAAAACCAAACAAGGTTGACCAGGACCAGGCCATACTTCATCTCCTGGACATCACGCAAGTGACAAGGAAGCGTCCGAAAGTCCAGGACATTAACAAACAAAAAGACCGGAACGTATCTGTTAAGTACAGTCTCTTGTGCAACAGACATCCGGAGAAAGTGCCCGTTTGCAAGGCGACCTTCATGAAGGTGTTTGGTGAGTACAACTTTCGTTTCAGAATTGACTAGTATAATACCGTTTTGTAGGTTTGTAGGTTTCCCCCTCGCGCCAATATAACAGCAGGAGAACAATTATGTCACATAACGTTACATTTACCTCAGGAAAGCCATTTAATGACCATAGCATGTTAACTGAATAGAAAAAAATAGCTAGAGAGGAGATTTTGCTGAGCACTATATTACATATTTATTATATTTTTACTTATGTCATTAAATAATTGTTATTATAACAAAAACTGCATTTATATTTAATTTAATTTGTTATTTTTAACCTTTAATAATACCAGCAGATTGGGCCCTCTATGTTTACAGCATTAGGTGAGATTATTTTTGTAAATAAAATTTAAAATAAACATGTATCCAAATTAGTCAATATTGAATCAAAATCGGAATCAAATCACAAGAATGGAATTTTTATCTTGAATTTTTTGTCAAGCAATAATAAAAACTGTATCCTACCAGTCATAAAAATTTTTAAAAAAAAATCTCACTCCAAGCTAAACTCAAAAGTTGGCAGCCCTGGCTAACGTGACATTAAAAGTACTGAATAGTTCTACTAGCCTACTGATAGATAGACTGGCCTTTGATACACTAACCATGATAAGGTGCTATGGTAGATTGTGTGTAGTGATGATAGTGCAAAAGTACAAAATGCGGCCAGTAAACAGTGCAGGGATATGTGCAAAGATGTGATTGTTGTTACATATGATTGGACATTATGTTGTTGTTACATGGTATGTCATTGCTATAGAGCAGGGCTCACAAACACATTTTCTATGAGGTTTTGATGCTTTGGCAAAACAAATTTTTTTTTTTTTTTTTTTGTCATGCCAATAAAGCTGATTGAATTTAGAGAGAGAGAGAGAGAGAGAGAGAGAGATGTGTGTGTGAAAGGTGATATGTTAAGCAAAAGCAGTTCCTAACCCCTGCTAAGGAGAAAACTGAAAGGGGAGGGAGTAATAGCAAGTTAGTTGTGTTTAATTCTGTTTATTTCATACTGGCTCCAATGTATATGACAATCTAAATAATTTACTTTCACAGGCATCGGCAAAGGCTGTGTGTCCCGGGTGGCTCAATATTACGCTGAGACTGCTGAGGCTCGCCCAGAGAGAAGAGGTGGTGCACGACACAGTGAGGAGCATGCAAGGAGAAGGCAACTCATTGTTGAGCACATACAGTCTTTTCCCTGCAGGGCCAGCCATTATGGCCGGAGAGGAGCACCAGGCCGCAAGTATCTCCCCAGTGACCTGAATGTGCACAAGATGCATGAGCTCTTTGAGGCTCAGAGCCATGCTCAAACCAGCTATTCCCTCTATTACTCTGTGTTTTCCAAGGAATTCAATCTTGGCTTCGGTCACCCAGCTACAGATGCATGCGCTGATTGTGCCAAGTACAAGATCAGGATTACAGACCTGGTGCTTCCAAAAACCGCGATAGGACAGGCCTATTACTCACGCCAGATGTATCTGTACCTGTTTGGTGTGGTTGTGCACCATGGGGAGAACAGTTACCAGGAAAAAGATGATGTCCATCTGTATGTGTGGCAGGAGAATGAGGGTAGCAAAGACAGCAATATGATTGCTTCTGCGCTAAATGACTGCCTCAAGGTTCAACTTCAGGACAAAGTCAGCAGATCCAAGGCGCTTCGGCTGTTCAGCGACTCTTGTTTTGGGCAGAACAAGAACATGAGCATGGTGTCCATGCTGATGGAACTTCGGCAGCTTTTCCCCAACCTTGGCATAGAGCACACCTTTCCAGTACGGGGCCACAGTTATCTCCCTGCAGACCGAGTCTTTGGCAGAATTGAGCAGAAGATCAGGAAAATGGACACAATTCTGCTACCACAAGAATACCACGCCATCCTGCAGTAATTTGGCAACGTTCATGTTTATGGCAAAGACTGGGAGGCGTTTGATTACAGGTCAGCCTCAAAAGACTGTGTTAAGGCTCAGAGGAGCTTTAAAATCAGTGAAGCACGAATGCTCGACTTGAGTACCAACAAGGTGGGTGTAAAGACGACTTACAACAGGGAGTATTGTTTCCATAGTGTGTTAAAGCGGGGCAAGTGGTGGGCTGACCTGAAACCTGAAGTACTTCCAAAGCAAAGCTCTGTCAAGGCCGCAAAAAAGAGAGATGTGCTGGCACTATTAGGAGCAATAGGTGTGTCTGATGCTGTGAGGGCTTTTTATGATGATGCACTGTATCAGGTGACTGACAATGCAGGCCTGAGTGATGACGAGTGATCCACACACACACACACACACACACACACACACACACACACACACACCCTCTCTCTCTCTCTCTCTCTCTGTCCTCTCACACACTCAAAGCACATCTCACACACAGACACTGTGATTTTTTTTTTTAGATGTATAGCAGACAACTGTTTTATAGGTTCGACACTTTACTGTATGCCTTACTGAATGTATTGCACTATTGAATGCATTATTGAATACTGAAAGTTTTTCATGCATATTTGTTGGACAAATTGGTCCTACTTGTTATAGGCTTGACACATTACACCCCCCAAAAAAAGACTCTCTCTCTCACACCCTCACACTCACTCACTCACTTTCACTCTTTCTCTCTCTCTCTCTCTCTCTCTCTCTCTCTCTCTATCTCTCTCTCTCTCTCTCTCTCTCGTGTGTGTCACACACACACACACACACACACACACACACACACACACACACACACTGGCTCTCTCCTCTCACATACTCAAAGGACATACACACACACTATGTGATTTGTTTTATGTAATCAGACAATGGGCTTAGACACTTTACTGAATTGCCAATGTTTGTATTTATTTTAATTTATTACTGACTGACTTGCCTATTGAATATAGTTATCATTATTGAATATTTATTTTTTTCATGCATATGTAGTGGACATATTGGTCCTGCTTGTTACAGGTTTGACACTTTACTAAAAATGACTCTAAATGTATTACTTAATAACAAAAAAATAACAAAAAACTTTACTTTTTTCAGGTTCGGCACCGAATGACTATTAGCCTAAATGTGTTACTAAATGATTTGAATGTATTTTTAACATTGTTGTATTTAAGGACTGGTATTTGTATGTGTGTTATTTTTAAATTATTTGTTTTATGTGGTGGACAATATTAGAACATGTCACTGGAAATATTTATTTTATTTTACTATTTATTTTACTATTTATTTTATTTTACTATTTATTTATTTCATGCATTTGCACTTATTTAATTTATATGAATCTATACTATGAGTACCTGATTATATGTTGCACGTTCTCTTGTTTGTTTGTTTTTTAAACGACCATCCATCATTTCTTTCCAAAAATTGATGGATTTATAGCGTTTTGAAAAAAAAATTTTTACTTTGAATTTATCATCAACAAAATTGTTGTTTGATTTAATAATAAAATAATAATCATTTTAATAATCATTTAATAATGTTCAGACTGAGCCAAAAAAAACATTTTAACAGGATAAATTGAATATTCACAAAATGTGTGGGTCTAGGTAAAAAATGTAATTTTCCTGAAAACTACTGAAATGGATTTATCCCGTTTTGGAAAAGAGCTCCTCTATATATATATATATATATATATATATATATATATATATATATATATATATATATATATATATATATATATATATTGCAGCACATAGCTTATGCCTACAAGGCACAACAAACTGGTGTTCATTATATATATATGTTATGTGCTATGTGCTGCATAAAATAATAACAATAGCCTATAAATCGTTAAAAAGGACCACTTCAGTAACACTGCACTAGAGAAAAATATATTGATTATCATGTTACTTCAACCTAAAAAAAGTTTACAAAAATGAAGCCTAGGCCTATTGTTTGGCACATTTTGCTTTTCAAACGCGTGCAGAGAACATTTACTGAAGTGATCAAGCCGTTCAAAACTATTAAACTAATTATTGTTACCATATTATACATCTACGTTTGAGCAGATATCCACAAACACAGTATTTAACAGTAAACACGGTTCTAAACATTATAATATTCACCGTAGTATACACTCATACTAGCCTACTTTTATTATGCTGTGTTTTATTATAGAATATAAAAACATCCTCGTGTCGGACACTGAAAGGTTGCCTACCAGTCTAGTTCACATTTCAACATGTTTCTGTCTATTTATAGATACATATACATGTACGATACTAGGCTTAGTTCATGTTTTTACTCCAATCTCATTTCATAACATACATTTTAATCTGGCACCACCAGTTTAACATGTCTTACCTTAAAAATATTCTCATCTTCAAATCGCGTTCTTCTGAGGTAAATCCAAGTGAAACAGCACAGCACAGACACAGTCTTCCAAACTCGATGAAAAGCAGAGAGGATTAAGTTACCGAAGTTTCTGATTCTTTGTTTTGAGGTAATGAGGGCGTTTACAGGTCTGCGTTTCTCCGCGTGGATCATTTGCATGTCAATCGCTCGTGCTCGCGCGGTCACATTAGAGTTAATGAGGATGCGCTTGAGAAACTGTACATGCTGCTGCTTTCATATAGATTACTTAAACATAGAATATTTGTTTTTTATATAATTTACATACTTTAAAAATTTCAAGTCTGTGTGACAAACATTCGCTGAGTTACAGGTAATTTTCTGTCGCATTTCAGAATGAGTTTCACATTGAGAGAGACGGCAGAACGTACATCATGTTTATTTTCTTTATTTGACAAAAAACACAACATTTTTATTTTATTTTGAGTGTACACAAATAAAATAAGACATTTAAGCGTTTTGATTGATGTATAACACTTACATGTAAAATCAAAATCAACAGACTATTTAGAGTCTCTTTTGTACTGATAAGAAAAAAAGTGAGCTGGTATCGCCGGCGATACCGCCGACCCCAAGGGGTTAAGCCCTCATGTTTGTCATGTGTCTTTGTCTTGTATTTTATTTGTGTAACTGCTGTCGGTGAGTCCTATGTTTCATGTTTTGCCATGCCAGGTCTTTGTTTTGTATTTTGTTTTATGTTTTGGATCTTTAAATAAACTGCACTTGGGTTCTACAAACTTGCCTTCAGTGGATCCATACGTTACAATAAGTTATAACTGTAATTAAACTAAACTATACCTGCACTATCTCCATGCAGCATATATTATCTGTTTCTGTAGGCGTTATTGTCAGACACCAGTTCGAACTGAACACTGCTAGTACAGATTCTAACATATTTTAATGAATGAGATTGTCCTGTTTGTTGCCACTGGATCATGAGCTCTTGAAGCTCTGCCCTCTTCTTG
The DNA here is from genome assembly GCF_951802725.1 of Rutilus rutilus. Taxonomy (NCBI): domain Eukaryota; kingdom Metazoa; phylum Chordata; class Actinopteri; order Cypriniformes; family Leuciscidae; genus Rutilus; species Rutilus rutilus. The sequence goes on from NC_140212.1 coordinate 46,273,230, forward strand.
AAAGGGAAACAATTCTTGAATATAAAGTAAGGTGAAGGCTGACATTACTGAAATGATTTGACAAAGTTATATGGAACTGTAATGTGGTCAAGACATGACTGGAACTACTTTAGCTGTGGGTTTACTGGAAAATAATTACACACATTCATCAACCAATCAGAATGAAGCATTCAGTAGCATAACTAGAGCTAAACCTCTGTTAATTATCAATTGGAACTTTTGTAAATGTATGAAAGAATTAAAGTCAAACTAGTTTGTAATAAGTGAATATGGTAATGCTGTTTTTGGAGTGATTTAATCAAAACTATTCCTGCTTCACATACTTGAGTTTTTCCAATGTGCAGTTTGGATCCTCCAGTTTTTCAGAGATAGGGGCGGCAGTGGCTCAGTGGTTCATGTAGTTTGTCTACAAACCGAAAGGTTGGTGGTTCTATCCCCGGTTCCACCTGACCAAGTGTCGAGGTGTCCATGAGCAAGACACCTAACCCCAGCTGCTCCCGACGAGCTGGATGGCGCCTTGCATGGCTGACACCGCCGTCGGTGTATGAATGAGTGAGTGAATGGGTGAATGTGAGGCTATATGTACAGCGCTTTGGTGGCCATAGGTCTGTGAAAGCGCTATATAAATGCAGTCCATTTACCATTTACCATCTCCTTGACTCCTGAATCTCCTGGGTGATTGTAGCTCAGATCCAGCTCTCTCAGGTGTGAGTTTGAACTCAGAGCTGAAGACACATAACCACAGCCTTCCTCTGTCACCATACAGCCAGACAATCTATAAAAACACACAGCAACAGTCCTCATGACTTGCACATTTATACCTACCTCAGCCATTCATTAGGTATTATTTGTAACTGTGTGAAAAAAATAGTTTTGGCAGAAAACTGCAAGGAGCTAATGACAATGACAATAAAACACAAGTAGTGACTAGTGATCTCCGGTTCGTTAACAAATCTTTCTTTTTAACCATTTTTTTTTTTTTTTTTTTGTGAACAGGTCGAACCACTTCACCAAAATCGGACTGAATCAATCTAAACAGTTTGTGTCTTGAATCGGCACTGATCCACAATTTACTAAAGTTACTCACTTTTGGACGTGGCTGACAGTCCCTCCGACTCTAAATAAACCAATATATTATTTAAAAAGTGGAAACACAATGAATGGTTTGTAAAACTGTCAAACTAAACATTTATTTTGTTTTATCAATATTGCAATATCTTTTCAGGAACAGCTTATTAAATTTTTAAATAAGTTGACAAAGTTAAAAAACATAACCAATCTTTTGCTAAGGTTTTAAGGGGGAAAAGTAAATGTTTAAAATGTATTAATCAAAACAGTTGAAACACATTGAACATATTGGAAACTTGCTTCGACTTTTTAGTTTTGTATATATATATTCAGGTTGCAGCAGTTTTCAGCTTATCAGTAGACTCAGCAGTAGTACTATGCAGATTATGCAGGCTGCAAGGAAAGTGCACAACCTGGAGTACATCGGAGCCAGCATCATGTTGTTCTAGGATTTCTCCGCAGTAGTGGTGAGGAAGAGGCAAGAGTTTTTTCAAGTTAAACAACGGCTCAAGGAGAAATAAATTGCCTTTGCTATGTTATACCCGGCAATTCTTAGGATTAAAGTGGACGGGTGAGAAAGGTTAGCCTGACTACGTCAGACTTCTTACTTCCGCTCAATTTCATTTCGCTTCTGTAGTCAGTCTGATACAGCGTAATAGCTTTCCGTTTGCCTCCAGCCTGAAAACAGCCGGGCCAATCAACGAACAGAGGGCGGGCTGAGAGCCGTGACATAGACGCTGATTGTACCGTGGATGCGTTGATTTTTACTTCACATAATCTGCAAAAGTCACGCACAGCCATGTTCACTCCGGTATTTCGCTCGATGGTTTTGTTTTCGCATCATACATGTGTTTACAGTGGAAGTTAGATGCGGCTGAGCATGCGTATAACACACGCCATAACCAAACGTTATGTGATTGGCTTACGGGTAACCAATGATTTTAAACTTCAGACAAGCGCCCCCCGCGAGAGAGAAAACACTTCTCTATTATGCCATTCCAGACTCTGTCTACGAAGCAAAGCGAAGTAGCAGAGTTTGGTATTACCAGGCTAGAGAAAGGTTGTTTAAGGACCCAAAGGAGGTGGCGGCCTTTTTGGATGTAATTTTTTCTCGAGGCGGCTCCCCATCACATACTTATACGGATTTAGTGACTTTTGATCTCTATATTAGTGGTTCTCAACCGCATGCGGCCCGTCAGGGATGCAAATGCGGCACACGCAATGCTGACCACATTAAAAAATAAATTCCAGTTTTACAATTTAATAATTTTACAAAAAAATAATTAATTAACATGCTTTAAGAAATATCTGCCTGGATCTCAGGACAGAGCTATCAAGTTAACTTGTCTTGGAAAACGCAATTGCTAAAATTGATTGCTCCTGTTTGCCTCGTCGCTTCTGCTGCTGTTGCGTTGGTTTGCGTCTGTAAGCTTTGTATTTCTTTCTGCTTAGAATCATTATTTACTATCATTCCTTGTTGGTTATACTGCTAAATATAACTTACTCAACATCACACATTAACCTGACATTGCTAGCTTCAATCTAAATCATTATTACTAACACAACACGCTAGTAATTCGCTAGCCTCTTAGCGTGTCATCCGTGCGCTCTTTATTTATTTATTTTTCTCTCACGCCTTTTACGAGTCCATCAAACAACTTAGGTGAGTAGGATCAGTCAACAAACACGGTAAGTCATGTCATCTTCTCATCTTATTGTTACTTGCACCTCATGCAACATGTTTAGCATATCCTTCTCTGTCAGCACAGGATTTACATGTGATAAATGCAGGGAGATAGTAAAGCTGACGGGGAAGATTTCAGAACTAGAGACACGCATCCAAGCTTTAATCAAGGTTAATTGTAAGAGTGCAAGGGCTTTAGATACTGCTTTGGATGCGACTAGCTTAGTGAACTCTTTACATTGTTCGGTTCCGGCTGAAGTAGAGCCCGTATAGCAGGGCAACTGGGTGACAGTGAGGCGCTGTAGTCGCGGGACAAAACACCACTCGTCCGTTCCGATTACAACTTCAAACAGATTCTCCCCTCTCAGTGAAACACCCACTGAGAATCCTGTTGAATGTGCCCTAGTTATTGGCGATTCTATTACACGGAACGTGAAAATAGAGACACCAGGCCACCATAGTCACATGTTTGCCGGGAGCCAGAGCGCCTGACATCAAAGCAAATTTAAAAGTGCTGGCTAATGCTAATCGTAAATTTTCTAAGATTATTATCCACGTCGGCACTAATGATGTTCGACTCCGCCAGTCGGAGATCACCAAAATTAATGTTAAAGAGGTGTGTGAACTCGCAAGTACGATGTCAGGCACTGTAATTTGCTCTGGCCCCCTTCCTGTTCGCAGGAGTGATGAGTAGTAGATTAGTAGATTGTCCTTACTCAATGTCTGCTTGTCTAAGTGGTGTCCGCAAAATAATATAGAATTCATAGACAATTGGAAAAGTTTTTGGGGCAAACTTGACCTATTGAAAAGAGATGGTATTCGTCCCTCCTGGGATGGTGCTGCTCTTCTCTCTAGTAATATGGCACATAGTCTTAGAGCTCAAACATGACTTGGGGCTCAGGTCAAGAAGCAGACAGACTGGCTTAACCGACCATCTGCTAGCTGTCTCACGTCACCAAGGTCAGATAAATCCCATCACATAGAGCCTCTTTCACCTAGATATCATCATAAAGAGACTTTGTCTGTTCCCCGAATGAGGACATACAAAAAACTTCCAAACTTCCAAAAAAAAATTATAGATGTTCAACAAATAAAAAACAGATATAATACAAATGAGCAAATGATAAAGCTTGGGTTGCTGAATATTAGATCCCTTACTTCAAAAGCACTTATTGTTAATGTTATGATTACAGACTATAATCTAGATGTGCTGTGTTTGACAGAAACCTGGCTAAAACCAAACGATTACATTACTTTAAATGCTGATGATTTCTTGTTGTATCTGGAATCCCCCAAGCAATCCATTCCTAAGCAGATAAGACTGATTAGTGAGTATAGTTTGTTTTCCCAGATATAAGATAAACTTTTCAAAAAGTGAAGTTATGGTCCTCTTAATAGTGCGTATAGAACAGACCCTAATATATTGCAACCGTTCCATTGGTTCACAACATTGTTCTCCTATTTGGGTTTAAAGATTTCTTGTCGATTATCAGAGCTATATATTTTAAATTTTGTCCCCCTTTTACAATCAGTGAAACATAAACAGCAGACATGGTGCAGCCTGCCTTTATCATTTAATTAAATTTAAATCTAAATTAATATTCTTCTGCGTCTTCTCTATATATTTCAAATGCTTCCTATCAGAGCCAATTTAATTAGCTCAATAATTTCATTCATATGGGCAAAGAAAAGACCCAGGCTGCAGTATAGTGTGTTGTGTTACCCTGTCAAAGCAGGCAACCTGGCAGCTCTGTGCTTTTCAACATATTTGCTGACTGCTCAGTCTAGATTTCTTTTGGAATGGTTCATAAACGATCCGGATTCCATATGGATTGGGTGTGAGCCAGTGACATTGAATGGGATTCCGCTATACAACTTGTCATATACAACCCCAAATCAGAAAAAGTTGGGACACTGTACAAATTGTGAGTAAAAACAGATTGCAATGATGTGGAAGTTTCAAATTTCAATATTTTATTCAAAATACAACATAGATGACATATCAAATGTTTAAACTGAGAAAATGTATAATTTTAAAGGAAAAATAAGTTGATTTTAAATTTCATGGCATCAACACATCTCAAAAAAGTTGGGACAAGGCCATGTTTACCACTGTGTGGCATCTCCTCTTATTTTTATAACAGTCTGCAAACGTCTGGGGACTGAGGAGACAAGTTGCTCAAGTTTAGGAATAGGAATGTTGTCCCATTCTTGTCTAATACAGGCTTCTAGTTGCTCAACTGTCTTAGGTCTTCTTTGTTGCATCTTCCTCTTTATGATGCACCAAATGTTTTCTATGGGTGAAAGACCTGGACTGCAGGCTGGCCATTTCAGTACCCGGATCCTTCTTCTACGCAGCCATGATATTGTAATTGATGCAGTATGTGGTCTGGCATTGTCATGTTGGAAAATGCAAGGTCTTCCCTGAAAGAGACGACGTCTGGATGGGAGCATATGTTGTTCTAGAACTTCGGATGAGACGTTAAACCGAGGTCCTGACTCTCTGTGGTCATTAAAAATCCCATGGCATTTCTCGTAAAGAGTAGGGGTGTAACCCCGGTGTCCTGGCCACATTCCACCATTGGCCCTTACCAACCATGGCCTCCTAATAATCCCCTTACATTGAATTGGCTCTATCACTCTCTCTCCTCTCCACCTATAGCTGGTGTGTGGTGAGCGCACTGGCGCCGTTGTACTGTGGCTGCCGTCGCATCATCCAAGTGGATGCTGCACACTGGTGGTGGTTGAGGAGAGATCCCCTGATACGATTGTAAAGCGCTTTGGGTGTACAGTAGTACATATGAAAGCGCTATATAAATGCCCGATTCTATTCTATTCTATTCTAACTTGGACATACCTTTCAGCATTGATGGTGCCTTTCCAGATGTGTAAGCTGCCCATGCCACACGTACTCATGCAACCCCATACCATCAGAGATGCAGGCTTCTGAACTGAGCGCTGATAACAACTTGGGTTGTCCTTGTCCTCTTTAGTCTGGATGACATGGCGTCCCAGTTTTCCAAAAAGAACTTCAAATTTTGATTCGTCTGACCACAGAACAGTTTTCTACTTTGCCACAGTCCATTTTAAATGACCCTTGGCCCAGAGAAAACGCCTGCGCTTCTGGATCCTGTTTAGATATGGCTTCTTTTTTGACCTATAGAGTTTTAGCTGGCAACAGCGAATGGCACGGTGGATTGTGTTCACCGACTGTTTTCTGGACTGGAAGTATTCCTGAGCCCATGTTGTGATTTCTATTACAGTAGCATTCCTGTATGTGATGCAATGCCGTCTAAGGGCCCGAAGATCACGGGCATCCAGTATGGTTTTCTGGCCTTGACGATTTTTCTCTGAGAAACTCCTTTCTGATATTGCTCCACTATTTTTCGCCGCAGCATTGGGGGAATTGGTGATCCTCTGCCCATCTTGACTTCTGAGAGACACTGCCACTCTGAGAGGCTCTTTTTATTCCAATCATGTTGCCAATTGATCTAACAAGTTGCAAATTGGTCCTCCAGCGGTTCCTTATATGTACATTTAACTTTTCCGGCCTCTTATTGCTACCTGTCCCAACTTTTTTGGAATGTGTAGCTCTCATGAAATCCAAAATGAGACAATATTTGGCATGACATTTCAAAATGTCTCACTTTCAACATTTGATATGTTATCTATATTCTATTGTGAATAAAATATAAGTTTATGAGATTTGTAAATTATTCCATTCCTTTTTTACTCACAATTTGTACAGTGTCCCAACTTTTTCTGATTTGGGGTTGTAGTATATATATACTTTTACGACCCTGTCTTTTTATTCTCTACCTGATGGTGGCAGTATTTCATTCGACTGTGAAGTCACTGTTAATTGGATAATTTATGGGTGGAACTTAGTTCCCCAGAGAAGTCGTTTGCTCCAATTTGTTCTCTTTTTGTTTGTCTTTTATTTACCAACATTTATTGGCCCATTGGACTATTATTTTCTCTTGTTTATTTAAATCCCTAGACATTGTGTTATATTTCTGTAACAGATCATTTTTGCCTTAATAAATAATCTTGCAATGCAAACGCTTGCTTGTGTGTGTAATCCTCTTTATGTTACGGTCGGGAACGAGCTGGCCGTGACAGTTACCTTCTAAAATTACAGGCCTAATTAGAGGCAACGTTATTCTAAAGAACATGGTGAATGTTTGGTGGCAGATTAGGAAGAGTGAGGTGATATGGAAACAGATTTTCATTAACTCCTCTCCATGATAATCCTGACTCTGAAGCACTGAAAACAGGATCATGAGCTGCTTGCTTGTGAGGGCGTTTTCACACGATTCCGAGCGCGATTGATCCCAGTACCCCCCTGCAGTGTGGATCTGGTTTCACACTCAATTTGATTCGATCGAACCCTGGTGCATTTGCGTTTAAGTTATGTCATCACAAACATGCATAACTTGTTAACAAGTTGATTGTATTTGATCACTGTGATAGCTAAGGCCACACTGAATAAACATTTCATTTGAATGGTTCTAGTTTTCTCTTTTTATTTTATTTTGTTATGAGAAATTCATATTTTGTTTGATCTAAGGGATTAATGTTTTTGATGTCTATTTATACATTTCTATGTAATTATTTTGTTTCTTTAAATATTATTTACTCAAACATTGAAACTGGAGGTGCTACGTTGTCTCTTTAGCCCGCATTGAACCTCAAAGAGCGACAAGCCAATAATCATTTATTTCTAGAGTGCACGCTAGTGAGTAAATGAAACTACAACCAAGATATGGGTTTGACGTTTTATTTAATTTTGTTAAATAAAATTGGTCTTTCCTGGTGTCCTTTATATATTCAGTTGGGAATTACAGGAAATTTTGTTTTTGGGACAATATGTGTTGGGGTAATTTGTTTAAATATATATATATATATATATATATATATATAAAGCCTCGAGTGTCATCTGAAATTTTCTTCTAAAATGAGCATTTTTTTCAAGCTCGTATATTTAAGTTCAGCAATTTCACTTTAATGACAATTAACAGGGACCCAGAACTCAGTAATATGCTGATGTCCCATTTATTAATCAGTGGGTTTTTTTTCTTTTTTCTGTTTCTTCTGCGCAATGTTTGGTCAGTAAGTGTTGCAGTCAATAAAATGACACTTTGTTGATTATGAATGTCTCGTGTAAATTTTATGGAAGAACCCTAACAATCACAGACTGTCGTCTGCCTCTAGGCACAGCTAACTTTGATCAGAATGATTTTACTAAATGACTTTATAAAATGGAATAACTTTTGATCAAATGGATCTTTGTAAAGACCACGCAATGGCCCAAAGACGGAGTCCAACGGTGTGGGCGAAGGGATAATGCGTGTATGTCTTTTCAGCGCTCCAGTGAAGTTCACTTAATTTATTAGAATTTAGTTTCAATATTACTTTAGCTCTACGCTTAATCTGACTCCAATTTCAAATGATAATCAAATTTAGATTGTGTTTCTTATTAGAAAATAATCATAAATATTGATTATGATTAAATTTAGCTCTTTGATTATTCTGGGTATCGTCTCGGTTACGGATGTAACCCTCGTTCCCTGAGTGGGAACGGAGACGTTACGTCGGATGACGACGATTGGGGTTTCGCTTAGAAGCCTATCACCTTCGAGTATTAGAAAACGAGCCAATGGCAATGAAATGCCATGGGTCTGCGGAATTTGCATAGCGTAACTCCGCCCGCCGCAGGGGGTATATAAGGAAGTACGCGGCACAATGCAGACATGCCTTCGCTGAGGAGCCGAGACTGGCCCCAGGCGTTTTTCAGCGGTACAGCGGAAGTGGCAGGAAGACGTAACGTCTCCGTTCCCACTCAGGGAACGAGGGTTACATCCGTAACCGAGACGTTCCCTTTCGTGGTCACTCCGAGTTACGTCGGATGACGACGATTGGGGTTCCAGTCTAATCACGCCACCTCGGCTGTCTTCCAGTGCCCTGCGTAAGTCTGAGCTCCCTGTTGTGAGACTAGCACGAACGAAGGAGTCCTACTTAACACAGGGATACCAAGGTACACTGGGGAGCATATCTCCAGGGAGAAGTATGCAATTACGCCCAGCCATTGATGGGGGGGACTTAGAATACACATATGGCCAGAGGCTGCATATGGAAGAACACTGGGGTGTCCAGCCGCAGGTGGAATTTTAAACCCCAGGGGTGGCAAGGGTGGCTTGCCAAGGGAAAGACACACGCTCACAAGGAGACTTACAGCGGAATACCCATGTGGGGGTCGCCCAGAGGGGGGACCATGCACATGGTGGCACCTAGTCAAGCGCAAAAGCTGAGTATGGAATTTGGCATAACTCAGGCGTTGACGTCAGCAGTGCTGGAGGAAACTCAGAGCTTATCAGACTCACCTGAGGAAAATATCGCACGTATCCCGTCCGTGGAGAGGAATGGCGAGCAAGCGAAGACACCTGAGCAGAATCTAGCACCGGCTGGTTGAAGCGAGTACATGAGAAGAAACTGGCTCTACTCGGAGATTATAGAATCTCGCGAATGTGTTGGGTGTCGCCCAGCCTGCAGCTCTACAAATGTCTGTTAGCGAGGCGCCATGCGCTAGAGCCCAAGAGGAAGCCACACTACGTGTGGAGTGGGCTTTCACACCAAGGGGGCACGGACGACCTTGCTGCTGGTATGCCAAAGCAATGGTATCCACTATCCAGTGTGATAACCTTTGCTTTGAGAGAGCCTTTCCCTTCAGCTTCCCACCATGACAGACAAAGAGCTGGTCTGAGGTCCTGAAGCACTGCGTTCTGTCTACATAGGCACGGAGGGCGCGTACTGGACAGAGCAGTGCCAAGGCTGGGTCTGCCTCCTCCAAGGGCAGCGCTTGCAGGTTCACTACCTGGTCTCGAAAGGGTGTGGTAGGAACCTTGGGCACATATCCAAGCCGGGGTCTCAGGATCACGTGAGAGTCAGCCGGCCCGAATTCCAGGCACGCTTCGTCAACCGAAAATGCCTGCAGGTCCCCTACCCTCTTGATGGAGGCCAATGCAACCAGGAGCGCTGTCTTCATTGACAGGAACTTAAGCTCCACTGATTGCAAAGGCTCAAAGGGAGCACTCTGCAGGGCAGTTAGAACCACTGAGAGGTCCCAAGAGGGAACGAGGGGAGGACGAGGAGGATTTAGTCTCCTCGCTCCCCTCAGGAACCTGACGATCAGGTCGTGCTTTCCCAGAGACTTACCATCAACTGCTTCGTGATGTGCGGCAATGGCGGCAACATACACTTTCAGGGTGGAGGGAGACAGCCTTCGCTCCAACCCTTCTTGCAGGAAGGAAAGCACGACACTGATCGGGCATTTCATGGGTTCTTGATGTTTAGAAGAACACCAAGTCAAGTCAAGTCAAGTATATTTGTATAGCGCTTTTCACAATACAGATTGTATCAAAGCAGCTTCACAGTATTAAATTAAAATAATACAACAAGGTTTGTTTCTAGTGGAATTTATTGATAAAATCAAATTAGATATCCAGAATATCCCCAACTGAGCAAGCCAAAGGCAACAGTGGCAAGGACAGTTGCCGAAGAGGTTCCACTTCAACGCATAGGCATGTCTCGTGGACGATGCTCTAGCGGAAGTGATGGTAGCCACCACCGCAGGTGGTAGGGTACTCAAACCTGCCTCGTCCCGTCCAGGAGCCACACGTGGAGGCTCCAAAGATCGGGACGAGGGTGCCATAAGGTGCCCCGTCCCTGAGAAAGGAGGTCCTTCCTCAGAGGAATTGGCCAGGGAGGTGCTGTCGCGAGGAGTACTAGTTCGGAGAACCAGGTCCGGTTGGGCCAATAAGGGGCAACCAAAATGACCTGCTCCTCGTCCTCCCTGATCTTGCGCAAGGTCTGCGCAAGAAGGCTCACTGGGGGAAACGCATACTTGCGTAGGCCCCGCGGCCAGCTGTGCGCCAGTGCATCCGTGCCGAGCGTGCCCTCGGTCAGGGAATAAAACAGGTCGCAGTGGGACGAGTCGTGGGAGGCAAACAGGTCTACCTGTGCGTCGCCGAACTGATCCCAAATCAGCTGGACCGTCCGGGGATGGAGTCGCCATTCTCCAGCGAGAGGCCGAACTCGAGACAGCTCGTCGGCCGCCTGGTTTAGGTGTCCCGGGATATAAATGGCTCGAAGCGACCTCAGATGCTTCTGACTCCATATGAGGAGGTGGCGAGCGAGTTGCGACATACGGCGGGAGCGTAGACCACCTTGATGGTTGATGTACGCTACTGTTGCGGTATTGTCTGATCGGACTAGTACGTGCTGGCCCCTGAGCAACGCCCGGAAGCGGTGCAGGGCGAGACGTACAGCCAGCAACTCGAGGCAATTGACATGCCAAAGGCGCTGGGGTCCTGTCCAGGAGCCCGCGGCAGCATGACCATTGCACATGGCGCCCCAGCCCGTGTTGGAGGCATCTGTTGATACAACAACATGCCGGGAAACTCGTTCTAAGGGCACTCCGGCCCGTAGAAAACTGAGGTTCGCCCACGGGGTGAAGGTCTGACGGCAGGCTGGAGTCACTGGGACTTGGAGCGTGCCGTGTTGCCATGCCCACCTCGGGACTCGATCGCGAAGCCAAAGCTGAAGCGGTCTCATATGAAGCAATCCCAGCGGCGTTACTGCGGCTGCGGATGCCATATGCCCCAGGAGCCTCTGAAAAAGTTTCAGTGGAACCGCACTCTTGCCCTCGAACTGACGAAGACAAGTCAGCAGTGACTGCGCGCGCTCGCTCGTAAGCTGCGCGCACATGGCGACCGAGTCGATCTCCATACCGAGAAAAGAGATCCTCTGCACGGGGCAGAGTTTGCTCTTCTCCCAGTTGACCCGAAGGCCCAGACGAGCTAGGTGCCGGAGCACTAGGTCCCTGTGTTCGCAAACCTGGTCTCGAGAGTGAGCTAGGATCAGCCAGTCGTCGAGATAGTTCAGGATGCGAACCCCGTGTTCCCGGAGGGGAACAAGGGCTGCCTCGACGACCTTCGTAAAGACGCGAGGAGACAGGGCTAGCCCGAAAGGGAGAACCGCGTACTGGTATGCCTGCCCCTCGAAAGCAAACCGTAGAAACGGTCTGTGTCGAGGTAAAATGGAGACATGGAAGTAGGCGTCCTTCAGGTCGATCGCTGCAAACCAATCCTGCGGCCGCACACACTGGAGGATGTGTTTGGCCGTTAACATCTTGAACGGCAGCCTGTGAAGGGAGCGGTTCAAGACGCGTAGGTCGAGGATTGGCCGTAACCCACCGGACTTCTTGGGTACAATGAAGTAAGGGCTGTAGAAGCCGGACTTCATCTCGGCTGGAGGGACAATCTCGATCGCACCCTTCGCCAGCAGGGTGGCGACCTCCGCTCTCATGACAGGGGCATTGCCACCGATCATAGTGAAGCGGACTCCCCTGAAGCGGGGAGGAGATCGCGCGAACTGAATCGCGTAGCCGAGCCTGATGGTTCTCGCGACCCAGCGGGACAGTCTGGGAAGCTCTAGCCAGGCCTCCAGAAAGTGCACCAGCGGGGTCATACGAACCACAGACGTACCGTCGGTGGGGCAGCGAGGCGGAATGACCGGCACCGGCGAGGGTGGCATAGCGGCCCTGTGCGGGGGCACGGTCATTAACCGCGTCCTGCCAGAGGAGGCCAGGGGAGGGCGCGCGTCCCACGGGGGCGTGCTCTGGCAGGGGTCTGGCGACAGAGGGGGATGAGAGGAGCGAGGCCCGTGGGCGGCGCGTGCTGTCATCCCGCACCTCTGGGACAGAGGAGGGCGGCAGTGGCGGGACCCGAGGGTGGCGCGCACTGCGGCCCTCGGGCTCTGTGGGCTCAGGATTGGGGATTTCGATTCTGTCTTTAACCACATTAGGGTGCTGCCCGTCGTGGGACGAGCAGCGGGGAGTGGAGAACAAAAGATTCTCCCCCGGCCCTCCACCGGGGGAAGGAGTGGCCCTGCTACCACCTCCTGAACAGAAAAGAAAGCCAATCCTGAGCTGCCCGTCTCAGGAGCGCCGCTTAGCCTGGCGTTTAGCGGGCGGCGGGGCTGGAGAGGGCTGTGGCGCCTTCCTGCGGCTTCCTCCACGACGCGACCCCGATGACTGCTGCTGGGGCCGTGCGGGAGGGGCGGGAGCCGCAGGAGGGCGCCCTCGGCGGCGAGCAGGCTGAGGACTCTGAACCGGTGGCTTAGCAGCAACAGCACGCCGGGGCAGAATGTGTTTAATGGCCTCAGTCTGCTTCTGAGCAGTCGAGAACTGTTGGGCAAAGTCCTCGACTGCACCGCCGAAAAGGCCGGCCTGGGATATGGGAGCGTTGAGCAGACGAGTCCGCTCAGGCTCACGCATATCGGCCAGGTTCAGCCACAGGTGTCTCTCCTGGACCACAGCTGTGGACATCACCAAACCCAGGGAGCGTGCGGTCACTTTCGTCGCCCGGAGAGCGAGGTCAGTGGCGGCGCGCAGCTCATCAAAGAGCCCTGGGTCTGTCCTACCCTCGTGCATGTCACGGAGCATCTTGGCCTGGTAGACCTGTAAGATGGCCATGGCATGCAGTGAAGCAGCTGCCTGTCCCGCCGCTCTGTAAGATTTCGCCACCATAGTAGACGAGAATCTACAGGCCTTGGAAGGGTGCTTTGGATCACCACGTGATGAAGCGCTTGCCGGACACAGCTGCATCGCGACAGAACGTTCAACCGTGGGAATCCCAGTGTACCCACAAGCATCAGCTTTATCGAGGGGAGGAAAGGCGGAGAAAGCCGACGAACGATCACGAGAAGACATGGGAGCCTTCCAGGACCGCGTGACTTCCTCATGCACTTCCGGGAAGAAAGGAATTGGGGTTGGGCGGCGACGGGTGTCAGCGGCCGCTCCCAAAAACCAATCGTCCAGCCGCGAGCGCACTGGATCAGGTGGCGGGGACCACTCAACACCAATGGCCGCGGCTGCCCGGGAAAGCATGGCGGTCAGCTCGGGATCAGACTCGGGCAACGCTGGCACGCCCGAGGGCGGCAACGCAGCCGAATCCTCACTTCCCGAGGACTCGCGCCCACCTTGTGATGCCGCGATCGACATAGTATCTTCCTCTGGAGCTCCAAATGAGACGCGCTGGGGCTCCGAAGAGGGACCAGCGGTCTCAGTCTGAACACTCGCGGGTACCACTGCTGAAGAGGGGTGTGTGGACCGCGGACGTGTCGGCGGTATGTCCCACACAGTCACCCTCAGGTCACCCCGGCCACCAGCCGAAGTACTAACCCTCTCGGAGTCAGTAGATCGGGGTGTGGGTAGGGGGACTCTCGCTCTGGTGAGCTCATTGAGTCTCGACCGCAGCATGGAGATGGTCATGTTCCCGCAGTGAGAACATGAGTCATCCATGAACGCTGCTTTAGCGTGATCAACGCCCAAACACGCTAAGCAGTGTTCATGCCCATCAGAGAAAAATATCTCGCGACCGCAACCAGAAGTGCACGGGCGAGGCATCTTTAAAAAGACGTGCCGCGTGCAAGCTCTTTTTGTGAGAGGATAAACTCCGCGGATGCTGAAGCGAACAGGGAGAAACACACTAACTGTCAGATCACTGAACAGACCAGCAGGGTAGTGAGCACTCGCTGAAATCGCCGTCACACCAACACCGGAGAGTTCGCTCGTCTCGAAGGTAAGAGAAGACTAACTCAGAATATTTGGCTTGCAGGAGTGGAGAAGTTCTCGGCTCCGAAGCGAAAGCATGTCTGCATTGTGCCGCGTACTTCCTTATATACCCCCTGCGGCGGGCGGAGTTACGCTATGCAAATTCCGCAGACCCATGGCATTTCATTGCCATTGGCTCGTTTTCTAATACTCGAAGGTGATAGGCTTCTAAGCGAAACCCCAATCGTCGTCATCCGACGTAACTCGGAGTGACCACGAAAGGGAACCCATATTTTCAATTATTCATTCATTATGAACCCGGTATCGCTTCATTCATTATTCATTCATTATGGACCCCGTCACGAATGTGCGCCCATGATCACAAACGTAGCCAGTTCTGAAGTAGTCAGAGGGTGCAGTGCAACTATTTTACCCTTAAGCGGTCGCTCTATGCTTACTCATAACAAAAGGTGTAATTCTTTAATAGTTGCGAGCTTTCACATGCTAAGTCAGTGACAGTCAGAAATCGGAAGGTCTCCTTAATGATGTGCACCATGCTCCATTCATTAGTGCCTTCGGTTTGATCAATCCTGGACAGAGATTTGCAGAAACGCCAGACTACACATTAATCTACTAGGAAGAATGATTTCAGAATAATGCAGAATAAATCAAGATGTAACATTTATTTGTTAGCAAAAATGTATTATGCCAATTACACAAGTGATTAAAAGCCAATTCAGAAATAATAAATACATGACATCAATTACTCAAAGATGACTCTAAGATGACTCTAAGAGTAAGCAATGCATTCCTGACAGAGACACACAGTGGTGTGTGTGTGTGTGTGTTCCAAGTTTAAGATTTGAGAAAACACTGACACAGCACTGCATGGGGTTTTTCCTGGTTACAGATTCCCAAAGACTGCTCTGTCACCTCGCCTTAAATACCCAGACCAGAACAAAAGGCTTGTACAAATATTTTTTAGAGTTGTTTTAGGTCAATTCATGTACCCCAGGGGGTAACACCTGGTTTCGGGGGAGAGGGGAGAATTATCAGATATCTTGAAGAGACATCACCCAAAGAGAAAAACAGAATTCTCCTAAGTTCTCAATCTTTCTCATAATACCAATGACTGCAATGAAATTTTACCAATCAAGACATTTAAAATGATACCAAACATGAAAAGGAAAAACAATAGATTCACAAGATACATCATATGTGATATATAGACAATCTTAGTGAACTTTTAGTGACTTGACTCAGGGGGAGAGGAAGGGAAAATCAGTTTTTACATCAACATGTCGTGCGGAAACATTGTCGGGTGAAACTGAGTAATCATAAATATCACCACCATGAAATCACATGAAATCCAAGCACCAGTCGAATGAGGAAAGGCAGCTGTGCATCACTACATTCATTACTACAGCTGTACAGAGAAAAGAACTTATCTGATAGTAGGGGTGTAAATGTTAATCGATTCGTATCGATGCATCGATTATACAGCCGACGAATCGATGCGTCCGCAAGAGTATCGATTAATGTGTTTATTTTGCCGCCTGTCTGTTCGCCTGTCTATTTTCAGCATCCGCTCCGACATATGCGTACAACCTACTCTTAAGCTGCGGGTGGCGCTAACCTCATTATTGTCTTCTACTTCACACTGCTTCACACGCGTTACTTACGTTTCACAGTCTTATCTATGTTCACACACATTGTTGAGTCTGACTTTCAAGAGCGATGGAACCGTCAGAACGAGTTGGCAATGAAAGTGAAATGTTACACATTCCAGTCGCCGTCAAGTCATGGGTGTGGAAGTATTTTGGCTTCAGGAAAACAGATGGAGCAGTGGTAAGAGATGTTGCCGTTTGTCTGATTGCACTTTATTGTAACGCCCGTTTCACACATACTCTGTTTGCAGTGCGTATGCGGTGCGTATTTTTTCCGTACCCATGTTCACAGGTTAGAGCTTTCACACTGCACGCGGTTGCGGTCCGTCGATCCGTTCCAGTGCGGTGCGTACAGCAGTGCAGAGATCGTTTCCGCACCGAGTCTATTTCTGCTATGCTGCAAACGCTGAATTAAAGTGACAGCGCATGTTTCGTGGTCAAAATTAACACAGATTGACCTGAAAATGTAGTAATTTCACCATAAATGCGTTTAATTAAATAAAATGTAGTAATCTCACCATAAATGTATTTAATTTAATTCTACTATTTTTCACAGTCATCTTTTTTACTTTAAGACCAAATTTTATATTTGCTGTTCTATTTGCAGTGCATTGAGCACAACTGCTATAGTGTAACATACACATTATGTGAATAGAATACTGTTTCTGTATTCTCAATAAAAGGCAAATTATTTATTATTTTTGTTGATTTATTTGAAACTTAATAGATATCATGTAAAAATATCTAGTACTGAATCGTATCGAATCGTATCGAATCGTATCGTGGGGGAATTCTGAAGTATCGAAAATAATCGAATCGTTGGCTTAAGAAATCGGTATCGTATCGAATCGTCATGAAGGCTCCGATTTACACCCCTATCTGATAGCAAAATGATCGAGACATATGCTTCCTTTAAGTTTCGTTGAGGGAGACAGGTTTAAGAACAGAAAACAAAAAGCGCTGTAAGAAACTTTGCAAAGCACATGTTATCTGTGTCCCTGCAACGTCTGTCAGCGGAGCGCATTTTGTCTGCACCTGGCTTTATATTTATCAGACTGAGGAGCCTACTTTCATGCATGTTGATACTCTTTTTTTTATTCCTCAACATGAAAATGTGAAGGAATAAAAAAACAAAAATAATATGCTGATTCGAGTGTTCTCTACGCTAACGCTAACATATGTCTCAGTCAGACATCAAATAAATAAAATATGAGCCTTTATAGACACCGTGTTTAGTACTTAAACAACATCTTTGTTTACCCTTGCAAAACTGTGTTCAGCTGCTGTCTGGCTGCTGCGGAGCTTCAGTTCATTAAGTCAAGACAGAGGGGGCAGGGTTATCAGACGGAGGGGGAGGAGTTATCAGACGGAGGGGGCAGAGTTATCAGGCGGAGGGGGCAGAGTTATCAGGCGGAGGGGGCAGAGTTATCAGGCGGAGGGGGCAGAGTTATCAGGCGGAGGGTCCAGAGAGAGGGGGCAGAGAGAGGGGGCAGAGTTATCAGACAGAGGGGGCAGAGTTATCAGACAGAGGGGGCAGAGTTATCAGGCAGAGTTATCAGACAGAGGGGGCAGAGTTATCAGACAGAGGGGGCAGACAGAGGGGGCAGAGAGAGGGGGCAGAGTTATCAGACAGAGGGGTCAGAGTTATCAGACAGAGGGGGCAGAATTATCAGAGTTATCAGACAGAGGGGGCAGAGTTATCGGGCAGAGTTATCAGACAGAGGGGGCAGAGTTATCAGAGTTATCAGACAGAGGGGGCAGAGTTATCAGACAGAGGGGGCAGAGTTATCGGGCAGAGTTATCAGACAGAGGGGGCAGAGAGAGGGGGCAGAGAGAGGGGGCAGAGTTATCAGACAGAGGGGGCAGAGTTATCGGGCAGAGTTATCAGACAGAGGGGGCAGAGTTATCAGAGTTATCAGACAGAGGGGGCAGAGTTATCAGACAGAGGGGGCAGAGTTATCGGGCAGAGTTATCAGACAGAGGGGGCAGAGAGAGGGGGCAGAGTTATCAGACAGAGGGGGCAGAGAGAGGGGGCAGAGTTATCAGACAGAGGGGGCAGAGTTATCAGACAGAGGGGGCAGAGTTATCAGACAGAGGGGGCAGACAGAGGGGGCAGAGTTATCAGACAGAGGGGGCAGAGTTATCAGACATATCAGACAGAGGGGGCAGAGTTATCAGACAGAGGGGGCAGAGTTATCAGACAGAAGGGGCAGAGTTATCAGACAGAGGGGGCAGAGTTATCAGACAGAGGGGGCAGAGTTATCAGACAGAGGGGGCAGAGTTATCGGACAGAGGGGGCAGAGGGGACCGATCGGCGGCTGACTTGAAGCAGTGCATGCCGGTTAGAAATTCTGTCTGACTTGATACACATGCCACGTGACTGTGACGTATGCCATCAAAGTACCGCGAGAGCGATTGGAGAGTAGCCGGATAACTCAGCCAGCGCAGCTTCTCAAGAGCGGCTGCACGAGGGCTGATGACGACACAGCTGTTCCACGATTGGCCGGATTCACCGCATGACAACGATCGCGTGTGTTTTGTGTTCGAACACCTTTAGTTCCTCTAAAGCTCACACATCAGTTTTTTATAACAGTAAACACTCTTTTCATGTAGTCGCGATGTTATATTGTGTCATGTTTATCAAATTAAAACTGATTAAAAAACGTAGACTCCACTTCATTGATAGTAGCTTATGTTGAACTTTATTCTTGTTCAAACAGACGCTGTATGAAGCAGTACATAAAGTATTGAATGAAAATGTGTCTGAAACATCTGTGTATTATTTGGCAAATATTGCATTTATTTCACTTCAGCTGTGGTAAAGTATGCAAACACCACATGACCGTTCACTACGGGAACCAGAAAGTGTCCGACTTCACGGAACATGTAAAGGGTGACCAATAGTATTGATTTATTGAAAAAACAAAACAAAACAAAACAAAACAAAAAACACCACCACCAAAAAAAGGGCACTTTGGAGTGTAAGGGCAAAAAGGGCAGGTTGAGCCCTACCTCTGCACATGCCTGATGTAAACTTGTTGTGCGCATATTTGCTAATCATAAACTTTTTCAGAAAGGTTAAGAAAAGATTAAAATGTAATTTAACTGACGTGAAGATTAAAAAATATTGTCTTTCTTGTTAAACTACATTTAAATAAATGAATATTTAAATATTTGTTTTTTTATGAGCCCAAATATTCGAATACAATTTTTTTGAAAAATGCCCATCCCTAGTGGATTGCCATTAATTTGCTGCCCTGATTGCCTATGTGCGATACACTGCAGGCTCACTCTCGCCCGTATCTAAGGTAAATCATCAACACTATCAGCCCCTACATGTGTTTTATTGAACTAAATACATCGTCATCAGCTAAAACTTCCTGAACAAGTGCGCACCCAAGTCTGTGTTGCTTTCACATTCAAGAATGCAAGAATCTCCCAAATACAATGGGGAGAAATATATATTTTTTATTATTATTATTTCACTCTAATGCCAAAACTATATAAGACAATTACTTTATAAGTTAATACAATTTAAAATGTCGTCCTTTTTAACATAAATCATTACAATTTGTATACCTTTAGTCTGTCTGTGGGTTTGCAAATATTTAACCAATAAGAGGTATTAAAAAGAGCTTGTGACCAATTTTCGTAACTCCATTGTCTCCTTAAACTGTCTGTTGAAAAGGCTCAGTAAGTTAATTCTTATTGGTGGGTTGTGAATTATTGACAGTCGTAACTTAGTCCCGCCCCCAGAGTTTGACTCAACTGGTTATGTTTTGCTTGAAAGCTGTGGAGGGCTCGTGTGTATTCAAGCCATAGATGAGTGTGCGTAACTTTGAAAGTAAGTTTAATTTCCACATATACCGTCTTTTATCTTGTTTATATTGCTATTTGTTGTATTATGTGTTGAAACGTTCTGATGTTGAGTGTTTTCGGATTTCATTGAAGCTAATGTTAGCGGTATGACTGTGCATTATCTTTGCACGTGTGTTCCGATGCGCGCTGTATAAGTGAAATAATGATAACGACTCATATTTTCCATATGTTTACTTTAGTGTTTACACTTTACAGATGTTATTAAGCCATAATTATGTGGATTGTGCAGATTACACTCGATTGAGATATGGTTATAAGACGATAGTCACGTGTATATAAATAGTCAATTGTTTACATTTAAAGCCATGTATCCTCACGCGTTTATTATTTTTGAGTGAAATGTTTATCATTTATTACTGTAAACTGATTATTTATATTTCTGTTTTTATTATAGAAACCACACTCACACACCCTTAATATCACATGCATCTTTTCATGCACCGCACTAAGTATGTTGATGACTTGAACCTACGATTAAAAACAGTGATTGGACTTTTGTGCATTCTTACCGATGCCCCGTGATGGTCCAAACCAGTCAATACAGTCCAGAAACCTACTTAACACTGTCAGTTAAACCTCTTAACTCCGTCACATCTCTATCGTGAAAAACAGGGGGAAAAACGAGCGGCCACATAGCTACAATAATCTTCATAACCTTTAAAGGAGAACGCGGCAACTCTAGCGAACTCTAGTCACTTCTTCGCTGATTTTCCCTTTTGTTGTCGCATGTTTTCCCCACGAGCTCCCCCTACAGCTGTGGGGGGGCGTATATTTCACAACACGGTCGTAAAAAACTCACTTGTGGCGGCCTCCTCCCCCTCTCTACCGCTGCTCATGTGCGTTTGTTTTGATCGGAGCAAGCCAACTGTATCGTGTGGAGCTATGTCTACCGAGGTGGGTAATCTGGTAATACATCATACATGCGTGTGTGTTTATGTCGAATTGCCGTAAAGCAATTCGTGTTTCGCGCTCGTTCTCGTCCTCGTTCTCGCTTCTCATGAGACTTCCAATTTCTATCTTGCCGGGACGGTATAGTCCCCAAGTTGCAAGGTTGGTTTTCCGCCTGGGAACGCTGGGGGGAGCGGGGAAAGTCACCAATATCACCAGAACAGGTTGTTTAACCATCCAAATGATTTCTAGACAGTTTTATTAAGTTAAAAAAGTTACCAAGTTCTGCTTTAAGCTGATGAAAGTGTGACGGACTGACTGCCTCAGATGCATCCGTTCTAATGACGAAAAAACACGACATTCACTGGACAAAAACTTGTCAACTTCATTTGAGCTTGATTTTGGTAAAGTTTATAGTGACACATGCAAGTGATATGATCACATATAAAGCCACAATATCAAATTTGACATCGCAGTGTTTAATTTTTTTTTTTTTTTTTCAAAGTAGCAGTTTTGGTAATGCACACCGCATTTGAGGGCCCCAATTTGATTTTGCCTATGTCACAATATGAGGTAAATCTGGCCATGTTTATATTCATACTAAGCCATATCCAATTGTCTCAAACATTTATTGCTAGTATTGATAGAATCTGTTGTGATAGATTCAGATCTTACATTTAACAGTCATATCAAAGCGGTCACCAAACAGCATTCTATCATTTAAAAAATATATCTAGAATCAAAGGCTTGATGTCTAAAAAAAGACCAAGAGCTCATCCATGCTTTTATCTCTAGTAGGGTTGACTACTGTAACTGTTCTCCCGAAAAAGACTGTAAAACTGCTGCAGCTTATTCAGAATGCTGCTGCTAGAATGTTAACCAGGACTAAGAGAACAGAGCACATTACTCCGGTTCTTAAAACTTTGCATTGGCTTCCAGTCAGTTACAGAATAGATTTCAAAGTGGTGCTTTTAGTTTATAAATCGCTGAATGGTTTAGGACCCGAGTATATTTCTGATATGTTTGAAGAATATAAACCGAGCAGGGCTCTTAGATCTATGAACACAGGTCAGCTAGTTGAGCCCAGAGTCCGAACTAAACATGGAGAAGCTGTGTTTAACACTTATGCTGTACACAACTGGAATAAACTACTATCTCAGACGTGCCCCAAACGTATCGATTTTTAAATCTAGGTTAAAAACATTTATTTTTTCATGTGCTTATGACTGAGAACTTATACTTAATCACACTGTTCAATCTTACAGCTTCCTACGTTTTTATTTTTTATTTTTTATATGTATTCTTTTGTATCTTGTATTATTATAAATGTTATTTATTTTTTGTAAAGCACATTGAATTGCGTCAATGTATGAATTGTGCTATATAAATAAATTTGCTTGCTTGCTTGCTTGCTAGAATTGAGAAAGAGATTGCTAGCCAACTTGTGGGTATCATTGTTTCATATAATTGCCATTTGTCATGTGGTGTACATTTTTAACCCTGGCTGAGATGTTCATGGTGTCCCGTACACAGCCACTAGATGGTGCTACTAGCCTTCAGTGCTATCGGAAGCAAACCATGCATGAAATGGATGTATTTGAAAAACGTGGGTCATACTTCTCAACTCTGAAAATACGGATATCTGTATAAATATGGAAAAAATCCCATTCCTACAAATGTTGTTTTTGTCTCTTGTTCTTGTATTCCACTGAGAGCAGATGCCACATTCTTTGACAAAATCATTTATTGTGATAGTATTTCATTAATTATTTTACAAACATTTACCTCAGTATCTTCAGCTGACAGTTTGGACTCTTCAGTCCATCAGAAATAAGCATCACTCCAGAATCGTGCAGGTCATTGTTACTCAGGTCCAGCTCTCTCAGGACACAGTTTGAGGATTGAAGAACTGAAGACAGACTCTCACAACACTGAGCAGTGAGATTACATCTGGGAAATCTGAAGAAGAAAAACACAATGTAATTGCATACAGAATAAATCTTACCAGTGGGATATTTAATAATTAACTTATTGTTAAAAAATAAAGTGTTTTAACTCAAACCTCAGTATCTCCAGCTGACAGTCTGAGCTCTTCAGTCTATCAGAAAGAAGCTTCACTCCAGAATCCTGCAGGTCATTGTTACTCAGGTCCAGCTCTTTCAGAAAGATGTTTGAGGATTGAAGAACTGATGATAAACTCTCACAACACTGAGCAGTGAGATTACATGTGGGAAATCTGAAGAAGAAAAACACAATGTAATTGCATACAGAATAAATCTTAGCAGTGGGATATTTAATAATTAACTTATTGTTAAAAAATAAAGTATTTTAGCTCAAACCTCAGTGTCTCCAGCTGACAGTCTGAGCTCTTCAGTCCATCAGAAAGAAGCTTCACTCCAGAATCCTGCAGGTCATTGTTACTCAGGTCCAGCTCTTTCAGAAAGATGTTTGAGGATTGAAGAACTGATGATAAACTCTCACAACACTGAGCAGTGAGATTACATGTGGGAAATCTGAAGAAGAAAAACACAATGTAATTGCATACAGAATAAATCTTAGCAGTGGGATATTTAATAATTAACTTATTGTTAAAAAATAAAGTATTTTAGCTCAAACCTCAGTGTCTCCAGCTGACAGTCTGAGCTCTTCAGTCCATCAGAAAGAAGCTTCACTCCAGAATCCTGTAGGTCATTGTTACTCAGGTCCAGCTCTTTCAGAAAGATGTTTGAGGATTGAAGAACTGATGATAAACTCTCACAACACTGAGCAGTGAGATTACATGTGGGAAATCTGAAGAAGAAAAACACAATGTAATTGCATACAGAATAAATCTTAGCAGTGGGATATTTAATAATTAACTTATTGTTAAAAAATAAAGTATTTTAGCTCAAACCTCAGTGTCTCCAGCTGACAGTTTGGACTCTTCAGTCCTTCAGAAAGAAGCTTCACTCCAGAATCCTGCAGGTCATTGTTACTCAGGTCCAGCTCTTTCAGAAAGATTTTTGAGGATTGAAGAGCTGATGATAAACTCTCACAGGACTGAGCAGTGAGATTACAGCTATGTAGCCTGTGGAGAGAAAAAAACTAAAATAATGCAATAGTAATGCTTCTTAGGTAGGATTTATAATAATTTGGAAAAACCTTTGACTAAAGTGATGTAAGCAATAGGGATGCACTTATACCGATAACAGTATCATTATCAGGCCCAATACTGTGCTTGTGTACTCGTACTCAAAAAAATGCTCTGATACTAAAAACCGATAACAGGCAGCGTGTGTACAGTGTTTGTGTTCAGACAAAGAAACACTGAGAACAGAGAGTATAATGGAGCGCACTTCTTTTACAGGGAGCGCACTTCTGTTGCATGCTCTTGATTGCTGATTGCTGACACTTGTCATATGGATTAAAACTAAATCGTATATTTAAATAAAACATGAACTGTTAGGTTAGCTGCTTTATGTATAACAAGTGGTTCCCGACATTATTACAGGATGTTTGCAAGTCAAGAATTTTCATGAACACAAACATCCAAAGCGTGCGTCCTTAACACTGCGTCTCAGTGTTTGCTGCTGCCTCAGAATGCAAATACTGAATTAAATAATTTTTCACATATTGCGCTTGTATGGACAAATTCACACAAAATTATGTAAAAATGCCTGTCTTGGTTAGTATCCTAGTAAACATATCAGTTATATCTCTTTCACATTTGATTGCTTTATTTAAATGTTTGTACCTGAAAACTATTGACCTACCTGAAAAACTCTAAAACAGTTTATTTCATTTGTGGCCTTTCTTTGTTCTATTTGTGCTATTTGTAACTTGATTATTTGTTCTTATTTTATTATAGACTGCTTACTTGTCCTTAATAACGTTTTACATTGATATTAATTAGGCAAGTAGTTTTTGCTGTAGTATCAAAATTGTAATAGAGAATTGTGATATTTCACTGGTATCTATTTGTACCGCTGACCCAATCCTCAGCACTGAGCCCTGCTGGAGCTGCTCTAAATATGTGCTGTGCTATTAAATCAAAGATAAAATATGATAGAGCAATAGAAAGAATAGTGAGAGTAATAGAAGTTCACACAATAAATTTTAACAGGCTTAAGCATGAAAATAACTGAAGGAAATATATATTTGTTAAACTAATTAGGCCAACTAATATGATTTATGCTATTTTGGTTTCTCTACCCAATACATTCAAAAATGACAAATGAAAATACAGGTATCGGTACTCGATATCGGCATGAACAAGAAAGTATTGGAATCGAACTTGTTCTGGGAAAAGTGATATCGGTACATACCTAGTAAAGATTTTAAAAAAAACTAAGTTAAAAAAAATATATCTTTATAAAATTAAAACCAGTATTTTCAGTTTATTTAATTTGTGATAAAATTAGGAATAATAAAGTTGGTAAAACTCAGGTTGCTGACTTTTGCCTGATGCCTGACCCAAGGTTATAATCGTTAACGAAAACGAACGAAAAAACGAAAACTAGGTGGGAAAAAACATTGTCGTTAACTGAAATAAAAATAAAAACGAGGCATTACAAAAAAACGATAACTAACTAAAACTGTAATGTGTGTTTGGCAAAACTAACTAAAATAAAATTATAGAGTAAATGTCCTTAGTTTTCGTCTTTGTCAAGGTCTTTCATTTTTTAACGCTATTTAAAACACGCAGCGTATTCATTCAGCTGCATTTCCTTTCCCCATGCGTCTCTCACATGCGCGCGCGCACGCACACACACACACACACACACACACAGCCCCTCCCCTCCCCTCCGTGCACGCCGCGTCTCCATGAGAACGAGTGTTCGTTCAACGTTGAAAGCAAGTTCGCGAAAGGTTGGTATGTCTATCTCGTGAACACCTTTACACAATCACACATTAAAAAGTGGTATAAAAATATTTTAAATTCTGAATATAATTTTGTCAGTGTGTTAATGTCGACCCGAGAAGCGATTGCGCCTTCTTTAGAAAGTTAACTAGTCGCAAGTTTGAGGTAAAATGCACTTTTTGGTTGTGGTTGTCGATGTCAAAACACTATATAAGCTGTGATTCAAATATGAAATAATGTTATGTCATTTATTTACTTTTACACTGAATGTTTGCTGCTTCAATCCAGATGACTAGGCTATTGGCTGTATAGGGTAAATTTAGTATAGGGTGTGAAAATTGTACAGCTGTGGTATTTGTATAGGGTGTGAATTCTGTATAGAAGATGTGTAGATTTTTGGTATGGCGTGTGTATTTTGTAGCCTGTTAATACCAAACTCTGCTACTTAGCTTTGCTTCATAGACAGAGTCTGGCATGGCATAATTGAAAAGCGTTTTCTTTCTCGCGGGGAGGCGCTTGTCTGAAGTTTAAAATCATTGGTTCCCGTAAGCCAATCACATAACGTTTGGTTGGCGCGTGTTATGCGCATGCTCAGCTGCATCTAACTTCCACTGTAAACACATGTATGATGCGAAAACAAAACCATCGAGCGAAATACCGGAGTGAACATGGCTGTGAATGACTTTGCAGATTATGTTAAGTAAATCTACGCATCCACGGTACAATCAGTGTCTACGTCACGGCTCTCAGCCGGCCCTCTGTTCGTTGATTGGCCGGCTGTTTTCAGGCCGGAGGAAAACGGAAAGCTATTACGCTGTCTCAGACTGAGTACAGAAGCGAAATGAAATTGAGTGGAAGTAAGAAGTCTGACGTAGTCAGGCTATGGATTTTGTAAGAGGTAAAAGAATTTCAATGGGGTGTGAATTTTTTTCTAAAATTGTGTGATGTTTTTGTTGAGTTATTATTACACAATACTTTTTCCGACCTTTTTGAATCTTGCCCCTGACAAATAACCCAAATTACAAAAAAAGACTAAAACTAACACTAAAACTAATAAAAACTAAACTAAAACTAAGCATTTTCAAAAAATAAATACTAAACTAAACTAGCAAACCCACTTTAAAAACTAATTAAAACTAAACTGAATTTGAAAACAAAAAGTCAAAACGAAATAAAAATAAAAACTAATGAAAAATGCAAAACTATAATAACCCTGGCCTGACCCAACATGCCTGATAATGGAGGTACTTTGCATCCCAGAAAGTTTGTGAATGATTTACTGTCTTGTGTTGTGTCTTTTAATACTATTATCTATTGACACTATTATCTCTTTGATACTATATATCTTATTATAGAACCCACGCATAGCATGTTTGGTCTCTATAAATTGGTACTTTGAAGATCGAAATGATTATGTACATGATATGCCGATAGCTGTGCAACATATTAGTATTACAAGAATCTTTCTTAGTTTCATCTTCAGAAACCAATCCAGCGTTATTATTAATATTTCCCCTTTGAGCTAATTTGTTACAGTAAGATTAAGCCCAATTGAAATAGTGTATATAAATGACTGTAAAGAAGCCTCTTACAGTGCTCTTCTGGTGTTTTTGATCACTGGCAGCAGTCTCATCACAGCTTCATCAGATCTTCTGTATTTCTGCAGTTCAAACTTCTCTTGAGCCTCTTCTGACATCTGTAGCATAAACACCAGACCAGACCACTGAGCAGAGGAGAGATTCTGTCCTGAAAGATTTCCTGAGCTCAGATTCTTCTGGATTTCCTCCACAAAGTTATCTTTCAGTTCACTCAGACAGTGGAAGAGATTGATGGTCTTTTCTACTGATTTCTCCTCCTCTATTTTCTTTTTGATATAGTCAACAGTGTCTTTAACATTCTCTGATTTGAGTTTCAGTCCTGGCAGTAGTTTCTTCAGGTCACTCTGATTGGACTCCAGTGAGAGACCCAGGAGAAACCGGAGGAAAAGGTCCAGGTGTCCGTTCTCACTCTGTAAAGCTTTCTTGACTGCAGCCTTATGAAGCTGAAACAGTGGCTTTATGGAGAATTTCTGTGTCATTTCTTTCCAGAATGGTAAAAATGGGTTTGCTTTCTTGTCTTTGTTAACAAAAAACACATAGAGAGCAGCGAGACATTCCTGTACGCTGAGGTGTACGAAGCTGTAAACGTGTGTGTCTGAAAAAGCCCTTTCCTCCTGAAACATTCGAGTGCATAACCCAGAGTACACTGACCCTTCACTGACATCTAGTCCACATTCCTCAAGATCTTCTTTGTAGAAAATCAGTTGACCTTTCTCCAACTGTTGAAAGGCCAGTTTCCCAAGCTTCAGAATAATCTGATCAAAAGACATTGCATTGTCTTTAGATTCAAGGTTATCACGGTTGTATTTTTCTTTCATCTGTTGCTGCTGAGAAATTAAGAAGCTTATGTACATCCCTGTGAGAGTTGTGGGAGTTTTGTCACTGCTCTCTTGAGCCAGTAGAGGCTGAAGAACAATAAGAGAGATCCAGCAGAAGACGGGGATGTGGCACATGATGTACAGACTCCTGGATTTCTTGATGTGACTGATGAGGTTCCCAGCAACCTCAGGACTGCTGTTTTTGAGGAAGTATTGCTCCTTTTGCTCATCGTTAAATCCACGCACCTCTGTCATCTGATTTATGTAGTCACGGGGTATCAGACTGGCTGCTGCTGGTCTGGATGTGATCCAGATGAGAGCAGAGGGAACCAGGTCTTTCTTGATAAGACTTGTAACTAGCTTACTCACTGTTGTTTGTTCGTGAACATCAAATATGCCACCATCTATAAAGTTCAATTCGAAGCGACATTCATCCAGCCCATCAAAGATGAACAAGACCTTACCGTCACCTTTAGGAAGAGAAGCCAGTTCTTTATCCTCACTAAAGAAGTGTTTGTGAAGCAGTTCCAAGAGACTGCAGTTCTCTGTAATCAAGTTTAGCTTACGGAACGGCAGAGGAAAAATGAATACTATATCCTGATTTTCTTTTTCTTCAGCCCAGTCAAAGATGAATTTATTGACAGAGACAGTTTTTCCTACTCCTGCGATCCCCATCGTCAGCACCTTTGTGTTTCGTTTAAACATGTCATTACACTTGATTGGCTTCTCCTTGGCAGTCGGTCGGTTGTGATTTGATTCAATCAGTCTCACCTCATGTTCGTTCACTCTTCCTCCAGTCTTATTCTCCACCACATATAAATCAGTGTAAATATTGTTCAGGTTTTCCAGATCACCCGTCTGTGAATTACCAACCAATATCTGCTCGTAGTCCCGTCTTAATTTGTTCTTCAATCTGCGGCTGGCTTTTGTGTAATCAAAAGCAGCTTGACTGTCATCTGCAGTTGAACCTTTAAAAAAGAGGGGAAAGACAGCAAAGACTAAGTGATCATGTTTTTCATAGTCTTAATAAAACCTATTTGTAATTTGTAACCTGGTCTGCAGTTCCCATAACAAAAATAATGATAAAACTGCACTTCTGCTGTATTGAAATTAATCACACTTTGTCCTGAAATTGTGTTTTCATCAACATCTTACACGGAGTATTCTGAAGTTGACAACATATATGGTGATGGAAACACCTTGACTAATGCTGACTTGAATGCAGTTGGATTCAATTTTTAAATTCCTGCATAACTTCAGGTCATGCTGACGGGCATTATTAAAAGCCTTTTGATTAAACATTGACATCTAGCACACCAAACTAGACATGTAGTCTGTACTGTAGTAGGCTTAGGTTAGGGTTATTAGGGTTAATATTCAACAATATTACTGATCTGCCTGCATTGACACCATTATATAAGAACTGAACTGTGCTGGACGATGACATCACGGTTTTCACCAGAGTGGCTGTATAGGCAAGGCAAGGCAAGTTTATTTATACAGCACATTTCACTCTTAGGATTGAGACGCTTACATTAAATGACAACCTCTTCCTAAGGAAGTATAGTTGCTGTCCTTTTTTGTTCACAGCTTCAGTCCATTTATCCCACCTCAGTTTATGATCAAGGACAACCCCAAGGTATTTATACTCATTAACACTCTGAACTGGCTCCCCTTTAACACTCGTCACACTCACTGAAGACTCCTTCCTAAAATCAATACACATCTCCTTTGTTTTTGAAATATTTAACTTAAGGTTTGACATGTCACACCAATAAATAAATTCATTTAAAACAGGTCCATGACTGTCCTCATCCCCCTGAAGGAGACTAACTAATGCAGTGTCATCAGCAAATTTGATTATATATCTCCCTGAATGGGCACTTATACAGTTGTTTGTGTACAATATAAACAGTAGAGGTGAGAGGATCCAACATTAGTAATTTGTTTCTCCGACAGTGATCCACCCACACTCACTCGCTGAACTCTGTTTCTTAAAAAGTCCTGCAACCACAGAATCTGTCCTCCATCTAGATTAAACTCTGTAGCTAATCTTTCGACTAACACAGATGGCAATATGTTATTTAAAGCTGAGGAAAAGGCAGCAAATAGGATTTACACGTGATTTTTGGAACCTTCAAGATACGAGTAAACAATATGCAACAATGTTAAAATTGCATCATCCACTCCCTTGTTTGTCTGATATGCAAATTGCAAAGGATCCAATACACTCAAAAAAATGGTTTCGTGGCACTGTTCTTTTTACCCAAATATTTTTTTGTTAAAGTAACACACATATATTTCTTTTACCACCAAAACACTATTGTATTAATTATAATTTAATTAATTATAATTTTCCACTATACTTAATTATCGATCGTTAAAGGGCACCTATTATGCAAAATTCACTTTTACATGGTGTTTACATAAATGTGTGTTGGCAGTGTGTGAGCAAAACCATCCTAGAATGATAAAAATCCACCCAGTGTTTTTTTTTACAATCTCAATAAATCATAAGCACTGTCTCAGAATGAGCTGTTCTCAGATTCGGTGCAATGTGACGTAGAATTGCGCAAGCCCCTCCCACGACTCCTTGATTGACACTGCTGTTTGAGCCTAGACCCGCCCTGAGTGAGCTGGACACAGGGTCCGCCATTGTTCGAAGCTGGAGCAGCTGTAGACAAGAATGTCTCCTAAGCGATTGAGGTGTGCTGTTGTTGGATGTAAGAATGAACATAGCAGTCTTCATTTTCTCTCGTTGTTCCTCGAGGATGGATCTGTACTGTTTGTGACCCAGCTTACGGTCTTCTGAGCGACAGGACTAACGTTACTGACCACGGCAGAAATGAAAATGAGAGCGCGCACTTTATGACAGCTCTTCGAGTCATTTTACGGATATAAGGTTTACCAGTTTATTAAGCACCCACTGAAAAGGTGTGTATATATTTGTTTACTGGTAGTTGTAACGAGTGTTTTGTGTACTTCACTGTGTATGTTGTTGATAATGAACGGGAGAGAGAGAGTTTATGGATAAGACTTTAATACGCACTTCTTATACTGTGTTTATTCAGCTCTTATAGAGATTCTCTGGAATAAAACTAACGCTCATCTTTTGTGTGATGTACAATAAACTTCACTGAACTCATCAGTATATTTTGCTCATCATTCGGACGGGGTCTGCTACAGCAGGCTTGTATTAATAGTGGATAAAAGCAGATGACAAATAAGTTATAACCATAATTAAACTAAACTATACCTGTTCTATCTCATACAGCATATATTCTCTGGCTCTGTGGGCATTATTGTCCGACTCGAAATGAACACCGCAACTGAGAGTTTCTGTTCTGATATTATCAGATGAGATTGTCCTGACTGAGCGCGAGCTCGTGAGGCTCCGCCCCTGTGCCGTGCAGCAGCAGTTAATTTGCATTTAAAGGGCACACACTAAAACAGCGCGTTTTTCTGAGCCCCCAAAAAATGACAATTTAAACATGCTGTAAAAAATTATCTGTTGGGTATTTTGAGCTAAAACTTCACATACATACTCTGGGGACATCAGAGATTTATTTTACATCTTGTGAAAAGAGTCATAATAGGTGCCCTTTAAACTGATGTAAAGGGTTTAATTTTGCTATAAAAAAATGGATTTGACGATTTTCAACGTATTGGATGAAGACGGTGTGTGAAAAAGGTGGCAAGGTGCATGGCATCAGAGCTAGAAAATATAAAGTTAATCTAAAGGCGCAGTCTTTCCTTTCTGTTAATATTTCGGAAAGTCTGTTCTGGGATGCTTTTAAAGGAGTCATGACCTGTAATTTTCACTTTTCCACGAGAATCAATGTATGTTATGATTGCCTAACGATTATACACTGGCCGGGAAGCCGATATTTAAAAGTGAAGCGTTTGTTTACCCCTGGGTTCGTAAACCAGCCCACGTGCACGCGCACTCAAATACGAGATTTTAATTTCTGCCCCGACTTGGTCAAGACGGAGCAGGATATACCATATATGGACACCGCAGACCTATGCTGCAGGAAGCCCGCCCTGCCCCTCTCCCCCTCATATTCAGTCGCGAAAGATGCAGAAACGTAGTGCACACGTGAGTTGCTCTGTTGTTGACTGCCAGAATCAACATGTAAATGTGTTTTCTCTCCCAAGAACGGACCAAGCTGTCAGGGACCAGTGGATTAAATTAATTTTTAATGACGCGGTTCCTACAACCCTTCCCACTGGCTTAACGTTAGGTGTCTGTGCTGATCATTTTACGCCGGAATCGTTCACAAATTTGGGGCAAGTTTAAAAATGATAAACAGACAAGAAAATGATACAGCTATATTTTTATAGAATTGTATATTATATAACTATGACAACATATAATTGTATTGATTTTTTTTATAGAATAGATAAGGATAGATAAATAACACAAACAAACAGTCAAGTAATAATAAACATAAAGAAAAAGATCACGTTACATGTCTGTAGAAGAAAAATATTGAATGTCTAAAAAACCACAACGTGAAACAAGGCAAAAACACCACATGATAGCAAACGTTGATCTCAATAACCACTGTAAGCTGATAAATAAAGTAGACTACATCTCCGTTAATGTAATCTACATTAAATAAAAGGTATAATGTATGTCTCAGTCAAAATGATTGTCTTTACCATTCAGAGGCATCTTGCTGTAGACGTCCTTCCATCGACTCTACATCTTCCCTTTCCAGCTCAGGTTCAGAGTCTGGCTCATACATATACGGTTGAATTCCGTAGGTCGCGGCCAGGTCGGGTTCATTCACAACTTGCGCCATGATGTCATTTTGGAATGATATGCTGAAGTTACCTGCGGTGTCAACCCCCCTCCTTCCTGCCACCAATCAACGTGCCCCTCATTTGCATTATTAAAATGACCGTCCACGACAGCCAAAATATCGCATCAGATCTCGCGAGACAATAATGCCTTCAGAAATAAGGGTCAGAGGAGCTCTGTGTTTATTTTTTTTCCACTTTTCTTTTTTAGAAGGGCCTGAAAGACTATAATAGAGCGTGGGTATCCAAGGTAATACTAGGTTATGACACCTTTAATATATAGCACAGAAAAAAAACAATTTTGGCTGCTTGCTCAAATTGCTTCATTAAAATGAGCTTGCAACACAATTGCTATACATTTTGTCTAACAACTTAATTTGATTGTGTTTAATCTGCTTAACCCTCTGGGCTTCTTCGTAAATGGGTCACACTTAGCTTCCTCCCGGTCAAAAACGGACGAAGCCTTAAAATTTAACTTTATTTTTTCCCAGGATAACCGATCAAATATATTTTTGTTCTATAAAATTTTCTGATTATTATTTAGAATTTTTAGAGTTTTCTATGATACTTTGCATTAATTATATAATTTTTATGAGCTATTTTTTTCCATTAGAATTAATATATATATATATATATATAATATATATATATATATATATATATATGTGACCAGTCATGGAAAGTAGGGACACAAGTCGGTTCTGGGGCATTTTGAGTTATTCACATATTCTGATAATCTAGGAAATCTGATAATATTTGGAGAAGTTGTGGCCATTTGAAGGTAGGCACTCAAAAAAAACTGAAATGGTAGAAATCTGCTTCTAAAGATTGGCAAGTTCTCGCCCTTCTGGGAATGACAATAGGGCTCATTTACATCTCATTTAGATAAGTCATACCCCCTGTAAAGCTCCCCCGTCTCCCCCTCCCCCCTGAATGTACCAATTCTACAAATTCTCTAAATAAAACATCTCCAGTTAACTGGCAGAGCATTCATTTCGTTCGTTTTTTAAATAAGATACTAGTGCTGAAATGTGTTTTTTTTTTTTTTTATCAAGTGATCAAAGTGCTCGTTGCCGCTGCGATCAGTGGCGCAGATACAGTGTTTACTCGTGTGGCTCGCGCACACACTGCATTGTCTTCACTCGACGCGCTTCAATCCGTTGCGTTGCGGTCGGATACTCTCTATTCGTTCTGTTGAAATAACAAAATGATTCAAACGTTTGCGTGTCCCTGCTTGATATACAACCATTAATGAACATAATCGTTTTGATGAGAGAAAAAAAACTATACGAGAAAAAAAAAAAACCTATACAAGGGCGGATTCGAACTCTCAACCTCTGACACGAAAGCTCTACCACTGTACCATTTATATACACGTCAATTATAAAGGCGGATCTATGTATTGACACTGACAACATGTATTAGGCTACATCTCATTAAACGACAAATTAAACCCCATGTAACCTACTATTTAAATCGATTGCTGGACATCGTAATGTTATTGGCGTCCATGTTCATTGAATTTTGAAATCAGATAGAGCCGGCCAGAGCGCTGCATAATAAGTAGCCACGCCGGCTTATTCAGTATGGAAATACACACCGACAATGACACGCCCCTACTGCGTGCTAGAATCTCCGAAAAACAAGCCGATTTCAAACTCAAAATGTACGCTTTTAAATATACCAATACTGCTATCTCAAACATGGAGAGGCTTCTTCGTGATTTCAACTAACAGATTCTGCAAAAAAACGAAAATCACCAATTTTGAAAAAAAACGCTTCTTTCTCATTTTGCTCGAAAGTTGTGCTGCCGACTTGTGTCCCTGGTTTCCGTGACGGGTCACATATATATATATATATATATATATATATTTATTTTTTTTTTTTTCAATAAATGCAACATTTCACATCAAAATAGAGTGCAGGCAAAAAAAAAAAAATTCAAGTGAGAAGAGCGCCATCTAGTGGCTTTAAAATATATAAATATGTGTCATGTCCTATAACCGCCTATAGCTTTTTTATTTATTTATTTATTTTTATTCCCATTCGGAAAGAAAAAAATGTATTACTAAGCAACCACTGAATGGAACAGCACAAATTATATATCATTTTAAAGCTTAGGATCTCAGCTTCTCAATGCATCTAATTACATTTATTAACTCCTAAAGAGTGCTGAGTAATCCCTCTAAAACCGAGTGTACCGCCAGCAGGCGCCACCTAGCTGCGAAAATATTCATTACCATATTTTTTTACAAATCTTGCCTTGATTAACACAAAGTTGATGTCATTTGAAAGCTTAGAGTCTGAACTTTACAGTGAATGTATCCACTTTGAAAAACTCGTAAGTATTGCTGAGTTATTTGCTGATAAATAGAATTTCTTTTTTTTCATAATCTATAAAATAATATACTGCAATGTGTCAAAAACATCATACAGCTCATGAAACATTCACAGATCATTTAAAATGGCACTTCATTTTTTACAGCATATTATTACAATTAAAATGAGCCCAAAATTAACATAATCTGTTGCTTTTATGACAAGATATTCTTCATGGAGAAAAAATTGCCCATGAGGGGGTGTCAAAGACTGTACAAAAAGGCTATCTCTTTTACAAATGCTGTAACTTTTGATTCCTTTGTCCAAAATTTTTTTTTTTTTATCCAGATGCAGCTAACATGTAGGGGGACTTCACTAAAAAAGAATTTTCCTCCTACCTTATTTCCTTCCTGAGTTATTCCATGACAAATAAGAAAGATATGCAAAATCATAATAAAAATTGTATATATATATTGTCTTTTATCCGCAGTTTCTCTGCAGGACAATGTCCAAATGTAATGTAATTTATATTTTCAAAAAATTTAAAAAGAGTTCTTTCAAACGATACCTACCTTTTGACTCTCTTTGCTATAGTTTTGGAGTTATTATAAAAAAGTCACCAAGTGTCATCCCATTCCGATGAAGCAACAAATTTAAAAAATTCAAAATGTATACGTTTTCGGTCATTTTTGACCGAAGAAGCCCAGAGGGTTAAATATATGTAAAATGTAAGTTTACTTAATCTGTTTGTGTTGGATTACATGAATGATTTGTGTTGCATTAACCGAAACTCCAACTTGAGAAAATGGGAAAAGAGGAAGACTTGATTGTGTGTAATTGTGTTTAATGTTCAATTACATTGGAATAATTAGAACCATTTACATTACAGTGGGTTACCATTGTGGAGAAGAGTGGAGCATTTGGTCGGGCTGTGGACTGATTCAAAGAAGTTTTACTTCTGTGGTTGAAGAAGCATATCAATCTTAGCATTTAAGATGTTAATAAGTGCTCTTATTAGTTAATAGCTAGCTATAGTCTAGAAGTTCAATTGAGAAATCATGTAAATCCATCACACTTTATTTATCAGTGCAGTTTTAAATAAACTAAAGCATGTTCACTAAACTTAACCGGTTTAAGTTACAGGGAAGCAATTCCATTCATTACTTTTTCACATAAATTCTTTCTCATTCAGTTGTGTTGTCACAGCACAAGGAGCTTACATAGGTTAAAAAAAATCCACTAATGTTAATAAAAAATAATTTGCTTGTGTGGAACCACTGTCCATAATGTAAGTTATTTTAAAGACTAATTGTTTTGAGTGTATATATTGCGTTTTTGACACTACATACCTTTTAACAAGCCTTTCAAAGCTTTTAAACACCAAAGACGTCAGTGCACTTGGCTGAGAGTCACTAAGCTCTAATGGTTTATTGATTTTAGGAAAAGGTATAATAGTTGAAGTTCTCCATATAGTTGGTACTATGTGTTGGTCTAAAGATCTTTGGAATAACAGAGTAAAAACTGTTGATAGTTGCTCAGCACAGTTTTAACACTCGTCCACAGATGCTGTCAGGCCCAGGACTCTTATGTGTATGGCAACTCTGAAACATTTTCTTTACATCAGCCTCTTTGATGGAGAAGTTATTAGTTGATGTCAAAGTTCCTTCATCACTATTAGTATCCTCACTATTCCCCTTAAAATGTGAAAAAAAAACCTGATTTAACCTATTCACTTGCTCCAGATCCCCACTTTTGCCATCTGTGATTGTCATATTTGTGTTATACTTTCCTTGACTTTTATGTGGTACACTAATAGTAGAATTATGATCCACCTACTGTCAAAATGATTGATGGCCCTCTAATTGATTGATGGGTTGACCTTTTGCCCTTGCCCCTCCCCTTGCCCTAGTGGTGACCTTACCCTCTCGCTGACATTGTCACCTTTGACCTTGTATCCTACGGTGGGTGGAAATGACCTTTGACCGTTGATTAATTGGTTAATGGGATTATTTATGACCTCGTGAGTATAAGGGGGTTCATTGATGAAAATGGGGTTATTTATGACCTTGTGAGTATAGGGCTTCCATTGATTAATATTTGAACTTTGATATAATGGAAGTTATGAGGGTTATTTTTTAGCTCTGACATCAGGATGTGTGTGATATACTAATGGAAATTATTAGGGTTATATATATCAGGATGTGTGTCACATTCAAGCATCAGCATGGAGCTCCCTCCGTCCCTCCCTCCCTCCACATCCCAGAGCACAGGGGGATTGCTGGGGACAGTGGAAGTGAGAAAAAGAGCAGGGGCGGGTTCGATTGGCCACCCCAGGTGCCCCCCCTATAAGATGTCTTGTGATTGGTTCATTTTACAGCCAATCAGTTTATAGACTCTACTGAAGTTCGCGATTCAAAGAAGTGCAGCGCCAGAGAAACAACGGTCGCAAGTTGTGAGTAAGTAACCCATCTTAAGTACACAATGATGGCCTAAGACACGAAACGAGCGGTTTGTGTGAGAAAACGAACAGTATTTATATAGTTTTTTACCTCTTGTACACATCCGATATCACGTCCGGCTCTTTCCGGAGCTAAGCCAGAACGCGCGCACACGTCACACACCAGGAAGCGCGTGCGCCCTCAGATCACTTGGACGTGGTTGTGTAGAGGTAAAAACTATATAAATAATACTGCTCTTTTTCTCACACAAACCGCTCGTTTCGTGTCTTAGGCCATCAATGTGTACTTACGATGGGGAATGGTTTAATTTGGACTTCACTGTGCATGCTCTTTGAGATAGTGATCATAGACCTGCATTACATGACTGACAGACAAGAACGGTTTGACCTAAAAATATCAAAATTGAAACTACTGCGGAAAAAAAGACACCTACATCTTGGATGCCCTTAAACATACGTAAGCTAAAACATACCAAAATTTAATTTCAAAGTGAACCATCCCTTTAACTCTGAGTTACTCAGCTTTTTTGTAAATGAGTCTGAAAGAAATGCTGAATGAAACACTGATGTTTTGGCCAAACCATTTGAATTATTACAGTGGGGGGAATTTGTTTTTATTTTTTTATTATTATTATTTGAAAGAGATTGTGAATAAAACTACTGTATATTGTAATGGCCAAACTAATTAAAAGAAAATAGTAGAAGCTTCTGGGTTTTTAAAATGGCTCATTATTAAAATTGCTTTTATTTTATAAACTTGTTAGTTTTATGAAAACACAAAAAATAATAAACACTGGCTCTCAAATTTAACTTAATGGATGCAGGGATGACAAAAAACTAAATTAATCAAAAATGTGCTTTATTACTACATTTGTTTACAAGTAACTTTATTCAAGTTAAAAAAATTTAATCAGTAGGATTTACGTAATATAGGCTACTGTAGAATTTAGCTTCTTTTTTTTTGTCACTGGCGGCCACCCCGTTTGGAGGCAGTGCCCCAGCATGGCCCCCCCACTGAAAATGCTCTAGACACGCCCCTGAAAAAGAGGTTTTCTAATAATGCTGTATCTATTAAACTAACTAAAGTTGAAAAACATGCTGTTCTTTTAAAGTATATGTTAATAATCCCTAATAACTTCCATTAGTATATCACACACATCCTGATGTCAGAGCTCAAAAATAACCCTTCATCACTTCCATTATCTCAAAGTTCAAATATTAAACAATGAATCCCCTTATACTCTGCCTTTATAACCGGGCCAAAGTTCAAATATTAAACAATGAACCCCCTTATACTCACAAGGTCATAAATAATCCCATTTACCAATTAATCAACGGTCATAGGTCATTTCCAAACCCTGTAGGATACAAGGTCAAAGGTGACAATGTCAGCGAGATTACTAGGGCAGCTCAACACTAGGGCAAGGTCAGGGCAAGGGCAAAAGGTCAACCCATCAATCAATTAGAGGGCCATCAATCATTTTGACAGTAAACGGATCATATCACTACTCCTCTATAATGAAGAAATGATGGTTGTACCTTGTTCTAACTGTTTCTCTGGTGTCTCCGTCACTAAGGGTTTTTGTGGCTCTGTGAGGAAAGAGAAAATGAGTTGAAGCATTATTTCATACATGATTGTTAATAAGCAGTGTGTCTCAGAAAGCACAGTTATTGTGTATTTTAAACATTACAATTTATTATATTATATTTTCATTATATGAATTGTATTATAGTCATTATATATATATATATATATATATATATATATATATATATATATATATATATATATATATACTATATTACCATGTCCTGCAGTGTTTAAGCTACAGTTGAAGGTCACTGGGCCTGTGATGGTGTTTCCAGTGAGTAAAGGAGCATTTACAGTTGCTCCTGTTTCAGCTTTCACATCAACACTGACTCCAGTGTGAGCACTGCTGCTCATCTGGCCTGGAATAGAGATAGAGAGATTAATTACATTGCTTAATCACAACTTTAACATTTCCAGTGAGTACACATCAACACTGCTAGTAGTGATTATGATATAGCATGTGTCAAAAAATATGTATTTATTATTTATGTGTCCCCCCCCCCCCCCCCCCCGTCATAAGCAAGACACTCCCAGATCCTCCAGTGATAAACCACAGTGTGAACTGAAGCGTCAGACGCTCACAGAGACGGAGGAGTTACAGACCAGACGAGCCTCGGGACACACTGTCACAGTAAAGATAGTCTGCGCTCCAGAGGTTTATTCACACTAAATTCATTTAAAAGCATAATCTTAAAAGTTTAAATTAGATATTTTAAAATTAAAAGACTGTTTAAATCAAATCTTTCAAGTTTTATCAAAATTGTATTTTCTATTTATCTTCTAGAAGACTTCTGTATGAGATAAATGATTTTGCTTAAATTTTGGTTGGATTGGATTGGGGGGATGTAAAAAAAATTAAGGGCCCTATTTTAACGATCTGAAACGCAAATATCAAGTGTGAAACGCAAGTAACTTTGTGGGCGGGTCTCGGGCGCTGTTGCTATTATACCGGCGGGATAAATGACTCTTGCGCCCGACGCAAATCTAAAATGTGTTGGTCTGAAGGAGCTTCATTACTCATAGGTGTGGTTTGGGCGTAACGTGAAATAAACCAATCAGAGCGACATCTCACATTCCCTTTAAGAGCAGGCGTGCTTGTTCCATGGCGGATTGCTATTATAACGGCGGATTTGCCAGGAGCGGTTCACAGCCGAGGAGACCGACGTTCTCGTCAGGGCCGTAAAACACAGAGAAGTGACATTGTATGGGGATGGAGAAACACACCCAAATTAGCTTTGGTTAAACAGGCTCATTTGGATAAATATAGCTATATATGCTAGCTGGCAACAAAGGATTCCATTCATTCCCCATTTAAAAAAACGGTGGAGTGTTCCTTTAAGTGACAGCATGTTATATGGTACAATTTCTGGTAAATAACTCAAATAATAAAATAACTCAAATTAAATAACTCAAATTAAATATAATGCATTTTTTATGCTAGCTAGCGTAGATTTATCTGTATTTAGTTCAGTGGTCAGGAGAGTACGCAGGTGTAGTGTTGCTGGTTGCAACAGCACTGCTGGACTGCATAACTTGGAAATTAGGCGCCAGTGGTTGCATGCACTTGGTCTGGAAGACCGTGAGTGTGAAACCTGCATTTTACGCGGGATTGCTTCTCCAACGCAATAGAGGTGGAAATGGGCTTCTCCACACAGCTTGCGCTGAAAAGCGACGCAGTGCCAAACACTGCTCCTCCTGCATGGACTCCACCACCGCAGCGGCGTCTTGATGTGAGTGGCGCATGATGTGAAAATGCGCCGGCGCATTTTGCTAGATTTTTGCACATAGCGGCAAAATATGAATATGCCTATAGAGATCGCGCGCTATTGACATCAACTCGATAAAACTCATCAGCTGCATCATGCATGTACTTTACGTTGTCTTGCGACCCTTTGAGTCACTCTCCATTTTAGAGAGTCTGACAGCAGGTCTCAGGTGCAGGTGCCAGGTGCCGACACGACAACAATTGCTCGCGTTCACTGCTAAACCACTATGTTCAACGATACCCCAATCGTCTGCAACTACTCAGACTCCGATGACGAGTTTGTTCCGCCCTCTCCTCTTTCAACACGGCTCAGTACGCGCCTCCAATGCCGTGACTCGCTATGGGCAATGTGGTCTACGGAGGACATGTACAGTACTCTGGAATCAGCCGGCATTCCCATCAGTCAAGGTCTGTCCAGAGAGGATCTTCTTCTTCTCGCCCCAAAATACTCTGGGTAATCCACCTGAGTCCGTCACTAATCTCGCGACTCCTTCAGCATCTGGCAACTCAAAACAAGCCGGCAGAAAGAGAACAACTAAGTCATCGTCACCACATCGATCACAAGAACCACGCTATATGGTTAGACGTTGTCAGAGCCGTTAAATATGACGTTGTGTTTGTTGGCCTTGTGCCACTCCTTTTTTTTCTTTTTTACATTTACTTACAGAATACAAAAGAGCCAGCGGTTCAGGGACGGCCAAATATTACATCACATTTAAATTGAAAGAAAGAAAAAAAGCGTGAACGAATGCATACCTTTAGCACCTTTCTCTCTACATTACGCCTCGGT
Organism: Rutilus rutilus; assembly: GCF_951802725.1. Lineage (NCBI taxonomy): Eukaryota > Metazoa > Chordata > Actinopteri > Cypriniformes > Leuciscidae > Rutilus > Rutilus rutilus. Next base: position 46,315,015 of record NC_140212.1, read on the forward strand.
TGACAATGCTATCCATTTAATTAAGAAAGCCGGTCAAGGTGCTTGGCTAGCTAAAGCCGATATCACAGATGCTTTTAAAACTATGCCAATCCACCCCTCTGACTGGCCACTTTTCGGCGTTAAATGGAATTCTAAATTTTATTTTGCTGTAAGGCTTACATTTGGGTGTAGGAGTAGCCCTCATATTTTTAATAGCCTTTCTGAAGCGATGTGCTGGATCTTGCTGAACGTCAGCAAGCTCCCTTTCGTTCTACATTTGCTCGACGACTTTCTGTTAATCGATTTTCCATCTCCCCAATCTTCAATTCTAGACATACTCAAACATATTTTTAGTGACGTCGGCATTCCCCTCTCTGCTGAGAAAACTTCGGGACCCTCTACTTCATTCGAATTTCTAGGGATTTCTCTAGATTCAGTTCTAATGCAAGCTTCTCTTCCCCCCGGAAAACTTGCAAGAATCAGGTCTTTCTTGGAATCTTTTTCCTCCCTACATTCCATATCAAAGCGCGATTTGCTTTCGCTACTCGGACACCTAAATTTCGCCATGAGAATCATTCCTCAAGGCAGGGCTTTCATCTCACGGTTGTTAACTCTGGCCCATTCCGCGGAAAAGCTAAGCGATCAGATTCAACTAGACGAAGGCTGTTTGTCTGATATTAAATTCTGAAAAAGATTGCTTAACGATTGGAACGGTATTTTGTTTTTCTACAACAACGATTTTGAATCTTCGCTCCAACTCCAATTATACACCGACGCGGCCCCTTCTATCGGCTTCGGGGGGTTCTTCCAAGGGCAATGGTTCGCAGAAAAATGGCCTAATGACTTTCCTAAAACAGCATCCGACTCCGTTTCATCTGCGCTTTACGAGATATATCCTATAGCCGTCGCCAGCATCATCTGGGGCCCAGAGTGGTCACGTAAACGTATCATGATGCTCTGCGATAACAAAGCCACAGTTGCCATCATTAATAAAGGTAGATCATCTTGCCATACGATCATGCATTTTCTGAGACGGTTAATTTGGCAATCTGTTGTTTTTAACTTCATTATCAAAGCTGAACACATACCCAGCGACTGCAATGTTATTGCTGATGCGCTCTCTCTTTTTCGATTTCAAACTTTCAGTCAGCTGTGCCCCTCAGCCAACCCGGATCCTTCAACCTGCCCTCCCTTAGCAGACATAATACTAAATTAAACGACCTGCTTACGTCAGCTAGACATTACATTTCTAAAGGCGTCGCTCCCTCTACACTTAAAGCCTATACGTCTGCATGGTCCGCTTTTCTAATGTTCTGCTTCTCCTTCCAAATTTTGTTTTTCCTATTCTAATTTCGACCGTTCGCTCCTTTCTCGTCTTTAATTTTGAAAATCGCAATCTTAAAATTTCTTCTATTCGCAGACTCCTCGCCGGCATCCAATTCTACGCTAAATTATAATAATAATGTTTGAGTTCGCAGATGCCGACGCGACAACCTCCACCCTCCCCACCACCACCAGGATGGTCCTGTCCATACCTTCCAGGGGGGTCGACTGCGCCCCTGCCTTCGTCTTCAGGCAGGAGATGCAGATCCGCTACCCTCGGATTACGAACTATGGACGGGGCCTACGCCAAAGAACTTTATAATAATGCTTGCTGAGCTGTCAATAAATGTATGCTTCGTTACATCATTTTATCTCCTGAGTCTTTCTGGTAGAACTATCCTTAATCAGTGTGGAAACACACAGGGTGAAACCCTTTACTGAGAATATACTATCGGTTATCTACTCAAAATATATGTAGAATTTAAGGCTGCACGATATTGAAGGAAAATGCGATATGAGATAACTCTTTAAATAATGCGATATTCGATATAATGCTTAAAAAGTGTGTAAAGTAAACTTAAATTATCTTTAAAATATATTTAAAATTATATAACCTACATACTGTACGTGTTTCACATTCTTTTTGTGACAAGAAAACACCCCTACAACTTCTGAAAGTGAACAGCAGTGTTTTACTGTAGCATGAATAATTAAATGTAAAAATAAACACTGCTTAGTTATCAATAATTTCTATATATTGTGCAGCCCTAGTAGAAGTTTTAAATGTTAGCATTTGTTGATTGACAGGCTGTCTGTCTGTGGGGCCGCATGAACAGACTTTGGGGAGAGCTGATGATACTATAGCCGGACACACGCCCTTTAACCTCCTCGATCTTGGAGGTTTTTTTTCGTTAAAGACCCTAAAAGTTAGTCCTTAAGTCCGTAATTCCAGATGTGTAAAATACAAAACAGCATTTTTCAACCGAGTGAATCTACACATGAGAGGTCTTCAGAAGTCGTAACTTCATGGGTCAGTGGGTCTCCTGAGAATATTTAATTTCCCTTAAAAGCCAAAGATTAAGCTAAATGACACTAGTTTCCAGCGTTCGTAATTTTTCTTTTATAAAATGTACTTTACTTTTCTTATTTCTACAAAGGTTCAATTTCAATTAATTTCCTTGCAAATATAAAGTAAAAAATATGATATATAACATGTCTGATGCAATGTTTTTGCAAAGAAATAGGTGCTGCAAAACTCCAAACAGTTCCTCACACAATGATAGCATTGAGGACGGTCAACGGCTCAGGTCAATTGGTGAAAACACTGCATGTGTAAGGTATTTTTCCAGCTATTCCCCCAAAATCAAATACTGTATTACACTTTTCAAAGGATAATCTAGCTTTAAAGTTAGAATAAAAAGTTAAAACCAAACATATCTTCATACCTGTTGTGTTCTGACACAAAGCCATTAACTGATCCTTTTTGTTTTATAAATTTACTTTTCTTATTTCTACAAATATCAGCCTGATAAATATGGAGTTAATACACAATGAAACAAGATAATTATGCTACCAAATACGTCTGACACAACGTTTTTAAGAAAAAGCAGTGTTTTAAAATACAACTAAACCAGATGATTTTTCTTTTGACAGTCCTACAGAAATGCATGTTGATTTCTAAGTTTCAGGAAGAGTGCAAACATGCAATGTTCGAGAAAGCTAATATTGGTGTAATCTTTGCGAGGTCTCACCAACAACGCAAAACTTTGTGTGTTTTATGATCCAGGCATAGCTTTACTAAAAGAAAATATTATGGAAGTCATTTTTAAACTGTAAATATACCATATTTTATTTATTAATATTAATAAAGGCCTGAGGCATTACAGGTTCTAAATGTTGCGCTAAATGTTTGTCTTTCTCTGAATTTCTTAAATAAGGATATATTGAACATTTCACATGTGTGAGATGACGTGTGACACTTCATATTTAAAAAAAAACAACAACAAAAAAGTTTTTTACATGAGCTCTGATAAATAAAAAATATACTTTAAGTTGAAGTCAAGTTTTTCCACAGACCACCGATGTAGAATATTTGTTTTTATCAAGACTTTAAAGGGATAGTTCACTTTGAAATTAAATTTTGGTATGTTTTAGCTTACCTCAAGGGCATCCAAGATGTAGGTGTCTTTTTTTCTGCAGTAGTTTCAATTTTGATATTTTTAGGTCAAACCGTTCTTGTCTGTCAGTCTATGCAGGTCTATGGTCACTGTCTCAAAGAGCATGCACAGAGTCCAAATTAAAACTATTCCCCGTCGTCCAAATTAAACAATTCCCCATCGTCCAAATTAAACAATTCCCCATCGTAAGTACACATTGATGGCCTAAGACACGAAACGAGCGGTTTGTGTGAGAAAACGAACAGTATTTATATCGTTTTTACCTCTTATACACAGCCACGTCCAAGTGATCTGATCTGACGTGTACGCAGACTGGTGCATAGATATATACACTAGATGTCGCCTTGTCTACGGCAGTTCATTGGAACGAATGTCTTTAAGGCGACATCTAGTGTATATATCTATGCACCAGTCTGCGTACACGTCACACACCAGGATGCACGCGCGCCCTCAGATCACTTGGACGTGGCTGTGTACTAAATCAAATTTAGATTTGCTCTGCAAGTAGTCTGGCAAAGAGCCCATTCAAGCCGATTTCTAATCCGTCCAAATCGAGGCACCAATCAGAAACGTTGAGGCGGGCTTTACACGATGACGATCGCTCTGATTGGTTTTAGGTCTATCCAATTGCGCCCAGAGGCATTTGAGCAACGTCCGTTGGTCGTTGGTCGTTAATTTCCCTTTGGAAATGAGTTATTAATGAAGCTTTGCCAGACCATAACTCAGTTACTACTGAGAATGGTCTGGTTTTAACCAGGCTAGTCAAACACTGATGTGAGAGAGAAACTCTTCAGGAAACACTCTGAGATCTTTTTTTTAACCAACTGCATTTTTGCAATCCCCATTCATACATTGTATGGACATCGATGTGGTCATAAATCATTTTGACACAAGCTGAATGACATCATCATAACTACTAACTGAACTGTTGATGAAACGCGCTCATGCCAACTAGAGATGAATGCGAGTGAGCAGCAGACACAGAGCTCTTTAATTCACGATCAACCTCATTTTATTGTTTATCGGTTTATTGTAAAGTGAATTCAACAAGGCATTCTTTTTCTTTGAAGCAACAAAGGCTAAATAATTTGTTACAGTTATTTTTTGTAACTGGTGTGGATGACACGCAGCGAAATATGCAGTTTTATCAAGTCAGAATGTCTGAAGCACCGAGAGACACATGTTAAAGCGTTGACCACCCAGCTATCGTCTGAACACTCTCATATGAGCATGAGTTTAACGCTTTATGCTTAGGCTATGCAAAGCCTCATAGATGTGACATTTTTCTATTGCAATGTTTATGTTGAAATGTTTTCGTTATTTATTAAAGAAAATAATGCAAATCATAACAATCTACTATAAGCCTATTTAATTCTTCATTAATCCTAAAACACAAATGCTGCCGACTAACATCGGTTAGCAAGTAATTTTACGATCATTTATTTTAATTTATTTCACTGTTATGTTCCAGTTCATAAATCTAGGCCTACTAACAAATTAAAATAACACGAAGTATAAGATGCATAACCTTGACATGCATAGCCTTTCTAGCTAGAGAAAATCTGGGCACACAATGTTAACGTTTAGCCTACTTTGCTAAAATTTGATGCAATGATAGAAGCCTACATTTGTTTCATTTCTAAATTTGTACTGTAATTTCAGTATTGTGATTATGAATTCGTTTAACTACAACGTTTCACTTGAACTTATCTGCTACCAGCTCTCAATCACTCTCTATTAGCGGTGGCAGATTATGCAATAGAGAGAATAAACTGACACTTTTTAAAGTCTGTGATTGTAGCGCATCTGAGCGGTAAAAGGCAGCAAATGCACATCCCAGTTTTACCACCGCGGGAAAGGCAATGTACTAGTTGTTTGCAGAAGATTTAATTAGGGTTTTTAGACCATTGTAAACCATTTAACCATTTTGTAAAATCAGACACTGTTCTATTAAATGTACTTGTATAACATCTGTTGCTGTTCTTGGCACTGAAATTGTTGCTTGCTTTTATACTTTCTTGTTTCCATGTACAGGAAGTACACATTTCTCTTTTGAATGAGCTCCAACAGCGACAGATGTCTTCATGTTGCCTGTCACCAACATTACAGTCACAGTGAATTAAACCTTACCTTGCTTGTGTTGCTTGTGTTTGTTCTCCAGCAGCTCAGCCAGATTATTCTGGTTCATCTTCCTCAGGATCTCCACTGTGTTATTCACAGCTTTGTCTGGTCCAAAACATGCTACCATCTTATCCACAGTTTTCAACCTATCTACTTTATCCATTTCAGACTTTTTTATACACTCATGATCTTTCACTAGGTGCCACTGAAACATCTTCTGTTCATCTTCTCTCAGGTCCATCAGCGAGTTCAGAAGCAGATCTTCGTCAGACGCCATCATCCTTCACTGATTCACACAGATTCACAGCTGCAGGACAAAAAGAAAAAGATCTGAAGTAGTTTCACTCCTAACATTTGGACATAAGCACTCAAATGTTATTTGGGTTATGAAATGAAGCTGTGATTGGGTTCGCTGATCGATTGCTCCTGTCTGCCTCGTTGCTTCTGCTGCTGTTGCGTTGGTGTTCGTCTGTAAGCTTCGTATATCTTTCTGTTTTGAATCATTATTTATTATCATTCCTTGTTGTTTATACTGCTAAATATAACTTACTCAACATCACACATTAACCTGACATCGCTAACTTCAATCTAAATCATTATTGCTAGCACAACACACTAGTAATTGGCTAGCCTGTTAGCGTGCCATCCGTGCGCTCTTAATTTATTTATTTTTCTTGCGTGCGGTCGTGCCTTTTACGAGTCCATTAAACAACTTAGGTGAGTAGGATCAGTCAACAAACACAGTAAGTCATGTCATCTTCTCCTCTTATTGTTACTTACACCTCATGCAACATGTTTAGCATATCCTTCTGTAACCTGTTGTATCACTCTAGTGTTATAAATGAACTGATCAGGTTGAATGGGCACAGTAGCATTACAATTAAGTTACGTCTAAGTTCGTAAGGAGGATTTGAGACAGCAATTACCACTTGAAATAAAGAAAATATTTTTTATTGGTACCAGTTTGTAAACACAATTGATAAAACAACAACAACAAAATACAATCATCAGGCCTGTTTGGTATAACAAATAAAATAAATGGTTCCCCAAACACAATTCAGAAAGTCTTTTCCTTGTGTTCTTATTTATTTTCTTTAATAAAGTCTGATCCTTCCAGGAAAGAAATATTGAAGTAGAAAAAAAATTGAAGAAGAAGTAGTCTCGTGACAGAAGAAAGATTTACTACCCGGGTAGTTTTAAACTCAGTTTCACTCAAGGTATCCGCAGTGTATGGTGTGTTGTATTCTCTTATCTGTTTGATGACAGATTAAGGATACTGAGCTCACTCCAGATAAAGATGAGTTGTGACATCAACTAGGCACTGTTGGCTCAACTCAAGAAGTACACATCAACAGGAAACAAGAAGAAGAAAAAAAAACTGCATAATGCAGAGAACTTGTCACTCATTCACATTCACTTCATCTGAATTGACAACAGATATAAATCACATGAAATTTCAGATCTTTCACTTTTCTTTCTTCAACTGCATATTAACTCATTAACTTGTTTTACAAAGACATATTATTATTGTATGACTCAAACACTAAATGTCATACGTATTCATCAAATCACATACTCTGATTCTTTTACAATAATATATCCCCAGAGTTAATTAACAATATCAAACTATCATCAAATGGCTCTGTTTACACAAACCAATGCACATTAATTAGTATGTGACGCAGGTGATTTTAACCCTCTGGGGTCTGGGGTGTTTTTGGGGTCCTTGAGATGTTCTGACATGCTCTTACATTTGTGCTTTTTTCAGTTGCTTATAAACATATTAATGGCAAAGGTGTAAATTCACTCTATATAGCACAAACAGGGCTACCATAATATGTGAGCAACATCATGGGCGTCAGTTTGGTTTGAAATGTGCTGGGGACAGAGACGCATTCGGAAGTGCATTTTCAGAAGTGCTGGGTACAATGACGCATTCATTTTTTTTCTCTCTTTCGCGCAGGTTATGTTTTGAAAGACGATGTCCTGTAGCTCAGGCACGGCCCCACTTTTCAACAGGCCCACCTAAAACTTTCAAAAAAAAAAAAAAAACCTTTTACTATATTATAATTTTGTCAATAATTATAAAAAAAAATCGCCAATAAGCTCATAATTTGTGCTAAAATAGTGTTTAGTTTTAAAAAACATTTTAAAAAGCTGGTTATATTTTAAAGTTTCTGCGCAAGTCCAGCAGACAGTGAGGTTCGGGTTTGTTCCGATCAGAGCTCGTGAGTGGAGAACGCATTTCTGAATATTCCGCTCCGCTCGTTCATTCCGCAGGGTCGCTCGCTCAACCCAGATGTCCTCTTGCCTGGTTCGAAAATATGTGGAATAAGGGCTGCTTCCGACTAAAAGTTTTTTTCCTAGTCGACTAGTTGTTCATTTAAGTCATTCGTGGACAAATCGCCCCTTTATATTAATTTAATTACTTATATAGCCTACAGGCAGGGCCGGCGCGTCCATATAGGCGAACTAGGCAATTGCCTAGAGCGGCACTTTTGTAAGGGCAGCAAAATGTGTGCCAACCGGTAATGAACAATTCACAAAATAGGCTATATGATTTGCTGAGCTGCTGAGCTGCCGCTCCCCCGCCCCAGCCCCCTCTCCCCGAAGCTTCAAATATTCTATGTTCACTACCGAAGCTTCGAAGCTCAAAAAAAATGGTATTCGGACCAGCCCTAGGGGCGGCACAATTGTTTTTCGCCTAGAGCGGCAGAAGTGCACTCGGCGGCCCTGCCTACAGGATAATGAGCTTACGTAATATAGCCGCACTCAAGCGCACGACCGCACGCATAAAGCTTGCCACAAAGAACCGGTAAAAGTAATGATTATGACTGCGTCTAAATACGCTGTGAATGTGAATGTGCATTATACGCTGAGTTTCGGTTAATTTATGAGACGAACTCCAGTTCACTCGCCGGCACCTCTATGTCGTGATTCTGCTATATTTACTTCTTATTTATTAAATCTAGGCAATTGGTTCATGAAACATTGATTAAAATTAAGATATAATTCATACAAAACGAAATTCACTTTAAAGAAAGGCAGCTGTTCTGTTTGAGGTCTCTGTGGAAGTTTTAAAGCAGTCTTTTAGTGCCGCTTTCAGAGCGCTCACGTCCGTAACCGAGAACTGACACGTTGTTTTTTCCCTCATAAATGCGAACACGGAAAATAAAACAAAATGAATATTATAATGTTTTTTTTGTTGGGTCAGACAATGATTACCAAATTTCTCTCTCATATTGCTCATCACAACCACTGAAAACGGTCAAAAAAAATCGAACCAAAAGTCAAAATAATATGGACGGAAGTTAAAAGTGGTGGGTACAAAATGACTCATGACGAAATCTGGTGGGTATGCGTCCCCCCCGTCCCCCCGAAATCGACGCCTATGAGCAACATGTATGTTCATGTTTGTATTTTTGAGAGAATAATGCTTATGCATGGTTATTGAAAAAAACTAAAAATGAAAGTTTCTGAAATAAGGCCACAAAACACATACTAAATGTGTGTCAATAAGACTTTTGACTAATGCATTTTGTCGCTTAGAGTTTTTTCTTCAAAATGATGTGAAAATCACCCTGCCTAATCATTCACATAAAACAATACATTGATTTCAATTTTGTAAAAGGATAAAATATATATATATAATTGGTTCACAGTTGGAAACACAGTTGTTGTTTGTTTTTTCCACAAATTGCAAATTGTATAATATCTAAGGTAAACATTTCTAGTAATTGTGCAGTTAATTGTTCTCATGCTGTATTTTCAGATTTGGAATATATTCTCTACCCAAATGTGTCACTAATAAAACACAATAAAAATAATTTAAAGAGAAGGCTTATATTGACCTTTTAAGTTTTTGTTTACATCTATCCTTTTTTTGCTATTTTATTAAAAAGGTTATACAATTACAAATATAGAACTGACCTATTCCTCTGCTGGATCTGTTGCTCCTCGAAATGAAACTTCCAGCACTTCTGAGGTAAATTTTCCAGGATTATTATTAAGCTAGTATTATTCCTCACAGCGTCGTAAAGCACATGACTCTGATTACTCGCGGTGTGTGTTATCCAGCTGATTGTGGGCGTTTCACAGGTGTGCTTGGATTGTGTGATAATTTGCGTTTGACTAGCGCGCTCTCCGTGGGCGGGGTCACATTAAAACATAATGAGCTGAGATGAGAACGACTGACATCTCTCTCTTTTCATACATATTACATAAACTGTGAATATTTGTTTTTTATAATAATTACTTAATTTAAAAGAAGAGAATTCAAACTTCATGCCTGTGTGTCTGTATGCCTGTTTGACTGAGTATTCGCTGAGTTACAGTTCATTTTCGGACGCGTTTCAGAATGGACTTCAATGACAGAGAGAAGGCAGAACTCGCTTCGTGTTTATTTTTCTTTATTTGGCGAAAAGCACAACACTTTGTTTTTATTGTGAGTATACACAAAAAAATACACATTTAACTGGATCGATTGATGTATGAAACTTGTATGCAAGATCAAAGTCAACAGAGTATTTTGAGTCTTTGCACTGATAAGAAAAAAAGCGAGCCTATCGCGCCAGCGCGATTGTCGACCCCAGAGGGTTAACATCACATTGGATTCAACATTGGATTCAACTCCGATTGGTTTAATGACAAAACTATCCTTTATCTCTTCATCACAACATGCATATTTCAATATTTACTCATCTTCAGTTAGTTATCAATCATATTTATTCTGTAAATTATTAATTGAACACATATGACTGAATGTACATTTCCTGAAGAAAATGTGAGTGGTGCTTGCAGTGGCAAAATTCGGCACGGTTGCTAGGGTCTTACTAGGAGGTTGCTATGGTGTTCTGGGCGGTTTCCAAGGTATTCTGGGTGGTTGCTAGGGAGATGCTTGGCAGTTGCTAGGGTGTTCTGGGTGGTTGCTAGGCGGTTGTTAGGGTTTTCTTGGTGGTTGTTAGGGAGTTCTGGGTGCTTGCTATGCGGTTGCTAGGGTATTCTAGGTGGTTGTTATGGTGTTGCTAGGCAGTTTCTAGGGTATTCTGGGTGGTTGCTAGGGCGTTGTAACAAAACACTCACCGGAGTTCCTTGAAATAACAGTATGAAAATATGTTTCTTCCCCCGGATTTCACTAGAAAAGAACTTAAAACTTTTTTCGTCACACTCTATTACTCTCTTTTAAAATATTTACACTCTGAATCGTCTTTTTTCCTCTGTTCTCTCTCTCATTTTGTAAAATGGCTTTTTTCTCAATTATTTCACTCGTCACGGAGAAACGCCCTCTAGTGGAGAATAGTAGTTACTACATTTTTCCTTCAAATTACAAGTCTGTTAACTACCTAAATTTAAAGGGGTTACACTTCTCTGTCAGCACAGGATTTACATGTGATAAATGCAGGGAGATAGTAAAGCTGACGGAGAAGATTTCAGAACTAGAGACACGCATCCAAGCTTATATCGAGGTTAATTGTAAGAGTGCAAGGGCTTTAGATACTGCTTTGGATGCGACTAGCTTAGTGAAGCTGAAGTAGTGCCCGTGCAGCAGGGCAACTGGGTGACGGTGAGGCACTGTAGTCGCGGGACAAAACACCGTTCTTCCGTTCCAATTACAACATCAAACAGATTCTCCCCACTCAGTGAAACACCCACTGAGAATCCTGTTGAATGTGCCCTAGTTATTGGCGATTCTACGCGGAACGTGAAAATAGAGACACCAGCCACCATAGTCACATGTTTGCCGGGAGCCAGAGTGCCTGACATCAAAGCAAATTTAAAAGTGCTAGCTAATGCTAATCATACATTTTTCTAAGATTATTATTCACGTTGGCACTAATGATGTTCGACTCTGCTGGTCTGAGATCACTAAAATTAACGTTAAGGAAGTTCAGAAACAGTGCACACTGTCACTCCAGCAAGATTTATTCTCTATATCAAAGTGCTTTTTCGTGCACAAACAGCAACATTACACATTAAATAAAGTTGAACATTTAAAAAGGCATAATATGAACTCTTTAAAAAGTTGATTCCTCACATAAGAGTCACACAAACACTGACACACAAAAACAGGCAGACGGGCGTCAAGCTCAAAGTGAGGTAATCAGATGTGCAAGCCGAGGTTTGACACAGAATGTTTCTGTAGACAGACTGAATTATGAATAATATACTCTCACATGATCTAAATTATTTATTTAAAATAAAGGTTCTGACATTAATGTGTGTATTAATAAAGAGAGAAATGAGATACTGTCTGATTTGAGAGACATACAGTATGAGGCATCAGAAAGCTGTGTTGGTTAAATCTGCTAAAATTACTGTAAAAGATCAAATATTGCTTTGAGTTTTGTTAGCAATCAAAAAGGTAATACACAGTGTGTCAATGCTGTTTGATAAGTCTAGATCAATGTGAATGGATTCATGACATTGTTAAATCTATATATGTCAGTATTTTATGAAGTAGTATTTACTAACCATGAATAATGATGATGAAGATGTGTCTTGTTCCTCCACTGAACTTGAACTGTCTTGAGCAGAAGTTGCTTTAAAACTGCTTTAAGTTCTGAGTTATCATAAAGGACTGTGGAGGGGGAAGTTTTCTTCAGAACTTAAACCTGTTATACCAGAACTTTTTCTTAAAACTAATAGAACAAGTTTTTTCAAAAGGACTCGTGACATAAGAGTGAAGCTATGTGGAGAATCACAGTCGTCAAAAGACCTACACACAACATATCTGAAATTACAGGTAAAAAGAGACAAACAGACAAACAGCACTGAAACACTAAAATATATAGTTGAGACACAGACAGACAGGTAAATAGACAGACAGCACTGATATATATAGTTAGGAGACAGACAGACAGACGGGTATATAGGTGTCTTGGACATCGGCTGAGGCTCGATGAAACATGAAGTCGGACACTTTCTGCTTCCCGAAGTGACGCTCACGTGGTGTTTGAATACTTTATAATAGCTGGAGTTAAATAAATGCAATATTTGTCAAATACACTGACGTTACAGATACGTTTCCATTTAACACTTTATGTACTGCTTAATACAGCATCTGTTTGTACAAGAATAAAGTTCAAAATAAGCCTATACTATTTAAATACAAATGTAGTGGGGTCTACGTTTTTTTATCAGTTTTATTTCGATAAACATGACACAATATAACATCACGACTACATGAAAAGAGTCAGTTGTGGATCAGTTGTGTCGTCATCAGAGCTCGCGAGTCGCTCTGTAGAAACTGCTCTGACTCCTCCGGCTGCTCTCGATTCGCTCTCGCCGCACTTTGATGACATGCGTCACAGTCACGTGGCGTCCGCGCTAGGGTTGGGAATCGAAAATAGATTCCAATTCTAGAATAGAATACTTGAGGTCAGGAATCGGATACTTGTTATAAAATAAAAATTTCGATTGCTCTTATCGATTCCTTTGTGAGCATTTCAAATGACTTTAAACAATTCAAGCGCGAGACGACTTGCTCGTTGTTCCCTGTGCTGAGCACACATCCAAAGCGTGCGCTCAGAAAAAGTTATTTTAATGTCAGTTGTATCTATTCATTATGATTTTTTTATCTTTAATAATGGTTGAAATGTATATTAGTTCGGCTAGTTGTTTTTCTATGGTATTTTTAAACCACAGGCAAAAGTTTGATTCCGGTTACTTAACTGTAACCTTGTTCCCTGAGAAAGCGGAACGAGATGCTGCGCTGCTCAGCGCATTGGGAACGTCTTTAGTCGTGACCAGCTGTGAATATTGTGTGTAACACGTCGATAGAATGGGCTTTATGCACAGCTGCACTACTTCCTGAACTTCAGCCAGCTCTTTGTTTCCTGTCTGTCATTATTGGACAAACTGATTAATCCAGGTGTGCTTGACCTCAGTAACAATAATCAGACACACCTGGATTAATCAGTTTGTCCAATAATGGCAGACAGGAAACAAAGAGCTGGCTGAAGTTCAGGAAGTAGTGCAGCTGTGCATAAAGCCCATTGACGGATGTAATATAGCCTTGGTCGATGACGTCATCGGGACGGACCCGTCTCTTGCTCGTCATGCAGATCCATACGAGAGCCCCACGATGGTAATGTGGGTGCGGACTGGAAATAGTTGAGACGAGTGCGAAGCATCTTAACTGTGAGCTGCTCACAATGCTCGCACTCGCCCTTCTCTAAAGCCAGAACCGCATGCTCTTCCCCCAAACAAACAAAACAGTAACCGTGTGTATCCAGCTCAGACATGGGACGGGAGCATGGAGGAACACAACGCTTACTGATTTGTTGGCTCATTTCTCTTCTTTTTTTGCTTTTTAAACTCTTTGTTGTAACGTATAGAGAAAAAGATTTGAGAATGAGAATTTTCTGCACACTGCCTGACAAAAACTAACTCCTAGCAAAAGATCTGATACAACAGATGAGAGATAGACAGTGTTTGCGTTCACACATGCACAGAATGGTCTGAAGACAAAAGACCTGACGATGCATCTGTGGCTCATCTATTTATAGCCTCGTGTTGCGGGTGCGCGCCGATGACGTCTTCGACCGAGGCTATATTACCTCCGGGTCAATTCTATCGGCGTGTTACACACAATAACAGCTGGTCACGACTAAAGACGCTCCCAATGCGCTGAGCAGCGCAGCATCGATTGTAGCTTTCGAAAGGGAACTTTGTGTAAGTGTTCTTTAGCCTGTTGATTTTTGTTCATGATATTCAGCTACAATTAAATGTTTTGCAATAAGACTAAATGTGAATGATATCTAAGTTTTTTTCCCCTTGCAATCAGAATGGACTGGAATTGAAATTAGGAATTGATAAAAATTGGTGTTCAATGACCATGTGAGGTAAACAATGAGTCCGCACACCAGAAAATGCTCCTACCAATTTTAATGGTTGCTCACCACGTGTAACGTTTCGGGCCCAAGCCCTTCATCAGACATGATGACCGTGTGAGGTCACCGGAGAATTTGATGTTCTGTGATTCAGCTTCCGTGCATTTGATGGATAAGGGCTGGTGTTGGGCTTTGGTGTGTCTAAAGTCAACGATCATCTCTTGTCTTGTTGACTTTCACAGAGAGATTATTGTAGTCGTGAAGGCTATGAGTTGGTCCACTTCATCCCTGTATGCTACTTCATCATTGTTGCTGATGAGCCCCACAACTGTGGTATCTTTGCAATTCTATCTTCTAATGATTCACAAAAGTTTCTTGATTGATGATGTATCTGTCAATCAGATGCACTGATAGCAACAGTGGGCTCCGGCACATTTTAGGTAGAACAAAAAAAAAAGGGCTTTTTTTATTTACTTAACCCATACTCAAGTTTGTTTTACTTGAACTATTTTATTCATACAATTTGAATCCCTCATTTCTTTGATCAGACCTCTCACTTCCATTCTGTGCTTTTGCCCTTCTTAAAAAAACATTCAGATGATCTTAGGTGGACTTCCTTTTCAAAATCAGGAATAAAACAATCGCTCTTGGACTATCCCTGTTGTCAGTAAGGTTGCTTAGCATAGTGAGATTAATATCATGGTTTGCTCCAAAATCCCTATATATACACGTCAGTCGTGTTTGAAATAACTTGCTTCTGTGGTGCCATGTTGTTACTTAACACAAAATTATATAATTTATATAATTTTATAAAAAATTCTATACTCTGATACGAGCTGTCGGTTAGCACTGCATTATATACATCATTCTGACGAAAATACCTGAGATGGCTTGAAGAACACATTGCAATCTTGTTTACTGTCTTCATGTTTCATTAGTCAAAGCGTCTCTATCTGCATGTTATTCAGCTGTAGATTTCTGATGTCCATATAAGGGGTTTCCTATAAGGAAATATTCCTCCAGTATGAATGAAACCGAAATTACATGAGAGTGTTTAACGCGCCTCATTCTGGATAAAAATAGAAACGTATACTAAAGTACTTTGTAACATAGTATCTTGAGTAGGTTTTCAGCAAACTACTTATTTACTCATATTCATATTATTTTCCATTACTTCTACTTGAACTCAGTAAATTATTTATTAAGTAGCAATAACATGCTATCTGGATAAGTGTCTGCTTCCGATCGCCACAGTCGGGAAACCAGGTTTTGTGCACCTGATCAAGACCATAGACAAACGGTACAACATTCCCTCTCTGTCCTGTTTCCCACACTGCTTTCCCCCAAATATACGAGTATACTCGCGACTGTCATGCTGGAACTGAGAGATGTTCAACATTTAGCTTGTATGACAGACCTCTGCTCCAGTAGGACAACAGAGCCGTACATTAGTTTAACAGTTCATTTTATTGAGCGAGACTTTAAAATGAGAAGTTGGTGCTTACAGACGGCATATTTTCCCAGTGAGCACAGCAGGAAAACACAGTTCTGGGACTGCGAGAGGCTTTTTCTGCTGGGAATCTGAGTCAGGCACGTCTAGTGCAGGGTTCTCAAGTCTCCCGCATTGGCCGTGAGACACACGCAATTCAACCAGTTCACACGCTCACACGCCACACCGTGTATTTCTCACGCTGAAAAGGCAATGCCAACCAAGTTGTCCTGCAAGCTTTATATATAACGTTGTATACGAGCGCAGGCACACAAAGTGAAGCTTCCTGCCGCCAGCACGTATCTCGGCCAGATTGCGTTCGTTACTAGGCAACATAGATGCGCGAACCATAGGCGCGAACACACGGAAGTTGACGGAAAATTCTCGGCCGCCGTACGTTCGTTACTAAGTAACCAACAACATCACGCGAACACACGTCGTGATGGAGAAGGTGAGTTGGAATTAAGAAAGCTCGTCTAACATTTTTAGGCCAGAACATTAAATATATCAATGTTATCAAGGCGTCAAAATGTGCAACAAACACTTACAACACAAAAGACATTTCATAAGCTGCAGTGTGTACTCTTGTGTACACACACACACACACACACACACACACACACACACACACACACACACACACACACACACACACATGTAGTGTTTTAATTTTTTATGGGGACTTTCCATAGACATAATGATTTTTATACTGTACAAACTGTATATTCTATTCCCTTACACTAACCCTACCCCTAAACCTACCCATCACAGAAAACTTTCTGCAATTTCACATTTTCAAAAAAACATAACTTTTTGGATTTATAAGCCGTTTTCCTCATGGGGACCAAAAAATTTCCCCACACGAACAAGGATTTGGGATATTGCCATCCTTGTGGGGACATTTTGTCCCCATAATGTAAGGTTTACCAGGCCACACTTACACACACACACACACACACACACACACACACACACACACACACACACACACACACACACCTTAATACTATGTAATTTGTTCACAATGTCCCACACCACACAACAAATCATTATACCATTACGACTAGACACATTCAAAATGCAAGAAGATTTGTTTTTTCCAAACTGTTTGGAGCAATTTGTTATATTTTTGTATATTTGTAATTTTGAAATATAACATTAAAGAGTAGCCTATATTTGATGTGATTAATTGCTCTGTCATTTATCAGATTTACCAATTGTTATCATTTCAATTTGTGCTGGTTAATTATGAACAATGGTTAAAATTGGGGGGCGGGGACGGACGGGCGGGGGCGGGGCTCAATTAGGGCTCCTCCCCTAACCGCATGTGATCTCACTCCAAGCTTTTGATAAAACTTGAGAACCCTGCTAGTGTGTTTTACCACGGACAATGCAACTAATATGATCAAAGCTGCGGTAATAAATGGTTGACCCCGACTTCAGTGCTTCGGCCACAGACTACACCTTGCTATTGGTAAGTGTGAAGTTAATATTTTAGTATTATGAGTTATTTTAACATATAATAATTTTACATTAAACATGTTTTATTGTATATTCTGTCACACCTTTTCTAGTGTTCACACTATTTAAATTAATAAAGCATTATAGATAAGTTACATTATAGATGTAACAGTTTTATTAAAATTAATTTGTATTTATTTTATGTACAATTTTAATTTAATGAAACTATAACGGGTTCCAGGTGATGGGACTCGTTGTGTTGATGGACTGAATAAAGACATTTCAACCCTCTTGGTGTTCAGCACTGTATTTATTTTGTTGATTTATTAAAGTTATAAACGTGTATTTTGTGTCTTTCTCTGCATGTAATAGCACCTGTTGGCAAACGGAGAGTAAATAAGACATGCTCATACAATCTCCAATAGAGTCACAATCAGTCACAAATACATTTTTATAATCCCACATCACAAAGTATGTTTTACAAACTAAGAAACAGCTTAAGTTCAAAACATATCATCAAATATAAGCAATATTACCATTCAATGGCTCATTGAGCCGCGAGACAACCTCCTCTCTATCCAGAAAATACTGTTAAAGGTGACACACACGCATCAGTCATGCTGTAGGAATGTGCAAACGGCTGGAGGAACGTTTCTCCCATAGTTGGAAAAAAACAACAGAGAGAACTTAACCTGTCAGAACATGATCTGATCACAGTGTTCAACATGATGAGGCACTGAACAGCAGATGATGGGAAGGACACTGGAACAGCAGAGGGATCTGTCACCAATTTTCTCAGAGAACACGACATCTGCGGGACATTGATGTCCTCGAGTCAGTAAACAAGGCATTGAAGCCTCTTCAGGAGATTACAGATGAACCTCTGAATCCTCTGACCAAGCAATCGTTGAAGCAGAATTTAACAGACACTGTTCTTGTGGGGAATTCATAAGGCCAATGTTCCCCACTTTAGCAAGCTGGTGTTAAAGTATCTGTGTGTGTCTGACACTAGCACTCCCTCTGAAAGACTTCACAACACCTCAGGCAATGTAGTTACATGTCCACACACATCTCTGAGACCAAGTGTCATTTTTTTTTTTTTAATGCAACAAAAAATATACAAAGATTTGTACATGCATACACACCTCACAACAAGTAGAAAATAACATACATAAGAATATGTAAAATAAAGTAGGTCATGCAAGGGGTCAAATTACAACAATTTAAAGTAACAAAAAGCTTCATAAGTCTTTCTTGCTTTTTTTGCTCTTAATTTTATCTAATGTAGTACCATATTGTTTAATCTCTTTTATAAAATGTTCAAAGCTTGGCTTAGTTTTAGTAAAAAAATAAATACAAAAAATCACATGAATATGATATTTTCAAAGTAAAATAAAAGGTTGTATAAGGAAGCACATCGTACTTTTGGAAACAACATTGTCCTGTACAGAAAAAATAAAATAATACAACATCATACAGATCAATTTGTAAACGTGTTCCAAACAACCTAGAAATTAAATTTGAAACATCAAACCAAAACATTTTTGAAAATATACAATAAAAAATAAAAAAGATGAGTCACAGATTATTTGGCATTGCCACAAAATTCACATAATTTTTCAATATTCAAATGGAAACGTTCAAGCAACTCCTTGACAGGGTAAATTCTGTGTTCAGTTTTATAGGATACCTCTCTAATTTTATTATTAACCAATCTTTTCCAGTTCATATTTTCATATTTAGTAGACCAAAACACTGCTGAACAAGGCAAATAGTTTGTTTTTAAAATATTTCTAATATATTTGTTACTGCATTTATCTATTAATATATTAATATATTAATATCCCCAATAAGTATTGCATCACTACAAAAACTGGTTTGACACCCAACATTTATAGGACAGAATCCAGGATTTCGCAATATTAATACAAATCTGCCAGGGATTGCATCAGAAATAATAGCATATTCTTTTGGCCTCACAGGAATCATACATTTGTTGAGAAATTCAGAATATGTTCAAAGTAAACCTTGTTCATTAAGCAACAGATTAACAGTAAGAGTTCCATTGTCGTACCATGTCTGATTAAAGATTGACCTTTTTTGTACAAGATATCTTTATATCATATTGTCAATTCTAGGTGGCAATTGATCCGTAACACTTTATAATAACGTTCAGTTGTAAGCCATTAATAAGTGGTTAGTTAATGATGAACTAATCATTTACAGAACATTCATAAATGACTTGCAAGTGATATACTAACATTGTATGTATGTTTTGTCGATTCAGTTATAAGTTATTTACAATTCTAATCATTTACAAAACATGAATATGCATTTCATAAATGTTTAATAAATA
This sequence comes from Rutilus rutilus, assembly GCF_951802725.1. Taxonomy (NCBI): domain Eukaryota; kingdom Metazoa; phylum Chordata; class Actinopteri; order Cypriniformes; family Leuciscidae; genus Rutilus; species Rutilus rutilus. The sequence goes on from NC_140212.1 coordinate 46,334,752, forward strand.
ATGTTATTATTATAAAAAAAAATGTATGCAGCAATTAGAGGGTGCAGAAAGTGTTGTAAATGATTTATTCATGCGTTTACACATCATCTATAACAGGTGTTGAACACTGTAGTGTGTAGTGTAGTGTAGTGTAAGTGCTGACTGGTGAGGGTATAGACAGCTGTCTTCTGTAGTGTGTAGTGTAGTGTGTAGTGTAGTGTAGTGTGTAGTGTAGTGTGCACTGCAGTGTAAGTGCTGACTGGTGAGGGTATAGACAGCTGTCTTCTGTAGTGTGTAGTGTAGTGTGTAGTGTAGTGTAGTGTGTAGTGTAGTGTGCACTGCAGTGTAAGTGCTGACTGGTGAGGGTATAGACAGCTGTCTTCTGTAGTGTGTAGTGTAGTGTAGTGTAGTGTAATGTGTAGTGTAGTGTAGTGTGTAGTGTAGTGTAAGTGCTGACTGGTGAGGGTATAGACAGCTGTCTTCTGTAGTGTGTAGTGTAGTGTAGTGTGTAGTGTAGTGTAGTGTAGTGTGTAGTGTAGTGTGCACTGCAGTGTAAGTGCTGACTGGTGAGGGTATAGACAGCTGTCTTCTGTAGTGTAGTGTGTAATGTAGTGTAGTGTGTAATGTAGTGTAGTGTGTAGTGTAGTGTGTAGTGTAGGGTGTAGTGTGTACTGCAGTGTAAGTGCTGACTGGTGAGGGTATAGACAGCTGTCTTCTGTAGTGTAGTGTGTAGTGTGTAGTGTGTAGTGTAGTGTGCACTGCAGTGTAAGTGCTGACTGGTGAGGGTATAGACAGCTGTCTTCTGTAGTGTAGTGTGTAATGTAGTGTAGTGTGTAGTGTGTAATGTAGTGTAGTGTAGTGTGTAGTGTAGTGTGCACTGCAGTGTAAGTGCTGACTGGTGACAGTATAGACAGCTGTCTTCTGTAGTGTGTAGTGTAGTGTGTACTACAGTGCAGACTGGTGAGGGTATAGACAGCTGTCTTCTGTAGTGTAGTGTAGTGTGTAGTGTAGGGTGTAGTGTGTACTGCAGTGTAAGTGCTGACTGGTGAGGGTATAGACAGCTGTCTTCTGTAGTGTAGTGTGTAATGTAGTGTAGTGTGTAGTGTGCACTGCAGTGTAAGTGCTGACTGGTGAGGGTATAGACAGCTGTCTTCTGTAGTGTAGTGTGTAATGTAGTGTAGTGTGTAGTGTGTAATGTAGTGTAGTGTGTAGTGTAGTGTGTAGTGTAGTGTGCACTGCAGTGTAAGTGCTGACTGGTGACAGTATAGACAGCTGTCTTCTGTAGTGTGTAGTGTAGTGTGTACTACAGTGCAGACTGGTGAGGGTATAGACAGCTGTCTTCTGTAGTGTAGTGTAGTGTGTAGTGTAGGGTGTAGTGTGTACTGCAGTGTAAGTGCTGACTGGTGAGGGTATAGACAGCTGTCTTCTGTAGTGTAGTGTGTAATGTAGTGTAGTGTGTAGTGTAGTGTGTAGTGTGCACTGCAGTGTAAGTGCTGACTGGTGAGGGTATAGACAGCTGTCTTCTGTAGTGTAGTATGTAGTGTGTAGTGTAGTGTGTAGTGTAGTGTGTACTGCAGTGTAAGTGCTGACTGGTGAGGGTATAGACAGCTGTCTTCTGTAGTGTAGTATGTAGTGTAGTGTGTAGTGTAGTGTGTAGTGTAGTGTAGTGTGTAGTGTAGTGTAGTGTAGTGTGTAGTGTAGTGTGCACTGCAGTGTAAGTGCTGACTGGTGACAGTATAGACAGCTGTCTTCTGTAGTGTGTAGTGTAGTGTAGTGTAGTGTGTAGTGTAGTGTGTAGTGTAGTGTAGTGTAGTGTGTAGTGTAGTGTGTAGTGTAGTGTGTAGTGTAGTGTAGTGTAGTGTGTAGTGTAGTGTGCACTGCAGTGTAAGTGCTGACTGGTGAGGGTATAGACAGCTGTCTTCTGTAGTGTAGTATGTAGTGTGTAGTGTAGTGTGTAGTGTGTACTGCAGTGTAAGTGCTGACTGGTGAGGGTATAGACAGCTGTCTTCTGTAGTGTAGTATGTAGTGTAGTGTGTAGTGTAGTGTGTAGTGTAGTGTAGTGTGTAGTGTAGTGTAGTGTGTAGTGTAGTGTGCACTGCAGTGTAAGTGCTGACTGGTGAGGGTATAGACAGCTGTCTTCTCTGACACACATGGAGTCTTTAACCACTGTGCACCTGATGTGAGCAAAACATACAAAAAAAATGTAACAATTTATTAAACATTTATGAAACGCATAGTCATGTTTTGTAAATGATTAGTTAATCAATAACTAATCAATTGTAAATGACTTATAACTGAACATTATTTGGTTTATATCAATAAGTAGAGCAATCCAATGACCTTGATCATCTGTTTTGTGACTTATAACCTTCCCTGAAAACCTGTCCTGTAAACTAGCGACACCTGCTGTCCTATTTGAGGCACCAAAAGAAACCCAAATGTCAGATCCACACTGATTCTTCCAAAAGAGCACATCATCTTTGCAGGCGTGGGTTTCTTGAATAAAACAAAAATCTGCTTTTTCTTTACAAAGCAAAAACAGAGCTTTTCTTTTTAGCATGTCTCGTATAGCCCTAGCATTAACAGAAAATATTGTTATTGACACAGACTCGAACAAGAAGGAAAAAACCCCTAATAGAACAATTATGTGAACAGTTAGCAAATTAAAGCGCAACTCTCGCCAAAATGCAACCTAGGCTCTTTATGTGAATCTACCTGAGGCAAACTTTAGTTTAAAGCATAATTAGGATGGAAACGCCACTTTTAAGTTTGACCGTATTTTCGTTTTCGGTCAAATTGTCTTTTGAATGGGAGTGCTTGGGGCACTATATATATATATATTTTAACAGATTATAATTAATTATAAATATTTAAATTATTTTTAGAATTGACTGTAGCAGAATTAATAGTACAATTATTTAATCAGTTCATTCAATGAACAGAAAGCATAATCAATTATTGATCCTAGGAAATATATTATCTTCCTGGCCAAGAAAGAATATCCTTTTCCAGCTAAAGTAAATAAAGCACTAGCAGGGTAATAGCAGGTATCGCTAGATCAAGATGTTTAAGTGACTTCGACATGTGGCAAACACAGAGACAATAAAGCGTGGATATAATGGTTTAATAAATTAAACTACAGTAGGCTACACACACAACTAAAGTAAACAAAGATTGTATACAGAATCAAGAAAGTAAAGAAAAGTGAAGAAAGAGAGAGAGAAGAAAAGAGAATGGCAAGATTACAATCAGTTAATCACAACCTACGAGAAACATCAGAGGATCAGGGTCACCTTGAAGGGGCACAGTAACTTACAAACGCATCTTAACCACGGTTACACTGAAACTACATTAGCCACGGTTACACTGAAACTACATTAACCACGGTTACACTGAAACTACATTAGCCACGGTTACACTGAAACTACATTAACCACGGTTACACTGAAACTACATTAACCACGGTTACACTGAAACTACATTAGCCACGGTTACACTGAAACTACATTAGCCACGGTTACACTGAAACTACATTAGCCACGGTTACACTGAAACTACATTAGCCACGGTTACACTGAAACTACATTAGCCATGATTACACTGAAACTACATTAACCACGGTTACACTGAAACTACATTAGCCACGGTTACACTGAAACTACATTAGCCACGGTTACACTGAAACTACATTAGCCACGGTTACACTGATACTACATTAGCCACGGTTACACTGAAACTACATTAGCCACGGTTACACTGAAACTACATTAGCCACGGTTACACTGAAACTACATTAGCCATGGTTACACTGAAAAAATGATTTGGCTCAAAACCTTACATTTTATACCCCATAGTCAGTAATATTATCCCAGTGACTCCAGCAACAGCACATGCGCTGAGCAACATATCAATACTCTTCGCAAATGTATTTTTCTCTAAAGGTTCTGTTCAACACATTTCATATTGTGTGTCTAGATAATGATCGCTTTATTCTAGCAACTCTATTTGTTATAACTTGCACAAAAAGGCTGTGCCAGCTTATGTCTCTGAAAGGGCCAACATTTCAACAGCCTCATTTAGGTTAAATATAGGCTACTCTGATTTTAGCACAAATGAGACGCAGCATTTTTTACGATATAGCACACGATTGAAATCTTGTTTCCACAACACTGTTTTTATGGCCACACATTGCCAGTAGCCCACATTTATTCAACGGTTTGTGTGTTTAAAACACAATCGGGGGAACGTCGTTTGCTGTCCATGGCCCTGAACCGGGGAAATCTGGAAAATATTATTTGTTGTGCGTGTAAAGGATGACATGCCATGACGCTTCTGTGAATGTCAGAGTTTATTAAATGAAGTAGGCTATTTTTTATATTAATTTTAATCTGAACCTAAATTAATAGACCAGCTCAAATTTTCTAAAAAGTGAACACGAACATCACACATCACATAGAAAACAACAAGTCTAAAAGAACATAAGAAAACAAAAATCTTTCTAACATTCTGTTTAGGAAAAATGGGTTATTCCGTAATCCCGATTGTAGGGTTCCTCTGACTGTGACCTTGGGTACTGGACCAGTGTCATGATCCAGGGCTGTAACGGGTAAGCACAGTCACCTTCAGCATAAGAGAGAGTGAGGCTCTTCATAAAACATTAACGCCTTATGTGTTGTAAGAAAAAGAATAGCAAAAACATGGTGGACTTAATCATGGTGGACCATCCCTCATGTTCTGGAAGAGTGTGCTGTTCTGAAAAACGAATGGATCGTGAACGGACCCTGGGTTTTTAGCCACAACGTTGGTAATTAGGTTTGAGGAGTTGCACACTACCTCAGGGTTAATGGAGTGTGTGTGCTTCCAGTTCCAGTTGTCATGTTGAAAAAAGGCACAGAAACACAGGAATGAGGAGAGGGTAGCATCTTCTGTTTCAGGTTTTTTGTGTTTTTTCCATCATGTGGTGTGTGAATTCATGACAACATTGATAAAGCACACCTTTATCACTCATACATCCCTATATAACAACTTTACTACCACTGAACATCACTGTGGGAACCAGGCAATCTTCACTGCACTCCTCCTCTGGCAACATAAGAACATTTCTGTTGCTGTTAGATCCACAATGATTGACTTGGTCTCATGAGACCAGAGAATGGATTCCCAGAAGTCATTTAGTAAATATGGGCCTTGGAAAAGGCTATCTGACTTTATTGTGGTTTGGCTAGAGTAATGTGTACACATATTAAAACCTTTGGGGAAAAAATGTATACATACTGTTACAAACCTCCCCGTTTGTCTAGGGGTAGAAGAGGAAGTAACAATTGTAGTAAATCAAAAATCAACATAAATGTAACATAAATTAGCTAGCTAGCGCTGTCTAACTCTCCTCAAACAACACATTTGTTTAGAAATACATCCACAGGACATGACAGTTTTGCATTAACATTTAAACAGAAAAGTAATATTATCCTCAAAGATGACAAAATTACACTATCAAAAAGGCAAGAAGTATGGAGCAAATGGAAACATGATTAAGAGGTAAACTGAAGTGCCTCACACAGTCTTACAGCCTCTTGGTATATGTCTGTGCCGAAACAAGTGCTGCTCATCAATGGATCAATATTCTCTCGAGGCACAGCCAGCAATGCATCCTGGAGAGAAGTGGGTGATCCCGGGATTTCAACACTCTGGGCATCATCTGGTTGTGGTACTGGTCCATCCCAATCTACGGCCCAATAGGTGAAATCAGTCTAAAAAAAAAAAAAATGAAATTCACTTGTAGTGATTATTTTCAGCTCTTTAAGGTTATGCTGAACAGGCTCCTCACTGGATCATTTGGCCACTCTGTTGTTAGAAGCTGGTCTCCTGCCCACAACGCTTCCCCTCAGAGGAGAGAGGGTGTGGATCCCATGTTCTCCGGAGCAGATCCAGGTGCATGTTGACCCGAGGCAGCATCACGTAATGTAGGCAGAGAACATGAATTTCATTCTGAATGTCCAGAGTGCCACTTCTTCAAGGCACTGGAAGGCAGCATAATAATCTGAAGTGACTGCACACCAGATGTCTCGCCAAAGACGCTCAATCCTCTGGTTGTGTTCACTTCTGCCAGTGATAAAACTGCTCTTTTCTAGAGAGAAAGAAAAACATCATACAATCATCATTACCCGACAGCAAGGTGTCACACGGATGGAATCAACAAGACTTTACTGGAGTTTCTTTAACAGAGCATAACTCAGGAAGGTGGCTGAAACACGGTATTGTGGAGGTAAGTTGAGCCAGTAAGTGACATCAGTTCTCTTACGTGCAATAGTAAATGGTCTAGTGTATCTGGGACTCAGCTTGCAGTGGGTTAGTCAGAGGTGAATGTCCCAGGTGTTATATTAGTGTCTGCTCATCTGACATTCTCCTGGATCTTGTGCTTACTAACAGAGAGTCTGTGTAATTAATAGTGTTGCACGGTGTACCGATACTTCAAAAGTATCGCGATACTCGGAAATTAAAAACGTCACGATACCTAAATTTATCAGTATCGATACTTTAAAAAAAAAAAAAAAAAAAACGCCTCCCTATGGACGTCTGTGTTTTTTTTTTCTGACGCAGGCAGCAAAGAAGCTGCCGCTGTCAGTGTCATGTGACAAAACACTACAGCGAGATGGCTGCATGTGAGAGCACAAGTGGTCCACATCGTAGAAAAAGATGACGCGAGGAGTGACATATGGAAGTACTTTGCCTACCTTGCTCTGTTGCACAGTGCACCGATCCTTCAAAAGTAAATCGGAAATTAAAAACATCACGATTCCTACATTTATTAGTATCGATACTTCTAAGAATGACCGCGTTCCAGATTTGTAAGGCCGGCGACACACTGGCTGCGTGGCGTGTCCGTTTTTATTTCGGCTCCCATGTTAACTGCCTGCGTGACACATGAGTCTCAGCTCAAGACGCGCGGAAAACGCGTGCATTCTAGAAATAGAATCGACGCCTATTTTTCACGCGACACGCAAGCGTGTTAGAAACATCTTTCCCTATTCTATTTTGCCTGGAAACGCTTCCATGTATTTCTACGAATACATATTAATAAGTGACATTTTGACGTTTGAAAGTCTGTAGTTTTTGACATAAATACAATATAAATGTAATTAAAAAAAATATTATCGATTTTCAAATATTGCACCTGTCAATACAGAACGAAATATTCTGTAGCCTATTTTGCCGTCAACACTGCCGACGTTGTCTTTGCTGCTATATATTTGTGTTTAACATGAAGAATAGGCCTTTCACAACTCTATCCCCATATGTCAAATATATCACCAATGAGTCTTATCGTATGTTACCAATATTAAACATTGTTTAATATAATCGATGTTCATATTTTTATTCAAAGTTCAGAATCAAGATAAAGTTATTACTGGTAACTCTTATGTTTCTTATGATAAATGAGATAATGCTGCTAAATTTATTTATTTTTTTTACCTTGAATGTCATTGCTCTAATTTATTTTTTATATTTTTATATTTCATATTTTGTTCAAATGTTTAATATATCTGCTGTTCATATATTCATTTATTAGTGTGTTATTATATGATCAGGATGTTGTCCAGTTTTTAAAATAAAGCACAGCAATGATATATGAGAGTGTTTCTCCCATTTCAGGAAAAGTATCGAAAAAGTATCGAAATCGCAATACTTGACTTGGTATCGGTATCGAAACAATTATTTTGGTATCGTGACAACACTAGTAATTAATAATACTGCTTCATTTGTAGTACTGCATCTGTCAACTTTGGCATCACTAACAGTCTTGCTGACTCATTCTTTTCATTCGGTTACAGCACAAAATATTCCCAAAATGCTGAATAAAATAAAATACACCTTTAAATGATTTTAGCTTTTGTGAACCAACAACCAAGTAATATTACAAAAAGATAATTTTTTAGATAAAAATTAATTTAAAATAACATGTGTACTTCTGACCTATCTTTGTAGTTCCCTGCTCCACGAAGAGGGCGTTCCAGCATAAACCGGGCAACCTCCACACTCTCTCCAGCCTTGTCTCTTCTTACCCTCACAGGTAAACCAAAGTTTTCAACAGCAGCAAGAAAGCAGCTCAACACAGTTGTTGCCCGATTGTTGTCGCTGGCTCTCAGAAACATTATTTTGCGGCTGTACCCATCAATACCTCCATCAATAACAATTCGCCAACTGTACAAAACCAGACATAGAATATCTGCATTCCAGCCTAATATGTAAGTTTGCAAGAACAGTTTTAGGGCCAAGTTTGTTAGGATTCATAAAAAGTTGCGACACAAATAATACTACAAGAAAATATGTAAGAACAAACCATATAAATTAAGTCTCACTTGATCAGTTTGTGATTTCCATCAATGTGCCGTAGTGCCAATGGTGCTCCTACACAATCCGATCTCCTCTGTGTGACGTTGAGCTGAACTCCTCGTAGAACTGTCCCCAGTGGATCCACTGCTTTAAGCATGGCTAGTAGCCGTCATCGTTGTCCTCTAGTGGTAAAGAAGGTGGGTAAAATAAATAAAACATCTGTTGTAGAATACACTTAGAAGCATATCATTTTTCATTGGTATGAGAGATAAACATATATTTAAAAATATATATTTGAAAAGCAATTGTTTCAGCAATTGATATTTCTGAAAACATGTGAGGATGTATCTGTATGTGGAGACATAACATTGCTCATAAGCTCTTACCTAACACCACGAGCTCACAGAAGACCACTAGCCAGTCTGAAGCCAGAGTTTGGGAACCGTGAAGTAAACTCTTCTAGATGTTGTCTGAGGTCCTCATCAGAGATAACGCTGTATGCCTGTCTGACTGACAGACTGAACTCACAGAGTCTTCTCTTGACAGCTGATCGACTCACACTCAATAATCTGGCCATGTCTGGGACTGAAAACTGCAACTCAAGCAGAAACTCCAGCTGGTCGTAGGTGCTTATTAAAGCTGGTCGCCTCTGTCCCGCTACATAAAGCTGGAACTCTAAATCGTGTGGTTGTATTGTTCATGTTTGCTTGTAGAAGATCACAAGCTCTGGATATTTTTTCAATTGTGGGTTGGATACACACATGAGGCAGATCGATACACTCATGAAGCATTGATACACTCATGAGGCAGGTCGATACACTCATGAGGCAGATCGTTACACTCATGAGGCAGATCGATACACTCATGAGGCAGATCGATACACTCATGAAGCATTGATACACTCATGAGGCAGGTCGATATACTCATGAGGCAGATCGATACACTCATGAGGCAGATCGATACACTCATGAGGCTGATCGATACACTCATGAGGCAGATCGATACACTCATGAGGCTGATCGATACACTCATGAGGCTGATCGATACACTCATGAGGCAGATCGATACACTCATGAGGCAGATTGATACACTCATGAAGCATTGATACACTCATGAGGCAGGTCGATACACTCATGAGGCAGATCAATACACTCATGAGGCAGATGGATACACTCATGAGGCAGATCAATACACTCATGAGGCAGATGGATACACTCATGAGGCAGATCGATACACTCATGAGGCAGATCCATACACTCATGAGGCAGATCGATACACTCATGAGGCAGATCGATACACTCATGAGGCAGATCGATACACTCATGAGGCAGATCCATACACTCATGAGGCAGATCCATACACTCATGAGGCAGATCGATACACTCATGAGGCAGATCGATACACTCATGAGGCAGATCGATACACTCATGAGGCAGATCGATACACTCATGAGGCAGATCGATACACTCATGAGGCAGATCGATACACTCATGAGGCAGATCGATACACTCATGAAGCATTGATACACTCATGAGGCAGGTCGATACACTCATGAGGCAGATCGATACACTCATGAGGCAGATCGATACACTCATGAGGCAGATTGATACACTCATGAAGCATTGATACACTCATGAGGCAGATGGATACACTCATGAGGCAGGTCGATACACTCATGAGGCAGATGGATACACTCATGAGGCAGGTCGATACACTCATGAGGCAGATCGATACACTCATGAGGCAGATCGATACACTCATGAGGCAGATGGATACACTCATGAGGCAGATGGATACACTCATGAGGCAGATGGATACACTCATGAGGCAGATGGATACACTCATGAGGCAGGTCGATACACTCATGAGGCAGATGGATACACTCATGAGGCAGATGGATACACTCATGAGGCAGATGGATACACTCATGAGGCAGATGGATACACTCATGAGGCAGATGGATACACTCATGAGGCAGATGGATACACTCATGAGGCAGATGGATACACTCATGAGGCAGATGGATACACTCATGAGGCAGATGGATACACTCATGAGGCAGGTCGATACACTCATGAGGCAGATCGATACACTCATGAGGCAGATCGATACACTCATGAGGCAGATCGATACACTCATGAGGCAGATCGATACACTCATGAGGCAGATGGATACACTCATGAGGCAGATGGATACACTCATGAGGCAGATGGATACACTCATGAGGCAGATCGATACACTGCAGCAAAAATGCCATAATGTTTTCTGCCTGCTGGAGAACAGCTTCTGTCTGTTCAGATCTTGATCAATGTTTTCACTGAGGAGGTTTAGGAACTCCCCCAAAACTTGCTTGATGTCCTCAGGAAGTCTATCAAAAAAGAGAGAAGTTTCAATTCACAAAAACACAACAATAAAGTACACAAAGTGATGTTTAGATAGCCTTCAGGTTGACCTACTCCCGCTATCAACATATCTTTCATTATGGTTGTCAAATGGTTTGGGTTTACTCATGCCTGACTTAGAATAAACTACCAGTTCTGTGTATTTTAATGGTATCTTGAACATTCCTAATTATTTTGTATTTGTGCACTTTTTCCGATACATTTTACAGGCAGAAAAATTATGAACTGCAATTACAGCCCCTGTGAACCGGAAGCTGCTGCTGACTTTACTTCAGTGTTGTGACGAAGAGAGTGGTGGAGGTGTGACACATGTTTATAGGCCAAAACCATTTCCGGTTCCATCACCCTGAAGTCAATGAGTTTTTTTGAATGGGATTTTGGTCAAACGGCTGAAATAAGGTTATTTAAGGTTGGAGGGAGTGGTTAAAGGATATTCAACCCTATAGCCTTCAAAGTGACGTCATCAGAGAAGAAACGCAATTCCAGAGCGAAAGTACATTTTCAGACTTTGATTAAAGTCTATTTTTTCCTGTCTATTTATTTGCACAAATTAATTGTTCACCACAAGACTAGTAATGTGCGCTATTAACAAAGTAAATAGGATCAATTCAAAAACGTAGTGGGCGTGGTCAACCGAGAGTGACCAATAGAAAAAGGCCTTTCATCGTGGTGGGTCTAGATGTAACGGGTACAGAAAGTGTTCTGTTAAAACATTGGTATTGGTTGTTATAATTCACACAAAATGGTTAATTTTCATATATCTGGTACGCCTGCCTGAATGAGCGTTTTTACCCTTTAATTGCTGTGATGTCATCATGAGCCTACATCATTTCCTGTTTTGTCTCCTCCTCTTCCTCTTGGCATTGTTAATGCACTGAAGAGGTGACTTATTTTTGGCTTAATTAATCTTTATTTTTAATTGTTGCTTTTATGTCTATATCTTCACTGCAATGTATGTGTATTGTGTTATTTTACTCACCTGTGTGGTTATTGTTGTTATTTTGCCCCATTTAAGTTATATTTTTGTCTTTGGCCTATATGTGGAGATGAAAGCACATGGTGATAAAATGTACATCGCATTTGTTTTATACCCTACCATGTGCATCTTTAATTTAGGCGCGCACCCCGTGCCTTAATTAAACATCGAACGAACGTCAATCCGAACGTCTTGTACTTCTGATCGGGTGACGTCAGCGTCTTGAAATTAGCAGTTTTTTTAACCATGCAAGTATCCAAGCTGATGAGTAAAGACTATACATGGACATTAAAGGCAATACATATAGATATTGAACACCTAAAACAACACTAACAATTGTTTTTCCTGAATCCTGTGCTTGTGAGGCTAGCCTATGTGTTTTACTTTCAAAGAGCAGACATACTGTAGCCTACAGGCAGACATTCAATAGTCTTAATTTGACCAATATATTCATTTTAACTAGTTTTTATTGTAAATTGTATTGCCTAATGTACAATGTTCACACTTTTTTACAATGTTTTTAATTTTTTACTTTTTGCAATAATCTTTAATTTAAAAAACAGATCCAGGAGGTTTTCATAAAAAAAAAAAAAAAAGCTTTATATCTTTGGAAATATATAAAATAATATATATAAATGGATACTTGCATGGTATCCAAGCTAAGCATATTTACGCTTAGGCCTACATTTATATATGAAACTGTTATGACCTGTGAATCTACAGTTTAAAATATTTGCAGATAATAAATGTTATGAATTTAAGACCTATTTATGCGTCTTTGTTGTTTGTAAATAATGTTCTGTTATGTTGAGAATAAGAGTTTCTGTGTTGGAGTTTTGAGGGTCGCCTGTGGATTGTAGTGGACTGAATTGTAGAGCACCTCCTAGTGCTCCAATGATTACTGTAATATGGAATATTGTTACTGAAAGTTTTATATAACATAATTAAATAATTAATTTACTTTTCCAACTAATGTTGCAAGTCCAAAAAAGGACATACTGTCATATTAAGAACATTTATGTCAGGAATATTGTAAACTACAGCAATAACAATAATAAAAAAGTTGGCTAAATATTGGGAGTTGTCATTACAGATATGGTTTAAAGACACTTCAAGAAAATATTTATTTGTTATTAGCTTGTTCAATATTAAAATAGTTCAACATAAACATATTTTAGTTAATAGCGACTACTTTGATGTTTAACATTACAGTTCCAGGAGTCTTTACAGTGGACCTTACATTTAAGATAAAGACTTTAAGACTTCTTCGATAAAGATAAAGACTTCTCATGAACCGCTAGAATCTGAGTTTTCATAGTCAGCTCTGGATGTGTTAATTGAGGTTATAAAATATAAACACGTTCAGTTTTCAGCCAAGCTGATTTGTCTGTAAGATCTTGAATGAAATAAAGAACATCACTTTAGATGTTGACTGATCCATCATAGGCCTATCCTCCTGAGATTCAGATCTGACCTCTATAGAGTATGAATAAACATTTTTATATTTATCTGAGATCAAAACTGTTACATTTGTAAAATCGACTTGTCTGATGGTCAGTGTATTTTATAGGCTTTATATTTAAATACTATATTACAGTATATATAATATTTAGGCATATATAAAAGCAGATAGGGTTGCAGTTTTTGCTGCATTTGAATGTATGGTAAAGCATATTTCTATGAAATATGAGACATTGTCTGTTCCTGAAACTTCCGTTTTAATAGGAAAATGATGTGGAATATCTCGTGCTTTTCCGAATTAGCCGTCAAAGCATGCCCGGTTTGTTAATAATAGCATCTACTACTTTATTTAACTTTAATACTACACCGCACATAACTTTCTAAATCAGCCATTGCAATAATCAAATGTGGACTAGTTAGAGGTTACAATCGAAGCATAAGAAGTTAAACTATTGTAAGAAAAACATAAATGTGTTACAACGTGTCTTCACATGTAAACAACACGTTGGGAAGAGATCAGTTACTCGCGCTTCGATGGTGCGCGCCCTGTGCCAAAAACATCCGAACGAACAACCGACCGATCGAACGTCTATCAGCGTCTATCACATCTATCACACCGATCGAACGTCTATCACATCAGCTTGGATACTTGCATGGTTAAAAAATAGACTCTATCCAAACGTCTTGTACTTCTGAGCGGGTGACCCACGTGACGACCTGACGTGACGTCAGCGTCTTGAAATTTGCTATTTTTTAACCATGCAAGTATCCAAGCTGATGTGCAAAGGCTATAAATGGACATTAAAGTCAACACATATAAATATTGTACACCTAAAACAACACTAAAATATGAACTGCATCCTGCTGTACTGTAGCCTATACTTGAATAAGCCTTTTACAGCTTTTCTGAATTGCTAAAACACTAAACTCCATTCTCTGAACCAAATTCTCAATAGCCTAAACCATTTTTATGTAAAACATTAAACAAGTTCAGGTAGTTAAAACTCTGTTTGCACATCTCATGCACTCTTTTTGCTGAACTCTAAACACATTCTCACTCACTAAAACACATTTCTCACAGCGATGCACTTATGTTTCAAAATGCTGAACACAGGCAGGCAATATCAAACAAATAACAAACAAATAAAAAGTGGATAAAATCTAATCAAGCATGATCTTTTATTTCAAGAACTAATTACAGATCTCAACACTGGCTCAATCCTAATCAAATTGCTAAATTATCATAATCTTTCACAAATAAACATCATAAATGTTAAAATGGAAAGGTTAAAAACATGTATAAGAGTTCTAGTAGCCTATTACATTTGGACATAATCTGCTGAATATACTTTACTTTGTAATTAAGTTTCGTTGATTTTCATGTCTGCCACGCAGCCGCGGCGCTACCATTGGGCCCGGGTGGGCCTGGGCCCACCCATTTTAGGTCCGGGCCCACCCATTTTCTACTATGGTTTTATACGTTTCTTCATTCGGATCTATTTGCGATCCATCCCATATTCCCATTCTAAACAAACAACGCAGTTTACATGCTTCGTCCTTGTTACATTATTCATTAAGATAATAATTAATAAATGCACGCATAATTATCAGTGAACTTGATAAATGTTGCAGATATGTTTTACATGCATGCACAAACAAATGCCTTTCAACTTATGTGTGCAAAATTCAGAATAAAATGAATGTGCAGCAATTTGTACAAATAGAGAGTCTGTAGGCCTACTATATGTGTTGTTGCCATTAAATAAGCTCATTTAGTTTCATATTTGTTAAAATATTATAATGTTATTTTTTCCATCTATGTTGACTATGAAAAGTGAACCGCACGAGTAAGATAGGATGCGCAATATCGAGAGACATGGAGCGGGTCAGACATGATTTTGACCACTTAATTAAGTTTTGTTTTGTAGAAAACCTTTTTTTAAGTGAATTTCGTTTTGTATAAATTGTATCTTAATTGTATTTTTTTTTATCAACCAATTGCCTGGATTTAATAAAAAGCAAATATAGCAGACAACACAATCATAGAGGCACCCGCGCGGTCACTTGCATTGCTCGTGAACAGGAGCGCATCTCATCCTAACTTAACGAAACTTAGCATATGCCTCACAGACATGAAATATATCTTAAGAAAGCTTAAAATGTCTTTTTAACAATTTAAAACGAAAAGAAATAGGCTACTCTCTGGTTATGTAATCTATGATGTGCATTTCTCTCTATAGGCGCGTTCACTACGGAGATGGCGATCATCAACTTAATCTTTACAGCTGTTGTTGCTGTTAATAAACTAAAAATAATAGGCCTATAATTTTATTAAACAATAAATTATATGAAATTGTAATTGTATTAAAAAAGCAACAAAAAATTCCTGTTTAATTTTTTTTTTTTACCTATGCTAATTACGCATTAAATTCAGGTAGGCTACTGAGTCGCTGTCCTCAGTGCCGCAGAAAAGCGCTGAAACGGAGATGAAGGGGAACCCGTTTTTTTTTGGGCTTATTTTAACTGGCCCATCCAGTTTTTCCTACAATCAAAATCCTGGCGCCGCTAGTGCTGCCACGTAAACAAAATTATTGATCATTTTCATAAAATCATATGTAACACGTTCCTACATGTGCTCACGTGTTGTTAACGCGTTCCTAGACTTTTTATTTAACAGGTATATGTTGTGTGAAGACTCTTATTTTGATATCCGATGAGAATTCTTCTCCTTTTCTCTGGGTTTTTATTTATTTATTTGTCTATTAAAAATCAAAAGTTATTCTTCAGTGAGTATGTCAGACTTTGCTGGATCACCTCCACCGTATGTAAGCTACTAAAGTTTTTCTTTTGCTTTTTTAATAATCAAATTTATTAAAATAATCGGGATAATCCTACTGGATAATAAGCTCGATAGCCTAACGTTACCTGTTTCATTGGCTGATTGGCTCTCTTCCTCGTCAACATCAACACCTGGCCTGTCATGTGGACACAGTGTCTGGCAAGGTATCTTTGCCTTACTTTGAGGTTCCAGGTATAGCTTATATTTTTGCCTATTTCTACGCATATTTGTCCCAAAAAATACTAATTACGATGGAAAGTGCTGGAGACGAGTGGTTGAGTTCTTATCACGTAATAAGGGAATCCATCTGTAAGCGGTGTAATTCATCTCTTAATTAATACAATTGAGTGCATTATTGCTGCACTTTTTTCAGCAGCGCAGGATCCGGAAGAAGTTCTTCCATTCATTTATCCCATAGGGATTTAACAATAGTCTCCATTAAAGTGTTAAACCAATCAGCTATGAGGTGAATCATAACATCATACACTTTATACACATACGCTTGTTTCGGGTCTCTGATAAATAGCATCATGGGAAAGTTTTTCACCACAAATTCTGCTGTTAAACTTTTTTTTTCTTTCTCTTTTAAGTGTGACAAGACAAATGACAAGACAAAAAAGGGCAGCAGTTAAAAACATACAAAAAATGAAAAGTTTAATGGATATACTTAAAGAAAAGAAAAAAGTTGACGAAACACACAATGAGTATGTCCCCATGGCTGTGCTCAAGGAACTGCAAGACAAGCACTACAACCTCAACAAAAGGAGGATATGAGTAATAAAGAAAAAGAGGAAACCATGAAATGTTTAAAAGAAGAGAAAATGGACACGAAAGCTGAACTGCAGCAACTAATGTGGTTAAACCTTCATCTCCAAGAGGAGCTCAACAAAACAAAAAAGTCAGCATTTTCAAACTGGTTGGCTATTCATTTAGCATAGATGGTCCTTAGAAAGAATTGGACACTTTTAAATGCAACTTATAGCCTATGATTTCACTATTTTTTTGCAACTAAACTAATAAAAGTGTCAATCTGATATGACAGTAGCACAAAAGGAGCCACAGACCTCTTCTGCAGGACACACTCCTCTCCCACAGCAGCCAGTTCACGGTCCAGAAGCAGAGGACCAGTCGGCTGTAAGACACAGGGATGACGAGGTGTTTCGTAGACTGTAAAACATAAACTCTAAATATTCATATCAGGAGTCTTGAGAAGCCAGGTTTTCCCTGTATACCCTTACGAAATGTTTTATTCAGGTGTGGTATTGATATACTTCTTTTAAACTAGGGCTGCACGATTGATCACGATGAAACAGCACTCGCGATTTAGCAAAGGCTGCGATCATTTTATGTGCAGTGAGTCAATGCAGTTCGGTTCCTGTTGAAGACAAAAACTGTCAGTGGTAAGTATTTACATACCTATTTCTTAATGTAATAGTAATGTTTTCTTATAATATCTTTGTACTTTTACATTTATATGTTCATCATTTCATTGGGTAACTGTTGAGCAGCTTTTTTTGTTGAAAGCTTGACCACTTTCTTTGACACATGAGTTCCTACACTTCTTGAGTGCTCCAGTAGTGTTATAATATGGATAGTTCTGTTCCTCATGATTGGCTGAATTGCTTTCAAAGCCGCTGTAAAATACTGTAAAACATAACAAACACCTGGACCTCATTACAGCAGTAGCCCCTTTCACACATAGTCCTCACTGGTGAATGACTGTGAAGAGATCATGTGTGAACAGGACCTTTTCAGAAATACTGCTAAACCAGTTCTGCCAATTTACCAGTAAGTGAAGTAATAACATTACTGGTATGATGCTATGCGTGAACAAAACATGACGATTACTGTATGAGCCGTACAAAGTCAGAACATGCTGACGTAAGAAGTCTGCTTTGGGCCAATCATAAAGCTCTTATGGAGATGTATTTTCTATGTAAATATGTGCTAGATGGAAATCTTTGACCATTGCGCCGCGTCAATCAGTTCTGCCAATTTACCAGTAAGGGAAGTAATAACATTACTTAGTAAAAACAAAACCTGAGCTGTAAGCTATTGAAAAGTTGGTGTGCAGTTTATATCAATTGTGTATAATTGTAGTAATAATTCAAATTAATTAATTAAAAACTATAATTAATGTCCTAATTATTATGCTAAAAGTATGTAACCATACCAATACAAATTTGTAATGAAACCATTATCAGAATCAATACAAAATTGCAATGGAAACCATTAAATACAGTATGTACAAATCATGACCAATACATATTTGTAAGAAAACCATTACAAATCAGAACCAATACAAGCTGTGATGGAAACCATTAAAAATACAAATCATGACCAATAAAAATTTGTAATGCAAACCTATACAAACCAATAAATCCTAATGCAATATGGCCCAAAACACACTACTTAATGGACACAACTTGGTAATGGTTTTAATGGTTAACGGCTGGTGGTTTGTAATGGAAACCATTAGCATTTCTGTAATGGTTTCTATAGTTTTTTCCGCAGGGCTGCTTAATGAGTGACGACGGAGGACAGAACTAAACATTCAGACGAAGCCTGGTTACACTTTAGGTCTGTGATATTAGTCTGATTTTATTTTAGATTTCGGCAGATTATACAAATAATATATTGAGGTAAAACCATTAAAAACTATTGAAACATTCTGTCCAGCGCAACTTCCTTCCCTTCGCAGCAGTGCGCTGTCATTCCTCCCTAAAACTTCACGACAGAATCAGCACGATCCGTGATTGCTGTAAAGTGCAGTCTAGCTACTAAAAGCACAAAGATATGCGCAGAGATGCTGTTCGCAAGACCGCAACGAGACAAGCTAATTATACTTTGGGTTTCATGTGCGCGTCTAAACGATCAAATGTACACAAAAATATGTCAAAATGACCCGCTTGGAGATTCACTTAAACACAGTTTATGTCTTAAATGGACGTAGTTATAGTTGGGAGAATATATGGGTCATCAGTAGCTTATTAGATCTGCACTCGGTCTTAAAGGGGAAGCAGTCTAATAAACATGCTGACGATTGCGCCATTACTGCCAATCAAAACTCAAAAGGCAAAGAGAAAATCACTCACAGCTCTTGAATGAATAACTTCAGCTTTAATAAGCAGTAATCTATCTTTGATAAACTATGCAGTGTTATTTTACATTTGATTACTTTATTAGATTTCTGTTTAGACCGTACCTGAACAGTAATGTTAGTAGACCTTCCTGAAATTAAAGCACTGTGTAGGCCTATATAATGTGTATCTTTGTTTACTTGTTTATCTTTTGTTTATTTATTGTTTATCTTTGTTTAATATATATATATATATAAGAATACCGTTAAAGTACCGGATCGATAAGCCGTATCGGTAAGAGTAGTAATACCATTAAAAGCTTAAAGACACCCATCCCTACTCCCCGGTCAATGCTCCGACAACAGCCCAGACATGAGCTACTTCAGCCACCAGTCTCCCCAGTCCCTGGTAAGATGCCAAGCACTGGTCCTTCGTCAGAGAGGGCATCCGACTCAGAGACGGAGATAGAGACTCAAAATAGTTAGTGTGGCAGCTCAGTGAAGCACTTTAAAAAAAAGATTTTTATATACAGTATAATTGTGCTTCAAATAAATAAAAGTATTTACCTACACCTTATTCTTGTTTCAAATCATTTACATAATATATATGAATGTAGATGGAGCGTGATAAAAAGGTGACCTTGAAATTGTGGCGTTAAATGCGACGCGAGACGAGGAAAAATGTGGGTGCACCTTTTTTATTTAGGCACACCAGTGCAACCAAGGCAAAAAGTTAGTCTGGAGCCCTGCTCACACTCACACTCTCACACACACTCGCACACTCACACACACTCATGTGTTTAATAGTGTTCAGACAGCACTGTATGTGCTCAGATCCATCTGCGACAGGTACAGCAGTGAGCTTAGATATAAACACACACACACTCACTCACTCATTCACACTCACACACACACTCATACGCACACTCGCATATGCACACTCACACACACTTATGTGTGTCACACACACACTCAGATACATCTGCGACGGGTACAGGAGTGAGGTTAGATATATAAAAAAACACACATTCATTCTTGTAATCATAATTCGTCATATACACACACACACACACACACACACACACACATACACAACACACACACACACACACACACACACACACACACACACACACACACACAGTTTCCTGCAGTGTCTCCAGCGAAGGCCTCATGTGGACAGTCTCACTTCCTCACTCACCAAAGACTGACCCGACCGGCTCCTGAGGTCAGCGCTCTCGCTCAGGGCCTGTTCCTCGTCATATCTGAGAGAGAGAGAGAGAGAGAGAGAGAGAGAGAGAGAGAGCAGCACTCCTGGACTCACAGCACTTGATAGATAGATAGAGAGAGAGAGAGAGAGAGAGAGAGAGAGAGAGAGAGAGAGAGAGAGAGAGAGAGAGAGAGAGAGAGAGAGAGAGAGAGAGAGAGAGAGAGAGAGAAGAGAGAGAGAGAGCAGCACTCCTGGACTCAAAGGTCTTCTTTAATCAATCAATAAATACATAAGAACCTTATTAAATAATCATAACAACAAACATTCCATCAAACAGAAAAACATGTGTGCCTACTTACAGTACATTTATACATACATTAAGTATGTTTTTTTTTGTTTTTTTTAAATATTAAACAGTAAACACTCATCAACATCAACATTACAAATACAATGATTCACAGCCCATTTACCTTTAAACATCTCCATATCATTGACCAATTTATAATATGTAAACTCAATTTTAATACGAGATTTTAATAACCCTTTTAAAACAGACACAACATCAGCTGACCCAGCATCGATCAAGCGATGTTTTCTTGATAACCATATCGCCAATTTTGCCTGACCAAAAAGAAAATTTAACAAAACATGTTCATCCCTCCTACTTTTAATATACTTTGGTCCATAAATAAAAAGTACTGGAGTAAAAACTCTGCCTAAATTTTGAACCCATTCTTCTAAGATACAAAATAAGGATTGAAGCCTTTCACACTTTAAAAACAAATGAAAACAGTCTCCTCCTCACTACAAAATGGACAACCCACCCCTACCTCTGGATCAAGGTGTGCTCTGTGTCTGTTTGTAGCTATAATCCCGTGCACTACTCTCCACTGAAGGTCTCCAGACCGTTTCTCAATGGGTAGCTTATACAGGGACCTCCAGCGTCCTTTAGGGGATTCTCCTGGCCCCAGAACCTCCAGCCATTTGGACTCGCTGACACTCTGCAGTGTGTTAAGATGCCACACTTTCACACACATAGTGTAAATAGCTTTCTTATCAGCATCGGCAAAGGCGGCCAAATAAGGTATCTTAAAAGTCAATAAGTAACCCTCCTTTTCTTGCCATTCACCAGTCTTTGCTGAGAAAAACAATTCTGGAAAGTCACAGTTCTCAGCCTCTTCATCAGAGGTCTCCATTGCCTGTCGATAGTCCTGAGGCAGAGACTCTAAAATCTGAGTCAACATATTTTGTGCCATCCTGACTGATTTTATTCCAAGTTTTGAAGCAAAATTTTCAGGGCTTATCCAACTTTTTTTATCTTTTAAGTGTCCAATCTTTGTCATATTTGCAGCCCACATGGCTTTTCTGAAAGTGTCTGATTTAAAAACTTCTGATTCCAGTTCAGAATTGAAAAAAAGTGGTTCCTCCTTCAGCCATAGTTTTTCTGTGCTATCTTCACTCCGTGAAAACTTAAAAAGTGTCCATGACTTTAAAATTGATCTGTAAAAGACACTCAGCCCACTTAAATTCAGTTTGTCAAAGTCCATCAAGAACAAATGGCGATCCAGCCCCATGTTTCCAGCTCTTCTTAGGAGGGCACAGGCTACTTCAGCCCAGCGCACATCCACTCCATAGAGCAATCTTTGTGCCGTCTGCATTCTGAAAGTCCTGCGTCTCGCTCTGATATCCACCAACCCCTGGCCTCCTTCTTCTCTGGGTAGATACAGTACCGCCGCCTTCAGCCAGTGCTGTCCCGACCAGAAAAAATCCACTAGTCGCTTTTGTATTCCTCGCACTAGATCCTCAGGAGGTTCAAGTATTGTCATTCTATGCCAAAGTGAAGAAGCAACCAAATTGTTGCATATTAGGACCCTCCCCCTATATGACAACAACCATTTCCATCGAGACAACTTTGCACACACTTTCTCCAAGAGGCCCTCCCAATTTTTCTTCTTAAACTCGTCTTTCCCCAAAAACACTCCTAAATACTTAAACCCTGCACTTCCCCACTGTAATCCACCAGGAAGATTTGGACCTTTAACCTCACTACCACACCATAAAGCATCACTCTTCCCCCAGTTAACTACTGCTGATGAGGCTTTTCCATAAAACTCTAATGCCTGTTTAAGCACCTGAATGTCACTTTGATCTCTGATTACAACTGTGACGTCATCAGCATAGGCAGACAGTTTAACAGAACAGTTTAGGGTGTTGACCTGTAGGCCCTTTAACTCTCTTCTCATTTTAACTAACAAAGGTTCAATTACAATGCTGTATAATTGACCTGAAATTGGACAACCTTGTCTGATTCCTCTTTTAACATTAACAGGGATACTCAATCCACCACCCATTTTGATCATACATGTCGCTTCGGCATATAAAAGTTTAATCCTTGAAATAAATTTTTCCCCAAAACCAAAAGCGTTAAGAGTGTCAAACAGAAAACCATGGTCAACCCTGTCAAAGGCCTTTTCTTGATCCAGAGACAACAGACCCATATTGACATCTTTACAATAATCATAATCAACAACATCCCTGATTAAATGAAGATTATCCATGATTGATCTATTTTTAACACAATACGACTGATCCTTGTGTACCACTTCATACAACACATTATTTAATCTATTTGCAAGAACCTTAGACAAAATTTTATATTCTGTACACAAAATTGCCACAGGTCTCCAATTCTTTAAAAGTGTTAAATCTCCTTTTTTCGGGAGCAATGATAGAACAGCACGTTGACAGCCAGTCGGAAGAACACCTTCACTAAAGCATTTCTGAAGGACTTCAAAATAATCATCTCCAATAATTGTCCAAAATGATTTATAAAACTCGGCCGGTAGTCCATCCAGGCCAGGACTCTTGCCTGAAGAGAGACCCTTTACAGCCAGAGAGATCTCCTCAAAAGGAGATATCAGTCTCTAAGAGCTCTTTATTATCTTCAGATAACACCGGTAAATCCTTTAGCAGCTCTCTTCTGCAATGTTCATCAGATATTTCAGCAGCGTACAAATTGGAGTAAAACTCAACAGCAAGCTTTCGCATCTTCTGTGGGTCTGAAGTAACATGACCATTATTGTCCTTCAATGACAGCATCAATTTCTGCTGACCCACTTTACGCTCTAAATTAAAAAAGAAAGTAGTAGGAGCATCCATGTCCTTCAGGGTTAAATAAAGGCTTTTTATGAGAGCTCCTTTAACCCGTTCATCCAGAATTAAACTTAAATGATTTTTCTTTTCAGTCCAACATTCTTTTAAATTGACATCATCATTAACAGTCATTTCCATTTCAATATCAACAATCTCTTTTTCAAGCCTCTTTAAAGTATTTTTTTAATCTACAGAAGAATAAGCAGAAAATTTCTGAGAGAAATCTCTTATGTGCACTTTACCCACTTCCCACCACTGTATTATACTTCCAAAAAGACTCTTTTCTATTTGCCATGCTTCCCAAAAAAGCTTAAAAGTTTCACAGAACTCTTTATCTTTCAAAAGTTTAATGTTAAAGTGCCAGTAACAGCTCTTCTGTGTGCTTTTAGACAGTGTGAACCCAACCCTAATAAGTTTACGATCAGAAAGTGTGTTAGGAATAATTTCTGTACTAACAACTCTATTTTTCAAGTTACAAGATATATAAAACCGATCCAAACGAGCAGCAGAAATCCTTTCATTACAGACCTTCACCCATGTATATTGTTTTACAGAAGGGTTGTGTTCTCTCCATACATCCAAGAGATTCAGATTTTTTATAACACCAGATAAAGAGGAAGCTGACGATGCATGAGATTCTTCCCCATTTCTGTCAAGAGTAAAATCAAGAGTGCAATTCCAGTTTTTCCCATCCCTCATCCCATTGATATTAAGAGAACCAACCCTTAAGATCTCCATAAGAAAAATAGAGAAAAAGAGAAAACAGATCAGATAGAAAGAGAAACTTTCAGCCATTATACTTATTTAGATTTTCCCCTCGCTTTTCCCATCCTTTTTCCTGATCTAACAACAGTTAAGTACTTTTTAAGACGAAATCTTTTCTGTTGTGAAAGTTCATCATAGCTACTTTTTTTCCTAGCCCACATTACTGAGGCGATAAACTTTTCAACATCAGGGAAGTAATCTCTTATTTCAACACCTGCCTTTCCTTTTGTCTTATCCAGAAAGGAATTAATCTGCTCAAGGGGATATAAATCTTCTACAACCTCTTTAACCTCCTCAGACCACTTCTCATCATCTCCCATTCCATCATCAGTGTACTGTGATAAACTTTCAGTCTCATCAGCCATATTTTCCTCAGAAACACCTTTCTGTACAATATCATCATCAGCATCACTCTGATCTTCTTCATCATCATCATCACTCACATCCTTATCAGGTAAATAAACACATCCAGATTTCTCCACGCAGCTAGCATTCTCATTTAGCTCACTCACCTCCTCCTGTTGCTCGTCTACTCCCTCTGTAGCTTCTTTGTCCTGCTCCTCGGTTCTTTCTGAGTTATTTACCGGTACTTGATTAACTCCTACATCTCGTGGTGAAGGAAATGATGAAGGCCGCTGTTCATCTCTATGTGGACACGTTAAGCGCTTATGGCCCAAATCGCCACATTCAAAACACTTTAAACTCACCGTACTCGCATAGACCATAAAAGAATTCTCTCCGTGAATAACACGGAAAGAAGCTTCCAAGGTCCTCTCCGGCGAACTGAGAAACATATAAACATGTCGTCTGAAAGCCAGAACGTGCTTTAGTGCGGCGTCCTTACATCCGAGTGGGACTGCTTTTACAGGGCTTGCTATCTTACCAAATCTCAGTAACTCTTTTATGATAGCTTCATTAGATATGAAAGGGGGGGCATTGGAAACTATTACTTTAGTTGCTGGAGATGATAGCGGAGTTACCGGAACAAAAGTTTCCTTCACCCATATTCCGCTTACAGTCAAATCATTAACGAGTAATTCAGTTTTCAAAAACACGACTATCGCTTTATTCATCCGTGACGATGTTTTCAAAACCAAGTTTCTGACCGATAACTAGGAGTAAATCCTCCACTGTCACTCCAGCCTCAGGCACACACCTGCAGCCGTTTCGGAGTGACAGGGGTGGTGTTCCCTGCGCGTGAGCAGTCGCCATCCCGGCGACTACAAACCGCACACACACGAAAAAAAAACCTTTCTTCCTTTACTGATAAAATTATTTTTAAATTACAGCGAGGGGAAAAAGTAAATAAATACATAAACCAGAAAGGTAACACCGAAAACACCACAATCACTCTCAACAACGCTCTCAACACGCGCTCAGCACCTCCACAAACTCCCAGCATGCACCAGAGAGAGAGAGAGACTTTTTGACTTTTAAAACACCTTTTTATTTGACATTATAACATTAAAACAAAAAAGGTGTTTAATATACCTTTACACCTTTCCCATTACTACCACGGGAAAAGTAACTCTCCATCCTCCAAAGAAAACAAATTTGTGCTTAAGCACCACTTCATTCCAAAACTTAACATATCATCATTCATTTTATAATATTCATATTCTAATTTAATTCTGGATTTAACCAAAGCTTTAAACAAGGCTAATATATTAATAGTTTTTCCTTCATTTTCAAATTTATATGCCTTCCAAATAGATAGTTTTGCTTGACCAATCAAAAAATTTGAGAGAGTACATTTTTCTCTTTGAGAACATGAATATTTACACCCAAAAATAAATATTGTTTTTGAAAAAACCCAACCAAGACTTGATAACATACCCTCTAAAAAACTAAAGAGAGCACACAGTCTTTGACATTCGCAAAAAGTATGAAAAACTGTTTCTAATACATTGCAAAAACTACAAACTGGTAATATTTCAGGATTACATTTAAACAGAAAGGTTTTTGTTGGCATTGCACAGTGCAAAATACGCCACTGCAGGTCTCCTGAGCGCTTCGGTAAAGGACTTTTATAAAACAACCGCCAAGAAGGGGACTGTTCTTGAGATACAGATAAGAAACTTCTCCATTTTGTATCTTTCTTCTCTATTAGTTGTTTAGAAAATGTAATTTTAACACATACAATATACAATTGTTTTTTATTTATTTCCAGAAATGATTCATGGTCTAGCTCTCGAAAGGAAAGGAGCGGTCTTTCTTCTTTAACATCTTGATAACTATGTGGAGTAATAAACACCTCAGGGAAGAGGCATTGCTTTAACCCAGTAGACAAAAACCTCTCAATAAACTGTCTAAGTAACACTGGAAAGGATTCTTTCAGCTTGTTTAAGATGTTTCCAACAATTCTCTCAGATTTTCCCCCAACTTGTCTACAAATTTCTTGTACTGAATTCCATTTTCTTTCTTCTAAATCAATTAAATCTTCTACTTTTGAAATACCTCCTGAAACAAAATTCTTAATTTCGGTATCTGACATATCTTTTTGGCAAAACCATGAATTATAAAAAAGTGGTTCGTCAAGACCAAAATGCTCTTCTCTGTCTGTTTTAAATTGATTCCAGACACTTAGAACATTCTTATGGAAACTAGTAAAAGATACATTTTTAAACATTTCGTTTGACATCAGAAATAACTGTCTGTCAAGTCCTCTTCCACCAGTGTTCCGTAAAATGGCTAAACTGAACATAATCCATGGCTGAGGGTTTCGATCATAAAGCAGTCTTTGAGCTATCTGTAATCTCATTGCTTTCACTTTTGAGACTAGATGGATAAGGCTTTGACCGCCCTCAGATACTGGCAAACACAAGACTCCTGAATTCAGCCAGTGATATCCTCCCCAAAAGAAATCCACAAAGTGTTTCTGGAGTAGTTGTAAAAGGTCTGTTGGAGGGTCTAAAACGGACAGACGATGCCACAACATCGAAGCAGCCAAATTATTAATAACTAATACCCTTCCTCTATAGGACAGCTGAGGTTGAATCCACTTCCATTTCTGAAGTTTCCCCAACACTTTTTCTGCTATTCCATCCCAGTTCTTTGTCATGTATTGATCAGTACCAAAGAAGACTCCAAGAATTTTAAAACCATCTGTTTTCCACTGACACATTTGAGAAAGATGAGGTGGACTTTCTTCCTGCCAATGGCCCAGAAGTAGTGCATTGGTTTTATTCCAGTTCACCTGTGCTGAAGACGCTTCCTGATACAGGTCAAGACTCATATTCAAGTGCTCAATATCTTCTTGAGATCGTATTATCACGGTGATGTCGTCCGCGTAAGCTGTAAGGCTTACGGTAGTTACTTCTGAGATATCAGGATTAAGAACTGAAATGCCATGTAGATTTTTCCTCAAAAGTCTCAGCAAGGGTTCTATGGACAAGGTATATAAAAGTCCAGAAAGGCTACAGCCTTGTCTGACACCTCTGCACACTGGAAAAGTTCTTGTTAAAACTCCATTAATCTTCAACATACTGTATACATCAGTGCATAGTAGCTGAACTTGTGAAATGAATTTCTCTCCGAACCCGAAGGCAGTCAAAGTTTTAAAGAGGTAGTGATGGTCGACTCTGTCGAATGCCTTCTCCTGGTCAAGTGACAGAAGTCCAACATCAAGCTTGTGTATGTCAGTTAACTGTGGTAGATCACGCACCAGAAACAAGTTATCAAAGATGGAGCGTTTCGGAACACAGTATGATTGATCTTCATGGACTATGGAAGCCAAGCATTCTTTCAGCCGATTCGTCAATGCCTTCGAGAGTATCTTGTAGTCTGTGTTTAAAATTGAGATGGGGCGCCAGTTTTTTAAGGACCTTAAGTCACCTTTTTTAGGTAATAGAGTTATTACGGCTCTTCTGCAACTAAGAGGTAAAACTTTAAATTTTTCACTTTCAGTAAAAACAGAATGTAAATCTGGTCCAATAAGTGACCAAAAAACTCTGTAAAATTCAGATGTTAAACCGTCCAACCCTGGGGATCGTCCAGCAGATTGTTGTTCACAAGCTGTACTTAATTCTTCAAATGACAGTGAAAGTTCTAGTTCTTTCTTGTTATCGTCGCTTAATTTAGGGACATCATTAAGAATACGTTCTACAGCTTTAGGATCACAAGACTGAGTACTGTAAAGATTTTCGTAGAATGACAAGGCTTGTAGGATAATCTCCTTTTTATCTGTTGTCTCTCTCCCATCGGGTAGTTTAAGATGATCAATTGATTTTCTCTCTCGAACTTTCCTTTCCAAGGCAAAAAAGAATTTTGAGGAAGTGTCCATGTTGTGAAGTTGAGCAATTTTTGCTCGAACTATTGCTCCTTGGTCTCTTTCTTCATACAGATTTTTTAAAATAAATTTATTCTGTTCAAGCAGATCTTCACTTTCCCCATCTTCTCCACTTATAGAGCTACTTAGCTTTAAAATGTCATCTTCCAAACGTTTGATCTTCTTTTTAGTTTCATTCGTATTATTTTGTGTATACTGTTGGCAGAAAGACTTCATCTGGATTTTTCCAATGTCCCACCATTGGCTTAAGGATTTAAACTGTGACATTCTCTCTCTCCAAGCTCTCCAGAAAAGAGTAAAAGAGTGCACGAAAGAGTGATCTTTTAACAATCTATTATTAAAGTGCCAGTAAGATTTGTTATGAGTATTCAATGTTGTGACCGTGACAGAAATGTAGTGATGATCAGATAGGGGTGTGGGACTAATACTGCTATTAAGAAAATGCTGTCTCTTAGTTTTTTGAACATAAATCCTATCTAACCTGGCTCCAGATATAATTTTTGAACTCATCTTTAACCATGTATATTGTTTTTCTTTAGGAAACGATTCTCTCCACACATCAACAAGTGCATGATATTTTAAAACATTTCTAAGTGCTTCTGATGATTTTGGGTGAGGTTCATCGTGATTCCTATCAACTGTATGATTAACAGTGCAATTAAAATCTCCGGCTACAACGATTACTCTTTCTTGGGGAATTCCTTTAATCACTTCTTGTAATTTTCTAAAGCATTCAATTCTGTCAGAACCAACATTAGGGGCGTAAACATTAATAAAAGAAAAAGATAAACCTTGCAAAATAATATCTACTTGTTGCATTCTACCAGGTATAATATCTATCATACTGAAATCCTGTCCTTGGAGTTTAGCAGATATCAGAATAGCAACACCAGCACTGACATTTGACCCATGATTGAGAAAAACTTGCCCTTTCCACTCACTAAGCCATTCTGGCTGGTTATATTTATCAGTGTGAGTTTCCTGTAAAAAAATTACACCTGTCTTCTTTAAAGTTAAAAAATTTAAAAGAGCAAATCTTTTCCTTACACTACGGCATCCATTAACATTTAAAGAACCAATGCTCAAGGATGCCATTATTATTAACAGGGAAAAAATAATGCAGCTGAGTACCATTATTGCAAGCTTCATCCTAACCTGTTACACCTTTTTATTGCTACGTTGGATCGTCTTTTTCACTTTAGTCATTATTTTCTTGAGGCGATATCGTTTTTGTCTATTGAATTCTTCAAGAGTTGCATTTGTCATTACATATCTGGAGGAGGCAAGAAAGCCTTTCAAATCTGGAAAAAACATTTCCATCTGGGGATTCCTGGTACCTTTAGTTTTATCAAGGAAGACACTAATTTGTTTTACAGAATATAGTCTAGAGTTTGTATCACTCGTTTCTAAAGACCCTGCTTGTGAACCGGTTTCTTCCATGTCAAAAAAACTCCCTTCACTTTCACTTCCATCATCTGAATCATCATCTGACAGGATATTATCTGTACTTACATTTGACCACTGACTACTTTTCCCTTCTTCAGATTCATTTTCATTTGTCACAACACTTTGTTTTTGTGTCTTTTTGCGGTAAACTCGTATTTTCCTTACTTTTAGACTGAGAACATGCGTTTTCTGACTGACTTACATCAGAAATCTCAGCTCTCTGTTCTGATTGTTTGCCATCGTTTGTATTTTCCTCTCGGTTTTGAGGCTTTGAGTTTGTCTCTTCACGCACATTAGAGCTGTTCTCTCCTGCACTGTTATGAGATCTGGGGCACGTCTGCCGAACATGACCATGGTCACCGCAAACATAACAGCGCATTTGTTCCGTGCTGATAAAGATTGTGTAATCTTTACCCTCGATTGATATCTTTATCGCTACTTCAAGCGGGTCATATTGTGCGTTCGGTATTATATAAGTGAAACGTCGAAAGGACATAATGTGCTTTATGTCAGGATTTTTGAGTCCTAAAGGGATCATCCTGATCGGCGCAATTATTTTACCGTAACGCTGAAGTATTTCTTTCAAAGTTTCATCTTTTATAAATGGCGGTACATTGGAAAGAACTACTTTTTTGGAGGGACTAGATAGTGGCAGTAATTGTAAAAACATATTGTTTACCTCAAGCCCTGTCTCGATTAGTTCATCAACCATATCAACTTCAGTAAGAAAAACAACAAGTGCTTTGTTCATCCTGGCAGCTGACTTAATGTTTGAACCACTAACCTTCTGGCTGACGGCTAGCAGAACGTCTTCAATGTTCATGTTCTCCTGCGGCATGCACTTGAATCCGTGTTTGAGAGTCAGACGCGAGAAAGCGTCGTTTGACTCCATTATTACTCGCAACCCTGCGCTATGCGCAGTCTGCGGGTAAATACTATAACAATCCTTTCGTTCAATTTATGAATGACTATAAACAAAGAAAGAAAGTTGAAAAAGGAAAAACAGAAAAGTTTTCGCACGCGTGCTCAAGCACCTGCAATCTTCCCGCTACCCACAATCCCTTGGGAGAGAGAGAGAGAGAGAGAGAGAGAGCAGCACTCCTGGACTCACAGCACTTGATAGATAGAGAGAGAGAGAGAGAGAGAGAGAGAGAGAGAGAGAGAGAGAGAGAGAGAGAGAGAGAGAGAGAGAGAGAGAGAGAGAGCAGCACTCCTGGACTCACAGCACTTGATAGATAGAGAGAGAGAGAGAGAGAGAGAGAGAAGAGAGAAAAGAGAGAGAGCAGCACTCCTGGACTCACAGCACTTGATAGATAGAGAGAGAGAGAGAGAGAGAGAGAGAGAGAGAGAGAGAGAGAGAGAGAGCAGCACTCCTGGACTCACGGCACTTGATAGATAGAGAGAGAGAGAGAGAGAGAGAGAGAGAGAGAGAGAGCAGCACTCCTGGACTCACAGCACTTGATAGATAGAGAGAGAGAGAGAGAGAGAGAGAGAGAGAGAGAGAGAGAGCAGCACTCCTGGACTCACAGCACTTGATAGATAGAGAGAGAGAGAGAGAGAGAGAGAGAGAGAGAGGTGGCTCAGCTCACCCCATTACTATAAATAGTCTACTCATATTAAATGCTTCAGTGATTATAAAGGAGCTGCTCTTTAATTGAGTTTTTGTTTTTCATGAGACTTTGTGCCTTTCCCCTACTTTCCCCATATATTAGCCATTGGAAATAGCTAATAAGTCAATTAGTGGTCCTCCGCCGCCATCTACTGGTTGTAATGGTAATTAATGTTTTTTTTTTTTTAAGTGTTTGTTTGCTACGAAGTGTTGGTAACCTCATCGTTAAACTTTTAGTTTTACAAATCATCACATTAAACTTCACATTAATAATCAGGATCATATTTAGCTACAGTTTGAAGTGCTGGAATAAGTGTGAAACACTTTAAAAAGTCCTTGAATTTCACTCCCACACTTTGCATGAACCCTATAATGAGTAATGTACAAACATGAGACTATTTCTGCCACAAGACCATGGTCACAGTTAGCGAATGCTGCTGATTTGTGGAGAGAAAAGCCTTGATTAACTTGTTCATTCATGGCACAGTGTTTCCACATCACTGCTGTTTATTTAGTCCATTTCTTTAAGGATGCACAGAGATGAACATTTGGGCTGATACCGATAATTCGTTATATTTGAAAGCCGATAACCAATATATTGGCCGATATCATTTTGAGAGCCTGATTACAAACACACAAGTCTCACCATTAAAGGCCATGATCCAATCACACATTTAATGATGTTCTCTTGATAGTGTAGGAGCTGTATTTTTAGACCTTAAAAAGGCTTTTGATACAGTCAACCATCAAGTACTGCTGACCAAACTCACACATTTGAACTTTTCTACAGATGCTATATCATGGTTTCAATCATATTTATCAAACAGAACACAATGTGGGGCTCAATTCTCGGGCCTCTATTGTTCTCAGTGTACATTAATGATCTTCCAGCTGCTTGTCTGGACTGTAATGTGCAGATGTATGCGGATGACGCTGTGATCTTCATACATGGTAAAGATGCAAAGATAATAGCTACAAACCTGACGAATGCACTAACTAAAGTTCAAAACTGGCTCAATCAAATCTGTCTCACTCTTAATACCAAAAAGACCATTCCCATTTTCTACGTCGTTTTTGCACGTCCAATTTTGCTCCCCTTGAAGGTGCAGACTGTGACGCCAGATGACGTCTTTTTCCGACGTCTTCCGCACGTCTAATTCTTGAGAAGTATCAAATCCTAAAATGTTTAAAAGTAGCTGTCTTCTTTACAAATCTATGAATGGATTCGGCCCACCACCCCTGGGGGATTTCATCAAAAAGAGAAACAGCGAGACCAGGACTAGATCATTTACTTGTGAATGTAAAAAAACTACATTTTAATTGACCTTTCGCCGGCCCCTCCCCCAAAACGGCCATTGTCCAATCACACATCATAGCAACCGTTACTATGTGAGCAGGTCCGACAAACATTAGCAAGATGGTGAAGCGTGCGCCCACGGCGTTTGTAAATCGGACACTAGATACCCCGAGAGATTGTCTGGAGGAGTTGTGTTCTTTCCATTCCCAAAGCCGAAAACACAACGTGAGCGATGCCTACAATGGATAAAACAGTGTGGACGGCCCCACTCCCAGTTAAATGTGTCGAACATTACGAAGCATAAATACGTCTGCTGGCTGTGGTGTCGATGGCTACTTAAAGGTTTTTTTGTTTTGTTTTTCTGATCTGAAAAACTATCCTATCTGTTACTCAAAAAACATAATATTGTCTGAACCGCGAGTTTTATGATCCGTTACCCCACTAATAAATATTATGGTCTCAACCGCGAGTTTTGTGATCTGTTGTCCCCCTAATAAATATTATGGTCTCAACCGCGAGTTTTGTGATCTGTTGTCCCCCTAATAAATATTATGGTAGTGCATTATGAAAGACAAGCAATGAAAGTTATTTAGATGCAAATTAAGGCTATGTCTGGTTAAACAGTTATTGTGTGATTTCGTTTATTGTGCGTTGTCAACTTGAAGCATGAATTTAAGAAAGAAAATCATTTTTGGAAGAAAATGCACCACATACTTTTGTCAATGATATATAGCTAAAAGATTGTAAAAGCTTTCAGTTCACCCTGCCTAATTGTAGTTGAAAAGTCAAATTAAGCTTGATTAATGATATACTGTGACTGATCAGATAAACTACAGCATCGAGAATATAGCCTAACTCCCATGTGTTTTGCAGCATTTAAAGTGTTATGCGAAAAAACACACATAAGAAATTATTGCTGACAGC
This sequence comes from Rutilus rutilus, assembly GCF_951802725.1. Lineage (NCBI taxonomy): Eukaryota > Metazoa > Chordata > Actinopteri > Cypriniformes > Leuciscidae > Rutilus > Rutilus rutilus. Next base: position 46,368,514 of record NC_140212.1, read on the forward strand.
ACTTTTATTTTCAGAGAGTTTTTTCTTTCACACAAAAACACAACAGTGAGTGTCTTTCAATGCTTTTAAACACTTGTCTCTTGTTCTTTGTCATATCACAAAGTATGTGTATGAACACCGGTAAGCATTAGCCTCGACAGAGACGTAGTCGTGTCTCCTTCATTGCGTATTTTTATATTTTAAATATATATCCCTCCACTGCATACTGTAACCCCTTTTGCCTCGATCTGGAGGATATCGCGGAGGTATTGCTCCAAAAAAGGTCACTGACACGCACGGGTATACCTCTTCCCGTCATGGCAATCTGTCGCGCTGGTCGTGTTTGACCATTTGTTTGTCGGACGTAGCAACAGTAACTACGGGGGGTGGGGCTCGGCGAAAGGTCAATTGTGAAGTACCATTTAGAAAATCTTCGTTTGCACAAAATGTCCTCTCTATTACAGGCTGCACACATTGGAACAGTATGCCAGCGGAAATTAGGGATAGCCCCACTTTTGTTTCATTTAAGAAACATCTTAAAAGATGGCTGAATAACAATCAAAAATGTAATCATTGAGTAATAAAGTAGAATTTGATAGGTAGATTTATTAATAAATGTATAATAAGCACTTTGGGATGTCTATGCACAGGCGTTTATGCACTTTAAATAAATATTACAATAAGTACTCTATAAGGTACAGGGAATGTGAAGGTGACGTCACGCCGTGTTGCATTATGGGTCCGCCGCCATATTGAGAGGATCGCGCCCTATTCCGCTGTATGTGAATTCATGTGTTGGAGGCTGTGTTTAGATTTTCTGTTGAGCTTTTTAGTAACGTGAATATGGTTGGTCAGTGCCGCTCGATCCAGAACTGCCATAGCAGCTCACATGATCCTTCAGGGAGGAAAATGAACAACAGAATACGTTTTTTCCACTTTCCTTCCTTGAAAAAACAACAAGGGAAGCAGGCGGAGGAGCTGACGAGAAGGCGCCGGATCGCGTGGGTTGCCGCAATAATGAGAATTTTTTTTAATTTTAATAAACAAATACAAAATATTGTCTTCTAAAATTCCCATAAATATGGTTCTGCCATGTGAGGGTGAGACTGTGGTTCTTGGACAAAGTTGTCATAGTCTGCTGTGCTCTTACAAACATGTGTCCAAGTGTTGTGCAGTGACCGCTAAATCAACTGGTTTGTAAAAACGTTTGTTAAAAGTTGTACAAAGCAAGAGGTGTTGTGTATTGTATATTCCTTGATGACTTGTAGGATAGTTGATGAATTATGTTGATTTTGTGGTTCATGTTAGCAGACGATAAAGCCACATTGCATGAATCAAATAAATTATATTTATTTTGTTTTCAATGAACAATTTGCTTTGATATTCTGTACATCTTTTTACATGCCCTTTTAAAATGTTAGTGAATCAAGGTTTTGTATAACTGCTTAATAAATACATTAAGTGACTTTTATCTGTTTCTGTACTGATTGCATCCACAAAGACTCTTTTAAATAACGTTACACATAAACTGGGATGGGCAAAGATACATCAGTCTATTTTGAAGGGATGTATAGCTCTTAAACTCCTGCAAAGTGTACGCACTCAATTCAAAAACAAGGTTAACGATGTCCAGATTTGTGAGCGCAGGTAACGTTAGTGCGTCTGGATCTGTAATCCAGTCTTGGGCTGCTAAATCATATGGATCAACGTTGTTTATCGCGGACAGTTTGTCCAAATAACGTTTTTGGCAGTGGCATTTAGTTTCTCCCGATAGGGTCCCTTCTCTTTTTCTTTCAATTTCTTGCGTTCTTCTTCAATTTGACCCCGTTTTAGCCAAACACACCCAACTATTACATGTCATAGCAACGGGCGGCGAAAAGGTAAACAGAGATCGTGCCTCCTAAGATGGCGCCCACGTCCCATAATGCAACACTGCGTGACGTACCTTCACATTCCCTATAGGAACTTTTAATGTTTTTTAGCTCTATATGTATATTTGTTGATATGTGTGTTGTTTTGTTTGTTTTTTGGGTTGTATTTGTCTCTGTCTGGGACTACGGATGGAAATTAGCATTGTGCTAAATCCGGCATATTTACGTTCAGCTTTGATTGTACGTTCATGAATATGCACTGTCCCATCTAAATAAATAAATTCAAACAGTTTTATGAAGCCTAAATGACAGACTTCAGTAGTGTTGTCAAAGTACTGGTACTTCGGTACCAAGTCGGTACTGAAAATGTGACGACACCAGCATTTCTGTAGTAGCCTACCGGGTATATTCGGTATCCACTAATAGGAGCTGCTTTAAGTCGCTTCTGTGTTTTTATCTAGACTAATTTTTTTACTAGGAGCACTGTAGTTGATATATACCACGATATATATTTAGGGTCTGTGTATATTAAACTGCAAAAATACTATTTAAATATTAACCCTGCATGTTCTGCTTGTCTCTGTGTGAATGAATGGCGCAGACGCGCGGTTTCATTTACCTCACACACACACACACACACACACACACACTGAAGCACGCGTGACGCTCGCGCTGTTTTCAGTCTCTGCTGCCTCACGATATGACGATATGATGACATGATGAAATTCATCTCCAGAGTCACTCTGAGAGTCACTTCATGAGCATTTTACCGTTTTATTTGAGAAAAACTATCGTCATATCACACACACACTGAAACTCAAAGGTCTTTACGGCAACCCGTCAAAATAAAAGTTCGGTTTAACTTGAAGAAATTGACAGAAATAATTATATTAGGCTACTGTACAGTAGATTTAGCCACGTCTCCATGGGATTTTTTTATAAGCAATATTTACGTTTAAACAGCATGTGGCCTTTAATGCTTATATTATTTACTTATGATTACCATCATAAATAATAAAGTCATTGAATTGAATTTAATATTTTTTTCAAATTGTTAAATAAAATAGAAAAATAGTTCCAACAGATTTCGCTGTGGTACCGAAATTGGTACAGAAAACCGTAACATTTTAATGGTATCGGTACCGACTACTGGAATTTTGGTATCGTGACATGCCTAGACTTGACTATTGACAGAACTATTTTTAGACCTAATTTCCTAATCGGATCGATAACGATAACATTAAAGATGAACATATCGTCCGATATTGATATATAGTGCATCCCTATATGTTTTACTCAACCTGTTCTTCAATATTTAATGTAGCCTATGTCACGAAAACAAGTTATTACAGCCACAGTTTGTTTCAATTAACTGAAAAAAAAAAAAAAAAAATTAAAAAATGTACACAAAACTGCCTTATGTGCAATATAGATGTTTATGAAAACGTTTATTGACAGTTTTCACTTACATTTTTTTATTTATTTCGGTGCATAACTATCTTGATCTATGTGATTATCAATATCTCTGTCTAATCATCTGTGTCAGTGTAATGGTGTGTGTGTGTGTGTGTGTGTGTGTGTGTGTGAGTGTGATCTTTTAGGACTAGTTTTGGAAATGATGTTCAAAAAGGTCTTAAAATGTAAGTAAATGTTTTAAAGTAATGTTCACAAATTCTCCAGACTTTGTTTCTAATGTCTGAAAAAAAAAACATCTGTGAAATGTTTAAAAGCAAGCTTTGGTGAGAATCCCCGACTCAGAGCATACAGTGCAGTATCATACTAGTGTTTCATTCAGGACACAGTCGTACGACCGCAATCCACCGTGAGCGGTTCAACAGTTCATCTGAACAACATGTAGTGTGTGTGTAACTGGGATTCAGCCCTAGTACTGGTCTGATCAAGTGCTTCAGTGTGTAGTTCATGTTTGCAGTGTCAGTGTGAACGGATGAAATGAAACGAGGTCTTGCCAGTAGAAGTTCCAGTCGTCGCTGTCCGTCACCTGGATCCATCCTCTCTTCTCAAAGTTATTGATCAGCACCGATTTCTCGATGTCCGTCACCCACTTCACCTTCCCAGCCATCGCACACACACTCCTGAGAAACACACACACACTCCTGAGAAACACACACACACTCCGGAGAAACACACGTCACTTCCGTCTCAGAGACACTGAACCCCGACAGCTCAAAACACTCATGAGAGAGGAGCGGCTCAATCACTGTGAGGTTATTAATGGTGTTCGACTGAAGAAAAATATAATGTAAATAATACTTTGCTTTACAATAAGATCCCATTAGATAACATCACTTTTAGTAACTAAAAAACACAACTGTTAGGTTCATGTCAGCTCAGGTCCAATGATGAATAAATAATGTTAACAGATGCAACTGTTGATTTAAAATGTATCAGTAAAAGTTAAACATAACATGCACTAAGATTATATAATCTGTAACATGCGCTAGACTCCCACTGTCTAGTGTAATATTCTCTAATTCAGGTGATATTTATATTATTCATACTACTCAAAATACTGTAAATATGTTCATAATCTGTAAATGTTTATTCAGACTAAACCCAACTGTGACCCTACTTTTTTACTTTTATACTATTTTTATTTATTTTTTATATATTTTCATTCTTAGAATTTGTATTACTATGTTCTTGTTGTATTTGTATTTGTATATGTGCACTGGAAGCTTCAGTACCAAGAAAAATTCCTTGTGGGTGCAGCACACTTGGCAATAAAGCTCTTTCTGATTCTGATTCTGATTCTGATTCTGATTAATAAATGCTGTAGAAGAACTGATCATTTTTAGTTCATGTTATCTAATGTTATTCGCTAATGAAACCTTATTGTAAAGTGTTACCTATATTACAAATACTTTGATAAGTTATTAATGTTTTATTTGTAATTGTAAAATTATTAAGTTATTACAATTATTTCTATAATTACACTTTGTTTGGCACTAAAACACATAATCATGTGTGTCACATTATCATTCAGTAATGTCTTTGATAATGTAGTCGATGTTCATGATTGTTTAGAGGAAGATTCTGAAGTGCTGAAACAGATTGTTATTGAACACGGATGATAAACTACAGGCGCTGCTCGTGCGTTTCATCATAAACTGACAGACTACGGATCATATAATCAATAAAACACGGCGGATGAACTCACAATCACAGCTGTCAGTCCGCGCAGAGATCAGTTCATGCTGAATGTTGCTGGAGAAATGAGCTTTTCTTCATCAGAGGAGCATCACAACAGCAGCAGCGGCCCATAGCAACGGCTCTCCACTTCCCATAGCAACGGCTCTCCACTTCCGCCTGGACTGCGTCTTCTTCTTCTTCTTCTTCTTCTGGTGTTTTAATGGCGGATTGGCAGACCAACATAAATGGTGCATTCCCGCCACCTACTGATCTGGAGTGTGGAGTATACTTGGCTTTGGAAGAAATGAGAAAAAAAAAAAAAAATCTATTTATTATTCCTGTTTTATTTAGATATTTAAATATTAATTCATGAATTCTTGATTGTCTTGACCCATTTCCTAACAATACTTTTATTGAAATTGTATCAACTCCCATCCATCGTAACTCTTGACTTAACTGTTGTCTCTCCCTTTCATACGCAGCACATTCTGCACATATCACAGTTTCCTGTATCATGCTTCCCTATTTTATAAAGACTATAATTTAATGCAGTGTGACCAATTCTTAACCTTGTAATGACATCTTTTTTCCTATTTCCATATCTTTTCCTCTCATTTCCAACCCGTTCCTGAATTTGATAAAGATGTCTTCCTTTAGAGTCACTATTCCATATCTTTTGCCATCTTTTACTAATTTCAATTGCTATTAATCTCTTGATTTCTGATTTACTTAGTGATACATTAATTTCTATTTGTGGATGATTTAATGCTTTCTTTGCCAACTCATCTACCTCCTCATTACCATCCACACCCACATGTGCTGGCACCCAGAGGAAGAATACCAACACCCCTAACTGCCTTGCTCTAAATAAACATTGCAAAACTTCAAATATTAAATCTTGCCGAGATTCAGATTTTCCACTCATAAGACTAGTGAGAGCAGCCATTGAATCATATCCCAGTTCTTGCTGGTTGAACTTCTTCAATCCACTGTAGTGCTAATATGATAGCTAGTAATTCAGTAGTAAAAACTGACACCTGATCCGATAATCTTTTTTGCAATTTTTATATTAAATGTAGGAATGAATTCTGCTGCTGCAGTTCTACCAGACTCTGGTTCCTTTGACCCATCTGTAAATACCTGTAATACTGAATAATATTCTCGATTTACATACTGTTTAACTACTAACTCAGTTGGTATGCTTATTGGTTTATTTATCTCTTTATGTATTTGTAAGTCAATGAATGGCATAGGATACATCCAAGGGGGAATAGCTGGTATTGGAACAGAAGGGGCTATTAAATATTCTTTCAATCCCAAACTGTTTGCCTCCTTCCCTACTACCCAACCAAAGCTTGCTGTATCTTTGTATTCATACTCCCAACACTCCTTCAGAAGTATTTTTACTGGATGACTTTCCAGATGTCCACATACACCTGACCAGTATCTCATCCTCAACTGAAGTCTACGTTGTTCCAACGGTAATTCTCCTAATTCAACTTGTAGTGATACTACCGGAGAAGATCTAAATGCTCCACAACAAATTCGCAAGGCCTGATTTTGTATTACTTGCATTTTTTTTAAGTAAAGTTTTACTCGCAGAACTGTATACTTCCATAGTCTATATTTGACCTGATCACTGCATAATAAATTCTTTTCAGTGACTGGCAACTTGCCCCCCAATCCGCACCTGACAAGCATCTTCAAACATTTATTCCTTTTTTACACTTTTCTATCAATTTCTGAATATGAACTCCAAAATTTAATTTATAAACCATCCACATACCTAGAAATCTCACTACTTTAACTTGTTCCAGCTGATTACCATACATTTTAATATTTAACATAGGATTACTTTTCTTATTTGAAAAACAAATTACTTGTGTTTCCTGGACTGTGTCATTTCCGCAACGTCAGTTTATAGTTTATGTCACAAATTACTAACCCTAACATTTGCACTTGTTAAGAAAAGAAAATCATTTGTTATAAATGTATATAGGCCTACATATATTTATGATTCTACTGATCGCTGAAAGGAAATACAGTGTTTGAATTTAGTGTTTGTCGCTGTCTAAATAGTTTTGTTTCTCAAAATGCGTTATGAAAAAAAACATGTTATATATATATATATTTGTTATATGATATATATATATTTGTTAATATTATATGGTAATATTTGGTGCTGAAAAAAATATATACAAAACCAGAAAATAAATCTAATCATAAAAATAAATGAATGAATACATAAAATGCCTCTATTACTAATAATGTAAATCTTGAATATAAGCTTTATTCACAATATTGTTTTCCTCACTGTTGTATTTTCTGATACAGAGATCAAACACAATATTGTTGAAATTACACCTTATAAATGTGGTTTATGATTGAAGATGTGTGAAACTGTGTGTGGAAGAAGTAACAGATTTAGAAGATAAAGCTCTTTTAATTCAATTCACATTTATTTGTACAGTGTTGTTCACAATACACATCGTTTCACAGCAACTTTACAGAAAATACATGAGTGCATATTACAATCTAGAGTCTGTTATCAGAGGAAACTGTCTAAGGTATGTATTTCAGAAATGTACATTTTCAAAATCACAGTAAGCTAAAAATCTTCTTGGTACTTCGGGTAAAGTAACTTTTGGGTTACTTACAGTTTTTACCAATTGCTTACACACGTTTTCAAAACTATGTCTCCTTTTTTCAAAACTCTACACACAATTCTCAAAACTGCACACACAAAATGCAAAACGCCTCACATCTCCTTCAAAATGCAACACTGCATTCAAAATGCCATAAACACATGTCAGAATGAAGCATTTGCATCAAATGGCAAACACTTCTTTCATAATAATACATTTTTGGATATACCATGTAAACACTGTTGTTCTAAATCTAAAGCTCTTTGGTCTTTCATAGGCTTATATCTACATTTCAATACAATGTTCTACAGTGAAACTAATCTGTTGTAACAAGTACACTGTAAACACCAATGCAGTGTAGAAACAGAAAATATTTAGTAGGTCTAACATTATTGTTGTTTACAGTAGCATACAACAAAACCATAAACATATGTACTGTAAACCAAAAGTATATTCTTTACAGTTTTTCTCGATTGTTTCCACACAAATACTGGTACTTGAGACACAATGACCACAACATGTAACTCATTCACCAACCCCCTGAACCAGTCCTGCTAAACTACAAGCACAATTCCTGCTTTACACTCAAATTGTACTTCTAAAACACACTTTTTTCAAAACACTACACACACTTCTCTGCTTTTGGCACAATTTTCCTGCAGAAAATCTCTTGTTTTCACAAGGAACGCACTGCCATTCAGATATGCACACTGACTCATCACATGGGCAAACACCCGTCACACAGTTTTACAATTAGCAATCAGAGCTTTAGCATAAAAGGGCAACAGGTGAGCTCTTCAACAGGTGAGCTCTTCAACAGGTCAGCTCTTCAACAGGTGAGCTCTTCAACAGGTGAGCTCTTCAACAGGTGAGCTCTTCAACAGGTGAGCTCTTCAACAGGTCAGCTCTTCCACAGGTGAGCTCTTCAACAGGTGAGCTCTTCAACAGGTCAGCTCTTCAACAGGTGAGCTCTTCAACAGGTCAGCTCTTCAACAGGTCAGCTCTTCAACAGGTGAGCTCTTCAACAGGTGAGCTCTTCCACAGGTGAGCTCTTCCACAGGTCAGCTCTTCAACAGGTGAGCTCTTCAACAGGTCAGCTCTTCAACAGGTGAGCTCTTCGACAGGTGAGCTCTTCAACAGGTGAGCTCTTCAACAGGTGAGCTCTTCAACAGGTGAGCTCTTCAACAGGTCAGCTCTTCAACAGGTGAGCTCTTCAACAGGAGAGCTCTTCAACAGGTCAGCTCTTCAACAGGTGAGCTCTTCAACAGGTCAGCTCTTCAACAGGTGAGCTCTTCGACAGGTGAGCTCTTCAACAGGTGAGCTCTTCAACAGGTGAGCTCTTCAACAGGTGAGCTCTTCAACAGGTCAGCGCTTCAACAGGTGAGCTCTTCAACAGGTGAGCTCTTCAACAGGTCAGCTCTTCAACAGGTGAGCTCTTCAACAGGTGAGCTCTTCAACAGGTGAGCTCTCTTCAACAGGTCAGCTCTTCAACAGGTGAGCTCTTCAACAGGTGAGCTCTTCAACAGGTCAGCTCTTCAACAGGTGAGCTCTTCAACAGGAGAGCTCTTCAACAGGTGAGCTCTTCAACAGGTGAGCTCTTCAACAGGTCAGCTCTTCAACAGGTGAGCTCTTCAACAGGTCAGCTCTTCAACAGGTCAGCTCTTCAACAGGTGAGCTCTTCAACAGGTGAGCTCTCTTCAACAGGTGAGCTCTTCAACAGGTCAGCGCTTCAACAGGTGAGCTCTTCAACAGGTGAGCTCTCTTCAACAGGTGAACTCTTCAACAGGTGAGCTCTTCAACAGGTCAGCGCTTCAACAGGTGAGCTCTTCAACAGGTGAGCTCTTCAACAGGTCAGCTCTTCAACAGGTGAGCTCTTCAACAGGTGAGCTCTTCAACAGGTGAGCTCTCTTCAACAGGTGAGCTCTTCAACAGGTGAGCTCTTCAACAGGTGAGCTCCTCAACAGGTGAGCTCTTCAACAGGTCAGCTCTTCAACAGGTGAGCTCTTCAACAGGTGAGCTCTTCAACAGGTGAGCTCTTCAACAGGTGAGCTCTTCAGTGGAGCAATGGATGCCAACACTGGATTTTTATTTTATTTTACTGTAACTGTATACAGTCAATTCTTCTGTTGTTTTGTATGTAGACCACTGTATGTACAACTTTGTGTTGGTTGGGATGTGCACTGTGTACATTGTTTTTGTGGGAAAAATAAAATATATTTGTTACCGTGTATTTGTGTGTTCTGAGTATAAAAACAATATTCCCCCGGTCTCGGGGGTCCCAGGAATCCATTGTTCAAAACAGATCATCTGACCTTTGACCTATTTAGGCCTATACTACAGTAAAGCAGTGATTGGTTAGTGATCAGTTAAGCAATTAGTGTTTGCACATGTGAGGAGTGTGTCTGTGTGACCTGGTGAATAAGTGCAGCATTTTGATTGGTTGTGTTTGGAAAAGGAAAGCAAGTCACTTCCTGATAGATCTTTGTGCTTTAGGTAGAGAATTGTGTGTAGTGTTTTGAAAAAAGTGTTTAATGCAATTGAAAACTGAGTCAAAGGCTGAGAAATAGCTTATGGTTTTGAAGATTCGGCATGTAGGTTTGCACTTTGAGTGAGAGGTTTCAAAAATCGTGTGACATGAAAAGATTTTGTGTGTAAGCAGTTGGTAAAAACTGTAAACACAACCCTGACAACAACTATAATAATAACATGATAAATGCTGTAAACCACATGACAACTTGTACTTTTCCTCTCACATACACAAAAATCATAAAGAATATAAATTTACAATTGTATATACAATTTAAAATACATTTTTACCCAAAATAAGTGTTTTGTGTGAATTATATTTGAGACAATTCTGCCTCCATAACAACAAGAAGAAGAAGAAGAAGAAGAAGAAGAAGAAGAAGAAGAAGAAGAAGAAGAAGAAGAAGAAGACGTCATAGGTCACATGATGTCCGGATCGCATTCATACTTAACGAGATCTGGCTATATAGTACCTACTCTTTTAGCACTCGTTCAGTAAGTACTTATTGAAATGAAGTCCCTCCTCATTGAGTATGCGGTTTGGGACGCAGCCCAAGAGTCCATGTGTGTGAGAGTGTGACAGTGTGAAACTGTGTGTGGAAGAAGTAACAGATTTATGAGATAAAACTCGTTTAATTCAATTTGTACAGCGTTTTTCACAATACACATCATTTCAAAGCAGCTTTACAGAAAATACATGAGTCCATATTACAGTTTACAGTGATCTGATATCAGAGGAGACTGTCTAAGTTATGTATTTCAGAAATGTACAAATTCAAAATCACAGTTTGCTAAAAATGTATGTAGATACAATGATATCATTGAAGTAATGAATACTTGCTTATTAACAAATGATTATGACATTTAGAAAATTGTAGCATTGGTGCATGTTGATTCACTTTTACAGTGTTTTGACCAACAATAATGAAGGACTGTGTGTGTGTGTGTGTGTGTGTGTGTGTGTGTGTGTGTGTGTGTGTGTGTGTGTGTGTGTGTGTGTGTGTGTGTGTTGAACTGAACTGAAGCAGGAGTGTAAATAAACACACAGAACAATAATCAGAAACAGAGGAATAAAGATCAAGAGGAAACTCAAATATGAACAAAAACAGCAAAACTAAACACAACCCTGACAACAACTATAATAATAACATGAGAAATGCTTAAATCAAATGACACACACACACACACACACACACACACACACACACACACACACACACACACACACACACACAGGTTTCTACAGAGAATGAGATCCTTCATTCACAGGAATTGATCAACAAACTGTGATATTGATTCATTCTCTTGAATATGTCTTATTTTCACAGCAATAGAGAGACAAAATAAAAGAGAGAGAAAACAAAGATAATAATAAAAAGATAAAGATCAATCCAGAACCCCCACTAACAGGTTTAGTACAGTATACAATATATTACAGCAGAAGCGTCTTTAATAATACAGACATAACCCACAGCAGAGGAATCATGTTCTGAACAGATCCGATGTGTGTGTGTGTGTGTGTGTGTGTGTGTGTGTGTGTGTGTGTGTGTGTGTGTGTGTGAATCATGTTCTGAACAGATCCGATGTGTGTGTGTGTGTGTGTGTGTGTGTGTGTGTGTGTGTGTGTGTGTGTGTGTGTGTGTGTGTGTGTGTGAATCATGTTCTGAACAGATCCGATGTGTGTGTGTGTGTGTGTGTGTGTGTGTGTGTGTGTGTGTGTGTGTGTGTGTTCATCATGTTCTGAACAGATGGAGAAGTTGAGATAAAACATCTCTGAATGTCTTAAACTGAGTTTAGAGTTGAAAGTCTAGTTTTGCTCGTATCATCCAGACATGTTTCAGTGAGTCTCATTGTGTCTCATATTTCCTCTCTCTTCTCTGTGTATCATTGTGTGTTTCTCTTTATTTCACTGACAGAAGTTCAGCTGTGTTATTAATGTAATGAAGAGACAATAAGAGACTCTAGAACATCTCACTGTCACTGATTTATCATGCAGCTCAAAGCATTATGGGTAGAGTCTCTCATCAGGCTATTCTCACTCATCAACACAGTTTCACTGATGATCCATTATAAACCCAAAACCCAGGATAGAGTGTGTGTGTGAATGTGGTCTGGACTGTGTGTATGAGGCTCAGTGTGTCAGAGACGCTGTAGAAGGACAGAGTTCCTGCACTGTGATCCACATACACTCCTATTCTACTGCTGATGGGCTTTACAGGGAGTTCAGTCTCTATGCTATTGTGTCTGAATGAGTAACTGGAGGAACAGCAGAACAAACTCCAGGACTGATCATTATATCCAAACACACACTCACTACCCGATCCCTTCCTGCTGATGCTCTTATATGACACTGATATAAACACACTCCCACTCCACTCAATCTCCCAGTAACAGCGTCCACACACACTCTCTCTACACAAAACCTGACGCACACCATCAAATCTGTCTGGATGATCAGGATACGACTGATCTGTGTCAGTGCCAGTAATCTCTCTGTTCTCCTCAGACAGACAGATGTATTTATTCACTGTGTTCAGATCCAGAGTGAACTGATGAGAATCTGATGGAGAGAAAACACACATCAGTGAATTACAGAAACTTTCTATCTTGAGTCTTCATTTCAGATTAGGGCTGTCACGATGTTAGATTTTTCACACCACGGTTATTGTGGCCAAAAGAATTCACGATATCGATATATCGCGATATCTATAGAATCTATGGGGTGGGTGGGTGGGGTGGGGGGGGGGGGGGGGTACTCAATCTATGGCAAATTTTTGTGAAGGAAGACAAGCATGTGAAGTTTATCTGGTTTCAAACTGAAGCCAAACACTGTCTGAAGGTTTCCTGAAGAACTGAAAAGCTCTTAAACCTGTTGTTGCACTGGCGCCAATAAAGTCATGCAGATAGCAGATTTGAATAAAAAAATCAAGTGCAAATACAAATACAAAAATAAGATGAGTAAAGAAAACGGGGTT